>NC_071090.1:8637082-8969582 GCF_027358695.1 Spea bombifrons
ATATTCAGGAGAAGATTTATCAATGTACCCCAAGTCTACAGCCAAAGAGCAAAACCAATGCACAGGAAAGCAAAGCTTAGGTAACATACCTCAGGGGAGACCCCTTAGGGGTTGCAATGCCATATCCCTTGGAGTCCAAATTACCTCCCACCTTCATTGTGTCACACGGTTTTCTCTGTTCAATGTACTCATTCATGGTGGACTCCAAGAGGTATGCGTATTTGCCTTTGGACTTTCTCACTCTGTTCATTCCATCCTCAGTTGTCTTTACAAAAACCGAGGGCTCAGCTGAGCGCATGTAAGTCCACATCTTTTCAAAGACAGCTATTTTAGATCTCTAGGGAACGAAAGAGAAATATTAACACCGCATGAGAAAATCAAATGCGTCCATGAAACACTCAAAAAATAACATACAAATATGTGGTTAATATTTGTTTTCAAAGTTCTGCCTGCGCCTCTAAATCGGTAAAAGCTTTAACCTATATCGCTACAATGTTGCTTTTTTAGGCTCTTTTATTACCAGGGCTCATGGGAAGAGCTTTATTCATTATTCTCTGCCTGGTGCCATCCAATCCCTACTAAAAAAAAGAGCCATCCCCATCCCCAAGCACAGCTAGCCCTGACTCCCTGGGTAGCTCAAACCTTCCCAGCTCCTATAATGAGCAGAGGAAAGGGAGAGTTCTGGGTTGGCAATCTCAGGAGGTTGAGGGTATGCCTACATCTGGAAGTTCTACACCTGACCAGCATTATTCTGATTAAATGTAATATTATCTCATTACTATTCTACCCCATTAGTTTGGGGCACCTTTCTAAGACCTGAGTACTTTGATTATCTTCATTTAAACCTAGCGGATATCCTCTATTTCTCTAATTGCATCAAGAAGGACCTCACGTGATCATATTCTATGGTCATCTGCCCAAGTGGGAATGGTGAATGTGAACCAAAAGATTTGTATCTACTGATGAACTTGGTTTTACCATTTTTATTTGATCATAAATGTATTAGCCACTGCTGTAAAGAAAACGGATCCCAATGCGAAGAACTGACTCAGCTTCATTAAAATTTACTCATTTAATATATTCACTGTAATTCTTTCCTTAGCAGTCGCTCGAAGAAAAATGCTGAAGCACAGGTAACAAATTGGGCAAACTCTGATATATTGGTAACATGAAACGTTGTAGGAATGGTTTTACTGTCAATTTCATGGTAAAGAGACATCATGAGCACTTTGATGTATACATGAATAATTGATAACGAGAAGTAAGATCACAAGACACTGAACGATTATGCAAACAGTTTTAAGAACGTAAGAAAGAAAATGCATTTCTTGGATTCTGGTTATGAAATCTTAAAATTGGAAACTGAACATGGATTTTTTTTTTAACCTGACAATTCTGTAAAATGAAAAGAAGAACTAAAAAAAATATTAAGTTGATTCCAGATATGACTACACTTTACAAAAGAGAAGTAGATTTGAGGCTCAACAGTCAAGAGTTACCAGTAGGAAGTAAAAGTTATTTTCCACCTTTTGTTTCAAATATATGACCATTCTCATTGCTGTAGACTAGCAGCTAAAACCTCTTCATTGTTTCTCCTTCCTGCGTTATTGAGATGATGCCTGCCCTTTCTTAAAAGTTCACAGTGCGCCTCTATGCAGGGGCATACCTAGGGTATTTGGCACCCAGGACAGATGCTGTATTTGGCAACCCCCCCCTGTTGGTCCTTTGCCCCCCGGGTAACTCACATATTCACTGGCACACATTTTTACTCACACATATTTGCAAAGACTTACACACTCATGCCAACACACACGCACACACATACTCACTAACACACACTTACACATTCATGCTCACACACAAATCCATACACACACTTACACAAACACATTGAACCACACACACTTACACATACACACCCATGCTCACACATATATACACTCTCACAACTCCAACACTGTGCAAGCAGCTTACATGATTCTCTTCCTTGGGCTGGTCCAAAATTGTTCACAAATGATTGGTCCGACCTGGACCGGCCCCTTGTGAACAATTTTGGACCAGCCCAGGGGGCAATTGTGGCACCTCCCTGATGAGAGGACCTCCCCAAGTACGCCACTGCCTCTATGATTTCTCTATAATGTATTCTTTCATGCACAGCAAGACCCATGTCCATTGTAATTGAGGAAGTAGATGAAGCACACTTACAATTACATGACCATCTAAGTTCAAACAAAAGACCATTACATTTATATGACGATACAGTCCTTACAAACGTTCTACCTTAAAAAACTCTTTGGTGGATCCGGAATCTAGAGTCCCATATGCAATCTCTGTTTGTTTGGCCAGATCATCAGCGCTCTCTATCGGAGACACCATCCTCTCGACAGTCAGGAAGGCAGCTAAGTTAGCCGTGTAAGATGAGATGATGATCAGGGTAAAAAACCACCAGACACCACCAACGATACGTCCTGAGAGAGACCTAAATAAACATTAGACATGTTAGAAATATCTGTTCAACAGCCATGGCAGAAGAATATCCTGGTTTAAGTTCAGCAGGTGGCCAGTCCTCTGCCACCAAATCACAGGCAGATTTCCTTATTGGACAATTACGCTCCTTATTGAGCTACCACTCAATAAGTAGTTTACAAGGAAGATCTCAGATCTCCCTAACCAGCAAATTTACACCATGGGGGACTGTGCTGAAGCTTAGGGTAGAGGACTAGATTCTGTTACATAATGATGCAAAAAATATTGTGTAGGTTACATTACATTTATTTATAAAGCGCCGGCAGATTCCACAGCGTGGTTACAGTCAGAAGAACAATTTATAAACACATACAATAACAAATTGGTGCAAGGGAGAAGAGGGCCCTGCAGGTCGTGAGAGGAGCGAGGAGGGCGGGTAGGGGTGCTTTTGGATAGGAGGATAGAGATGTAAGGGGGTGCAGAATTGTTGAGGGCTCTATAGGCCAGGGTCAGAAGTTTAATATGTGGTAGAGCAGTTTAATATGTGGTAGATCTAACATGCAAAACAAGTGAGATTATCCGTGATAATGAAAATAGGATTAATCCGATTCATTGTCTTTTTGGGGTCAGGAATACATTTTCCACCTTTTTGAAACACAATTGGAAATCCCCCAATGTGGAATTTTGCCCATGTTTTGGAATTTATATATATACTGTATTTTTATATATATATATATATATACGCATACATAGACAGTATATATATATATATATATATATATATACTAGGCAAAATAAAATAAAAGCATTAACATCCCATTAGGTTTTTTCCAAATTTAAGCATGTACCTTATACATACATACTGCTGTATATATCTTTATAAGAAAGTTCTATTATAGAAAGATAATATTAAAGAAAACATCAACAGTAACAGAATAAATTTGAGTATATTTAGCAGAACCTAGACGTGACAAAGATGCTGTCCTAATGATATGTAAAACAAATTAATACTCATTCCAGAATATATTATCTTGTCAACTTTCATCTCCTTCAAGAACATATTTTAGGCAGATCAGGTTAATTCCAAGCGAAACTGAGACATATTTTGTCATTGAAACATGTTATTCATAATGTATGCCAAATATTCTGTCCATGAAGCGGTACACCCACTTCATGATTAATTCATGCCAATAAAAAATGTATGAGTGAATCTGACATAACAATACAAAACAAAAACTGAGCTGGCAATATATAGATTTTTATTCAACATTTGATTAAAGAGGAATCAAAACATATTCTATTTTGTATGCAATATTATTTCATATTAGGTCTACATTCGTTTTTTTTTTTGGGGGGGGGGTATGTAGGCTCTGGTGTGATCCAAGCACGTTTCTTAAAGTGTGGTAACCTTTTTTTACATATATATATATATATATATATATATATATATATATATAATATATATATATACATTCACATATGGTTTTTCACACATACCTTCTCCATTTTGGCTTTATATTTGTTGAATGCTGTTCTAAGTAAATAAACTCTGCTTACTTTATTTATGTGTAAAACTGGAGGCTATTTTACTCCTTACCGCGAGGTAGTTACCAATTTGCCAATATTCCATCGTATCCAAGACAGAGAATGCGGCATTGCTGTTATACATTAACATAATAAAATCACATGATGTTCACATAACATGGCATATCATTATAACGCTTGCCCGCCAACTTCCTGTTTACTTTGGCCGTGCCACTTGTTTTCATCAGCTGCAATTATTATTATTTATTGTTTTATATAGCGCCATCAAATTCCGTAGCGTTGTACAATGGGTAGACAGGACATAACGACTCAAGCGAGCTTACAATCTAGAGGGTGTTGAGATATAACTAAATGAGTAGAATATGATGGGCTGCACTGTGTGACCTTGAGTGTCTGCTCAGAGTTTACTCTGAGATGCTAAAATTGATATAAAAACCCTTGAGTCTTAGGTCCGAAAGCAAACACGTGATTGGCTGCGGCTAATCACACTGATTTTTTTTAGATGGAGCTCCACTCCCATTGACTAGAATGAGTGTTCTACCGAGCATGTACAAGAAGCATACTAGGGTACACTTCCTGTGTTCAGTTGATGCAGTGGAGGAATTGAGTCAGTCTGATTTTCTAACTCCATCAAATACATGGAGTGAAATTCAATGGAATCCATCCAAAATATTTTCCAAAATACACTTAATATTGAAATAGGGAATGTTCCTTCATTCTCGCAGTTCACCCTTGTGTGTACACAGTTTAATAATGTATACTTAATCTTAGATATATCTAATTTCCTTACGTATATTCCTCAACTGTCTAATGCTGTTTCAACACAAAATCTCTCATCAGGAGGTGACCTTTAAAATATATATAAATCCAGCAAGCCTGCGGCTCTCTCAGTTTCATAGCTCCATATTCTTCTCAGTTGGGTGAGATTTAATTAACACTTTGGCCCCTAAAATAGGAACACAGCAACGTTGTTTTTTTTGTATGCATGTTTATGCAGGCAGGTAGGGACTGGATACTTTTACATGCTGCGTTTAACCTTTGCTTGCACTGTGTTTTCAGGATTACAAACGATCTATGTTCTCTTAAGAAATACAACCATAAGAGAAAAAAAAGACCGGTATACCGAAAAACCGTAGAGAGTTCAATATCTCCTGCAGGGTGCATGGACTCTGCATCGGGGAGTATTCACACAAACATTTTTAACAGTCTCTGTGGGAGTTCATGGGGAAGGTAATGTGCCGCAGTCCTGCTAGGTCAACATATAGCTAGAATATAGAATAGAATAGCTAGAATATATATGAATTTGAACTTATGCTAAAGCTTTAGAATGCTGCTGTAACATGGTTTACTATAAGGGTGGAATGACCGAATTGATCTGTTTTTAGGGGACAATCCCTTAACATCTGGTCCCGGTTTCTATTGGTCCCAGGAATTGTCCCCTAAAAACCTCTTATGGACAGTGTACTGCCCCAAACAGCATCACCTTAAAAAACTGCATAGTATAGTACATGCAGTCATGACTTTGTTAACAAAGAACTCCTCTTACGAGCTGAAACTGTCCCCTGAAACCTCGCATTTTCCACCAATTTTGGCAAATAAGGCAGCCAATCACCCGCAGAAAAGCACCACCATTAAAGTCAACTGGGGAGCCCCAAATGTGCATGGATGCAATGGTTCTCATTAGACCCCATGGAAGTATTCTGAGAGTAAGCGCTGGAGCTGTCTAGCAATGAGGACTCTTGTGTGCGTGATGTTAAGCAGAAGATGCCTTCACACACATCTCATGTAAGCCAAGGAACTGAGGGGCAAGAAGACAGATTTACTATATGGAGAGGATTCTGATGAATCTGAGCAAACAAACAAAAACAAAACTCCAATTCCATCCAACTGGCCATGAGATGGGAGATGAGGGGGAAAGCATAGCTACACTCCATGCCTCCTCAAATGGCACAGGGAGTAGAACATTAGTCTATAAAGCCATTCAAGTTATTGCAAGCAGATCTTTTTTTAACTTCTTTCAAACTCACCTTGGTGAAATATCACATCCTTGCTGCATGAATGCTCCCAATGAAAACCATAGACTATTAAAAATGCCAAATTCATTAGTGTGGTCAGTGCTGCCTTGGTCTCTTCCTTCCTCATATTCCTCATTGTGCCATTCATAAGGACTAAAACGGCTCACCAGAAAAAGTACCACGCTCACTCCAATGTAGGCAAATACGATGCACATCCAAATTTCATAGGCTAGAGGGTCAAGAAAAGAAAACACTCCAGGCTTGGATTTCATAGGCTTCTTGATCATGATGGAGATACCCAGACTCATGAATGGTTTGGAGAAGTCAATAACCTCTTCCCGGACCAGTGTGATTGTCAGTGGTGCGACAGCCAAATCGGCTCTCTAGAAGCACAACGGGAGTGAGATAGAGAATTAATAAATTATTTGTCAACAGTTTTTGTGTATACATGTTTATATGAAGATTTCAGTGTTACTTTGTCCTTTTTGGTATAAGTAAATTTATTTATTAAACAGCTTGTTGCGGAACTAGCATAAAAGTAAGAAATATCTCTTCACCCCACCATTAAAATGACTGCCTGAACCAATCAACAACCAGCAATGTAATAACTAGGAGATATAACAAATAAATACAATGGGGAAAGATTTTTAGCCCTGTTTTCTACAAAAATGGCTGGTATATAAATACCTCTTAAAATAGTGCTATCAAGCACTAAGTATCACAAAGTATTTACATTTATTCCCTGAAAAAACTAGTGGTTAATCATCACACTGTTCAATTAATAGCTTCCATTAACCTTCCAATTTGGACAGGCTATGGAAACATTGCAGCGCGACCCAGTTCACCGCGAAAGGAACCTCTAGTAGCCCTTAGGCTCACTGTCAAAGATGAGTGCTGAAATCCTTCACCCACTGAGACAGAACATGTGAGAATGGGAAAGGTTACCAAAATGGCTGCAGGCCGCAACCCAGGAACCATAGGGAGGTTGCCATGGTTACCAGGCTGCCACCGAGGGAGGCAAAGCTACAACATGTCCATAGCCGTAGGGGGCAAGAGGAAAAGAAATGGAGGGAGGGGGGGGGACGCGACGTGCACAGTAGAATTCACAAAAAAAGAGATCAAGCCAGACAGCACTGTATAAACTCCAATTGGTTATGTAAACCTATTTAATAAATAAAGCACAACGTTTCTCTTAATGCTCTCCTTTTGGGAATTTGCAGAGGGAAAAATGCTGGAGGAAGGCAAAGCACATAGTTTTACTTTAACCACTTCTCTGCTTTAAGGATGCCCTACAGAAATAACGCGGGGAAGTTATCCTTCTACGATAACTGTATTGCTCTCACGTATTCTTCCATTCTACCCATAGCCAAATAATCGAATTTTAAGTGTCTTGAAGACCAACACTGGCAGCCCTCAGTGACCCATTATTATCTCTCTCTGTTTTGTTCTCCTGAGAATCCCGGTGAGACTATAGAGTCCGACAATTTCGAGATGTCAGACTATCAAGTGGAAATTTGGAGCAAGCAGAAATTAAGAATGTCAAGTGCCTTATCTGACTAGTAAGCTTAACAGGTGTTAAGTGTTAAATGTCGGGTGGATAGTCGGTCAGACCATCGGATGTCAGCACTGAGAATCTATATATACTTAAATGTTATTTTTTTGCCTTTAACTGTCTGACTTCCTGACATAACCTCTTTGGTTCTGAGTTTCGTAAAGAAGTTTCTATATCCTGCTGCTGCCATAAACCTGAATTTATTTCCTTTTCACAAACAGTTCTAAAATAAAACGTATATATCTTAACATTTAAACACTAAAAGGCCCATTTCTCACACAAGAAACGACCAAAATCTGAATCCCCTCCCTTGTGATATCCCATCTGCAGTATTGCAACTTCCTACTACCCAGTCTCCCTCGTCTGCTTTTCAACGCTCCAATCCGTCCTCAAAACACTGTAGCTAGATTAATCCTCCTCCATCACCTCTGCTCCTCTGTGCCATTTGCTCTATTGGCTCCCCATACCTTCCAGAATAAAATTCAAACTCCTGATCTACAGAGTCCTTAATAACTCCGCACCCCCTATATCTCTCCCCTCTAAAGACCTGTGTCTCTCTTCTACCATGATGACCTCTTCCCATTCACTTCACAAACGCTGTAATACTGCTCTGGAATTCCCTACCCCACAGACTTTCTTCCTTGTACGCAGATTTCATTCTAATCAAATCATCTGAATGATCAACAATCTCAACAGATTATCCTCGATTCAATCAACTCATCCCAAGCCGTCCTCTCCTACGATTTCACTTCCCCCTCATCCACCGACTAGATTGTTAGCTTGCAGGAGCAGAGCCCCCTTTGGCTTTTTTTGTGTTAAAATGTATTATTATATATATAATGCATTTATATCTAAAATGTGTAATCTATCTAAAATCTTATCTAAAGCAGTTGCCTCTGGCTTAACCTAGTGAGACATGGTGTTTAATGCATATACCAGATCATTACGTCTGAGAATGTCCAAATTATACAGGTAGTCATTGTTCTGAGGACATACCCCATATACCAGCTCTCCAACCATGCCGTTCCAGCCTTTTGTATCCGAATCTCGAGCGCCATACTTTCCGTCCTTCACTAACTCCAGCTTGTATTTGTATCCCACGTGTTTGGCTATCTCTGCCGCCAACTCTACGCAGTATCCCTCAAACCTATCGTTGCCAACAAGTTCGTCTGCATTCTTTTTGTACATAACGTATGGAGCTTCCTATAAGACAGGAATAATGGCAGAAGGAGAAAAGAAAAAAACAAAACACATGCAACATGTACATCTGCACAACAACAAAAATAATGTATTAGTTAAATAAAAATACTATAAGTCAAGCATTTCTTTATATGCCATAAAGTACGTTTAAATGTATTTTATGTGAGATAATAAAGCATTTACTAGAAAAGTATACAAACCAGTATAGTGGTAACAATGTACGTCTTGTTTAGGACCCCTATGGTGTCATTTCCACTTTGGGAGTCTGTTGCTAATGGGATAAGTTTATCATCTTCATTCCAGTTTGCAATCTGTTAATAAGAAAAGACATGTTATTGTGAGCAGCCAGTTAGCACAATATGCTATGCTATCCTGAGCTAAGTTAAAACATTTTAATCTTAAAATAATGTCCTGCTATTAACTTATTGATTTAATTAATTGTAACAGTGATCAATATTCTAATGATGAATCATTATCTTAAGTATGTCGTTCCACAAAACATTGAGGTCTGAACAAATAAACTTGTTTGTTGCTTAAGAACGTGAAATGGATACAGAAATATTTAAAATGTTTTTTTTTTATTGGTTATGGCAACAACATATCTGGACCAGTCCTTGTGTCACAAAACAAACATTGCATGAAAAATTATTGAAGCAAAATTTTACACTGCACTTGTCTAAGAAGTGTTTGTCCGCAGAGTAGGTGGGACAGCACCTTTAACTCAAGTTCATTTTATACCGAGTGATTAATATCTGTATTTAAATAAGGCCAAATACACCTAAAGTACAAAGAGTGCCTTAAAATTATGCTTAAATGTTACTGTTGATGAAAAATTTAAAAATAAATCATACATTTACCCACAGATAACCTGGTATTGTTTTCTAGTAAATCTAAATAAGTAGTTAATTCATTGATTCAATTGTTTTTGCATTTTAAAAAGCCGTGGCTAGCAAAAGCCCAGGAAACTGGATGAAGCCCAGTGAACCATCTTAAATGTTGCAAGCACAGACCCTTCATAATGCATAGTGAAGTCTTAACACACTTAATTTCACCCAAATTCACGCACCATGCAGGGCTTAATGAATAACACTGCAGATTACAATTATTTTATGATAAACATGAAATGCTTCAAGGGGAATGCAAAGGACACGTATTCTGAACATGTGTGTTGGACAATACTTATTACGGCCAGTGCCATAGTAACACCTCTTCCCTGGAAGCAAAATTCACCAGATACATTGAAAGTAATACAACATGAAAGCCTTATTGTGTAAGCAGCTTCCCATCATACTAGATTACCATCTCTTTCATCGGGAAGCAATCTGTGCCTGAATCATGTGATAAGAGGGCTCTTAGTGAGATGCATAGGACGATGACATGAGCGAAGGATGGTTAGCTGGTCATCACGTCTAAACTACTGTTGGAGAACAGGTGATATAGAAAAATGAATAGACTTCCAATACTGAACTACAACCCCTAAAGCTTAAAGAATTGTTGAGTAGGAACAGCTGAACAGACTCACACTGGGAAGTCATTTTTCTGGAAAGCTAGTTTTAAGACAATCGAATTCTCAGAAAGTAGGTCCTGGAAACTTATTCTTTAAGTGAGGTCTGAGGACTGTCTTTGAGGAACAATGATATGAATAAAACTACCACTAAAAATGGGGCATTATTTTAATTTAACCTTACAATTTTTTCACACACTTTCATCTCTAGGTTAACGTAATCTATATTATTATTGTTTTTTAATGTGGTTATTTTTTGTAACTGATAAATATACTGTATTTTTCATTGTTTTATTACAATGACGAGTGTAGAGATTATTTTTTTAAGTAAAATACAAAATCTTCTTCTTGGATATATTAAATGTAGGCATATGAAAAACTATGCATACCCAGACTTTCAAGTAATGTTACATATTGAGAATTCAACAGGTCAAACATTCACAGGGAAGTTTTTCGAGGCAGTGTTTCTTGAAATTTTGTAGGGAACAAAACACGATTCCGTTTACAAACAGCATGGTGTCACTTTCTGATGGTCTTGACATCTCACACTTCTTCTACTAACCTACCTGATGGATGCCATCATGTTTTAACTCCAATATATGGAGCGTGTAGTTCGTCCGCCGACCCTTCTCGTTGAATTGAACATTTCCTGAAAGTCCTTCCAATCGGACCTTTTCAAAGTCACAACAGAAAAAAAAAATGACTATGCTATACAGAACTCAGCAAACCATCTACAATATGTGCTGTTTTGTATGTCCATACAGTAGAAATGTAATTATAACATCCCATGGCCACTAGGTCCACCTGCACCCAAGACCTAAGCCCACTGACCTGTGTACCTAATTATTTGCCACTAATCCAATCCAATTGACTGGTATTTATTAAAGTGTTCATGTTATAAAAGCAATAACATATATGAATCAATAAAGGACAGAAGTTTTTTTTCTGTTTGGGCTTCACTGTGTAGTTGTGTGGGCTCTGTCACCTACAATTCATTGAATGCAGTGCCATATGGGTTTGGACATGGTACTTTAAGGGTGGGTTTGTTGCTTACTGACTGGGCCTTTACAAAGTTATATATACAACGTAATGATACCTTAAGTTGAACTGATAATTTGCTCTTCTATTGGGACCTGGCTTGACACAGATGTATGGCTTTGATGTACCTGTGGAGCTAACAAAAGCTAACCTGCTGCAGAGCTCTCTGAATGTCAATGCCTTGTCCCCAAGGAACAGCCGGGTTGGCTAAACAATCGCCAGCATTCCCACGGCGTGAGATGTCTATCCGCTGTCTCCTTAGGTTCTGGAAAGCCTCGGCCATTACACGCACTCCATCATAGGTCAGAGCAGAGGTGTACTGCATGAGCGAGAAACAGAGGGGAATTTAGAAAACACTCCTGTAAGAAGACGACAAAGCAAATGAAATACTGTAACGGACCATTTGATTTTATATTTTGTATTCCTGAAGGACAAAAATGGAGACTATAATAAACCTTCTTAAACCTTAATTTTAAAAAATCCTATCAGTGGTAGTCAACAGGTTAGCGTTAAACAATTAGAACAGTTGATGTAGGAGATCATTTTTGGGGGTGCTGTAGGAAGACAGTAGGTTGGCTAAATGTTAGCGTCTACCTAGTTCTCTTTTGCTGTATATATACACTTTCCATTGTGCATTTGTGCATAGAAGACCCCATTGTGTATTTACATCCCCATGGTACTCGGTAGGATAAAAGGCCCAAGTATACCATTTGTATGGCTTATTGTAAAATTACATAAATACATTTCACTATTTATGAGACTTTTAAGACAATTACTGTTGTGATGTCTCCATAAAGCACACTAACCAGCCTCTATGGTAATCAACTCTCAGAACATACTAGTTATTATATACCATTAAAGACATAAGTACAGCATTCAATCCCTCGCATGTATTCCTGTGCTGTGTCGTGCAGCGTTAATGGAAAATATTACAGATGAAACACTTTTAGAATATGAATGCCCTCAATTTAAACAGTGGGGTGTTTTGGATATATATTTGTAAGCGCGGAGAGGCATTATCTGGGCGGTAACGCAGCAAAGAATATATTAAAATAGATGTCTCCGATGCAGATACCAGCTGACCAAAGAGCTTACAATGTACCTTAAATGTCAGGTATACCGAAATAAAACAACCTTATATATAAAGCATCCAGAACAGTCCTGAGGGAGAGTAATCGGACAGAGGGGCCACATGAATGATAGGCTACAGGTAGCTCTCCCTGGTTATCCTTTCTATTCTTCCGTCCTTCTTTGTCAACCCAAGTGGCCAGAGTAACAGCGTATCCAGTTAGTGGATTGTGGTCGAAGCATTGAGGCCTCCCTTGAGGGGGGTATATAAAAGACGAGCTATCAGGGAGCCCACCCTTCTGTTCTGAGAAATTTACACAGTGTTCCCCTGTTATGTTCCATTAGTGTAGCTGTTGGTTATGTTGCTTGTGTCCTCTTGATTGCGTTTGAGTGCTGCATGGGACACATCTTTGTTGGTTAAAGTTTATGTTCATGTTTGATGGAATTTGTTCATAAAAGTGATGTGTGGCCAGCAAGGCAATGTGTTAGGTTAAGTTGCCAGTTCTCTAATAATATCTGTGGAATGTTTAACAATATGCCATGATCATTATTATTGTGTTCAACCCTTTAAGTCCCCTTAGGAGGTACCTGTATGTTCTTAAAACTTGTGGCAAGAAGCTCATAACGACCTACGGCATTGCTGGCTTCCTGCCGAACGATCGCACGTAACGGTGCTCGCTGTGAGCGCCGGTACATTTTCATTTAAGAAATGTCTGATCTCGCGATCGGGCATTCCCATCTGGTAGGTGTCACTCTCCAAAGGTTCACTTGAGGAGAGGAGAGCCTCAGCAGGGTTTCTGTAGACTGTGCTGGGTTCTACCTTTGCGCCCCCTGCTGGCTGATTGCAATTATTGCAATCTCCAATGCAGGGCAATGGTGCCTGTCAGCACAAACAGATTTGGAGAAGAGGGAGAAAAATCTGGGCAAAAATTAAATATAAATTAAATAAATAAAAAAATGAAAACAATAAAAAAAATGTCCCTTAGCCCTACCTCTATAAGTAAAAATATATTTAAATAATCACTACGCCTAAACCCCTTAAATCTAAAGTATAAAAAAAAAGAAATAATATTAAGTAATATAAAAAAAAGTTATCAAGATTGCAAAAATTAGATATTTTATTTCTATTTTAATATAGGTGTTTTTATCTATTTTCTCTGATAATTATAATGTTTTATTTATTTCTATGATTGTAAAAGAATACCCTACTTCTCCTGAACAAAACAATGTATAATTTGTGTGGGTTCATAAAATGTGGGAATGCAAGGAAATCATCAACCTGTTTTTAACAGGATCAACAATAATTATTAGCAAAGTTTATCCTGTAATACTACATTTTGGTTCAAGCAACCTTTGCAATGGTAATACGAGGAGAAGGTAGAGAACTCCAGGACAGGAAACTGATAAACCGGTTGTGCGAAGGATCTCAGTTTCCGGGAGATCTAACAGTCCTTTGCTTTTAAATCATATATATATCTCAAAAACTTTACTTTAGAGAAAAAAAAGAACATCCTCATTAAACACTAAACTTGAGGATTCAGCAGCCAAAAGCATGTGGTGATGAGGATATCTATGAGGTTATAACTAATTTAACAGCAATGATTATTTTGGCTCCGCATATGCCGGTGGGAGTTAATACAAAATGTTTGATCGTGGTAGTTGACATGGTTTGATTTTAGTAGATTTAATGCACTCAGATTGATCGAGGAGAGAAGACAATAATAAAATAATGATTATTGATCACAATGACACATTATTGAGTGGTGGGCAGATTTCCAGTAAGGCAGCTGAAAACACAACCATAAGGTTCAGGGATGTTATCATGCAAGTGTACCTTTTCCTCATGCCACACACTTCATTGACATTCAACTGGGTTGACTATTGTTCACTACAAAAATATCCTTCATCCATCTATCATCGCCTTTTGGATTTAATTTATGTTAATGTCCTTACTTGTGCATAATTATGGCTAACAATGTAATTAGTTTATTCCTGACAGGCCTGTCTATTTGAAATACTTCAAACGCTATATAAAAAGGCGCACAGATCCAGAATGGCTTGAAATACTATGTTCAATTAAACTATGCAAGATTTACAGGATTTCTGCATTATTTATGTCGCATTGTTACACCAATACATACAAGACAAAGGAAACCGGAAGGCCCTCAACCAGTTGGAAACCACCAGCCCCGTAAGTATAGGGTATAATTAAGCATTTATGGCGTACTTGATTTGGAAGTTGCACTAAAGTTTAATA
The DNA here is from genome assembly GCF_027358695.1 of Spea bombifrons. Lineage (NCBI taxonomy): Eukaryota > Metazoa > Chordata > Amphibia > Anura > Pelobatidae > Spea > Spea bombifrons. The sequence continues at coordinate 8,651,728 of NC_071090.1, forward strand.
AAAGCATTTCATTCCTTGCCTTTGGTTTCTTCCAATCCACCCGCGGCTGTTCCCGACCATCATAGTTTTTCCATTGCTGCATGACTTGGGCCACCATGGGGTCCGAGTAGTTCACCAGCTGAAACCCTGTCACGTTGGCTCCTGCTTCTCTGAACTTATCGAGTTCAATGTCCATGAAACCCTGAGGGTAAAACAAGCATCCTGATCAGAGACGCACACAATGTATTCATTCATTACGTATACCATTAATAATGCCTTATGAGGTTACGATTTATATTCAAGTCTGTTTGTGAATGAAGATCCAGGGAGGAGAGCTCCAACCAAGAGCAAACATATCGGCGGTGAACGGAGGGTTAGGCATACTGTGTGAACTCAATAGGAGAAATGACAGGATGGATACAAAGTATTCTCATTAGGAGTGTTGGAATGTATACACAGTTTTATATTTATAAATAAAAACTATAAAACTAGATATATTTTCTCTTTTCTGATTAAAGCTAACAAACACGAGTATGATGTGTAGTATTTTATAAGTCTATTTGAAGAATAATTTATAAATGATAATAACAGCTGAACAGGAATGTCACTTATGCTCACTTATGCTCATTGCTTCTTCCTGTACAGCTCATACAATGTGGATTTTTTTCTAAAACAAAATCCATTATAGTTGTTTAGATTTAAAATCGTCCTTTGTCTTTTCTTTCTCCTGTAACAAAGCCTGCAATTACTCAGCAGCTGCTAAGATACATATAGAACGCTGCGGAATCGCATTGTGTGTGGGTTCCTCTGGCAACAAAGTAGGTAATTCAGTCGCTAAACACAGACTAACAATGGATCCATTTAAGCAATGACCAAGCAAAGCAAATTTCCATCCATACAGTCCGCCCCTGCAAATTCTAGTTCACTTACCAGGTTTGCAAGAATATAATGATATCCAACAATATTTTTTTCCATCTTGACTATCTGAAATGAAGAGGGAATCTAGTTAACATCAGGTCGGATCTGTTCCACAGCACCCTTCCAGCACCTTCATGTGTTCCTGAGTTCCTGAGTGTGAATATTTTGACATGTGAGGTATCATTGACCTCTGAGGTCAGACAACACTTTGGACGGATCTAGCCATGTGTTCAGGGGTGGACTAGTTGGTGGGAGCCCTGTATTAGAAACATTTGGCAAAAAAAGTGCTTGCATTCTTGTCTTGATCGATGTTGGGAGAAACTGTCAAGTCTACTGATTCAGAATTAAACTAATTTTAATTAGTAAAATGCAGAGATGAAGAGTAACGCGGATATTTGGCTTTTGGATAGTCCTAGGTCACAAATCCCTGTGTTAGCCTCAGATAGCCAAGATATCGGTTGCTGAAACACCTCTCAGGAATAAAATGGCCGTCAATTGCTTGGGCATAATTTGCAGTCAATCCGATTAGGGAACTTTGTTACAAAACTTCCATTGAAACTCTGAGTCATACTTCTGGAGCAGCTGGTGGCTTTACTGCAATTACCCTCTCTGGTGGACAAGTAATTTGAAAAGTGGCCAAGTCATCTCGCACTATTCTCTCCCGTCGACCAAATCAGCATACTCCTGAGAGCAAATTATATTGTAAGTCTTAGCAATTTGTGGTGCAAAGTCTTAGATAATCTGCCAGGGAAAAACCATGGGAAATCTGTATTTATCCGCATTAAGCCATTGAAAATTGTGATCCGTAACTAAAAGGACAAACGCATGGGTGATTTGTGTAAAGTAGAAGGATAAATTGCTTGCCCTCCCAAGGTTGCAGCTATGAATGCTATTTAGAAAGAGTGGTTTTGGTGCAAAGTTTGACAAGCTGTCTTATCACCAGGACAACAAATGGCATGGTCCAATCAGAAGGAGCATACCACTTGTAGAAACAGTGATAACACTTTCAAAAAAAACAATACACTAATATTGCCGCTCATAAATTACCTTGGATCTATTCATCACAGACATTATATGAAAAGAAGATATCTGAGTTTAATTTGCCTCTAAATGAAAAAATTGGAGATAAGTTCAATAAAGGACACAATGCACTTACGTAAATAACTAATACGGGCCTGTTTGCAGTTATATGTATTTGTTTTTTTTAAATACATGAAATATTACAATTTTCTAACAATACATTTCCATATTTTTATGGAAACTATCATAATATCATCTGTATTTTTTTAATATCTTAGAAATCTCTCCCACAATGCCTTTCAATAGAAAGTATAATTCAACAGATCTTCGTGTGTTTCCTCTAGTGTGGACTACTTGAAAACCCCCATGACCAGAAGGAAATGAGCCTGTGGTGGCTAATGTTAACACCACCTGGGTGAGTATGGCGTTCAGTCGTTCCGACTCGCAGTCTATCACCACCTGGCGATCCTTGCTCTTATCTAGGTCCTGAAAGAGTAGGCGATAACCCTCCTCTGTGGTGGTAAGAATATTCACAGCTGTCACTTGCCAATTTTTCTCTGCTGCTGTGTCCAGTACTTTCTGAAGAACAGATAATCCTAGTAACAGAGGGATTAAAGAAACATATACACTATTATACAACATGTACTATTATAATAATATAGAAAAAAAATATAAAAAAAATCGGTATTAAATGGAATGTACTGGATTTACCCAATTGGCAGTAGTTTCTTGTTTTGTAAAACACTTACTAAGTAGCAACTCCAAATATTGGTGGTAGGGCCTGACTGGGGATGACGAGTTGGCGCTGGCACCTTAATTGACCTTACATTTTTATGCTCATTCAGCCAAGCATATGAGTATGGAACATTGTCTACCAGTGGCCCTCGGGCAATGCCCGGTCTAATTGGTGGCTTATTTTACCCTTTTACTTTAGAGGAGCAGTCATATTCCATATTAGCCTTAATCTTAAAAGGGAGGTCACATAGTACAGTAAATATTTTCTTGAAGCCATAAATATATAGTGCTGTAATGTTGGTTAGTTTTGCTTTATCTGCAGACCCATAGGCCTCCATCGTTGTTATTATTATTAATTGATTTGTATAGCACATCATATTCCGCAAAACAATATGGATGACTTTTCCTGCTCAAACACCACCTAGATTCTTTATGGTCATACATGGGAACCCTCTGAGTTTCGGACAGAGGCTCCAGCTGAAGCGCTGCTTCTCTGGGTCAATCCAAGGAAACTCCAGGTCGTGGGAGCGGCACTCCCCCCAGACTTCAGTGGAACCACCCAACGACACCAGTGGGACCTTCTGCCCTCTTCCCGCAAGGGGGCTCTGGGCAGCTGGAGCCAGAGAGTTCGCAGGTATGTTTCTGGTAGTGGAGTCTGTTCCTTCCTTTCATTAGTGAGAGTATCCAGCTGGGTGATTAACATAGAGCAATTCTATTTTTGTAAACAATCTTTAGTGCTGAAGGCTCACATGCAGTCTAAAACCAATGTAGGAAGAATCTAGAAAGCGTTTTACAACCTCATGCAACTGGTGAACGGAGGATTCCATGGTAATCTTCACAGAGGGATCATGGGATATGAAGGGAAATATAACAATATAAATCTGTTTTTAAAAGCAGAAAATGAAATAATAATAAAAGAGATATTCAGGATTACAGTACTGGATTCAATTATGGTTTTATATCTGATGTGACAGTTTAATAGGTTTCGAAGATTTAGTAATGATGATGAAATTGTAAGAAAGATCCTACGAGTACATGTAAAAATCCTCACGTACAAAAGATAACAATAGAGATTATTTCATACCCCCCCCAACATTTCAGGTGTCCAAATCGTGACCCCTGGTAGATGTCAAGAGGTGGTAAGAGGTGTGGCTATACCAGGAAGTAGGTGGGGCAGGAAGAGTGAGATCACCTTCCTTGCTTAGCGGAACTGTCACCTTGTGCTACTGGTGTTGCACAGAGGTCACGTGGGAGCTGCAATCAAGGTCTGTGCTGCACATTCCTCTAATGATTTATCACCTTTTGGGCCGGTCAGGGGATATCAGAAGATCTTCTCATCTGGTCATGGTCCTGACTGCTGGCAAAAGCAGGACAGTGGGGCAGCTACTTAGGGTAGTGAGACAGTGTCCAAAAATCAATACTGTTGGGAGGTTTGTTATTTAGTATCTCAGTAGGGCACCTCTATCTAACATCTCACAGATGTCACTGGACAACTTTGCTTTTATAAAATTAACTGCTAGAGAATATAATTTCAGTTCTATGATCTAATGAATAGTCCATTGGGACCAGATCGTATATGGGCTACAGTGCCGTTTTTCTTTCTTCTGTCTCGAGGACAGCAAGAACGTTAGTAAAACTACAAGGCCATTGGATGGCCAACCTTAAGCACATAATGGACACGAGTATATGCTCCAGCACAGATGCAATCCACCTCACACATGTGCATGTGTAATACACATCTAAGGGCTGTGTACAGAAAAAATAAGGGAAATATGAGACCCCTATTATCCAGTCGATCATTTTTCAATTATCAAAACATACAATATCCCCCCCCTTACCTCGGTCTGCATCATAAATGTAAACAAACTTTTTCCATTTATAATACTCGATTACACTAATGAGAGCATCTTGGAGTTCCGGCCTTAGCTGCAGGACGAACTGATTGGAAGTGGCTACAGGGAAGCTGGGGGTGACGAAGCAAACGTGGAGAGCACCACAGAAAGAGGTCAGCATGTTGACTGTCTTCCGGTCATAGAAACCAAAAATGGAGTAAACCCCTTTGGAAAACTGTGAACAAACTGATAGAAAAAGAAAGATCAGAGTTAGATCAAATAAACTGAAATACTGCAAAATTGATACCAGTACGTAGCATGCTGATAGGGATGGGGTTTTAACATTTGGAATAGTCATTTGTCTCTAACGCTTATTGATTTAGTAGGAACCTTAAAAGGTACTTTTCCACATACGGAAAACAGTAACTAGGCTCTAGTTTGTTAAGCAAATAGACATTAGTAGATCTGTTTCCCCCCCGAAAGTTTACTCACATAGAAAAATAAGCTTTTCTGTTTATATGGCAACAACCTATCAGTGCTGACTCTGGTGTCACATGGCATTTAACTAATGGTACATTTAGTTTTTTTTTAAAAGGTTTAAATGGAACTTTGGAATCTGACCAGTTGAATTTCCAATCTGCCCAGTTAAATACCCTGCCTATAGAAATTCCTATTAGATGCATCACTGTGATGATAATGTACCAATATTTCCTGCCATTAAAGTACCGTATTGAGTCATAAAAGCACACAGATTGGACACGATGTACCATGCTAGATGGGAAAAGTTTGCTTGTAAGTTAAGGAAAAGTATGTAGATTAAAGTGACAGTACAAATGTGAACAATTGTAAAAATATGCGCTCTCAGCAGCAAAACTCAGTTATCACAATACAACTTACTACAAATTGTATGTAAAAGAAATATTAAGTATGTAAAATAAAATATTTAATTGTCTTAATAAAACTTCAAGTGTTGGGGTTCATAAAAAAACCTATAAAAGTTTATACTTTATCCCTCCTATAGGGTATGGCATTCATTGTGAATTTGATCCATACATTATAACTACATTCTACATATTTATGGTAAAGAACTGTCTGACTCCTTCAAGCGACTCAGACAAGACAACCTAATTTTCATCACTTGCTTCTTTTAAACAATACTGTCTCTTTAAACATACCAGATCATCCTCACATTCCTCCTAGCACCTTACATTAACAGATATCCCCATATTTACATCAGTGAACGACTAGTCAAGCTTCAGCTTGATAAATCAGCAGCCCCTGTAGCGATGTGAAGAGGTTAACAGACCAATTACCAATGGAAATATCGCAACAAACTCAACTGCAATTTATTAATTAACATTCTGATTCATAATATGACTACTTAGAGCTTCCTCGCTATAATCACTGACTTAATTCCCCTTTAAAAGTTACACGTGAATTCTATAGCTCTACCAGCTCAGAGAAGGTTCCCAATGTTCTGCAAGCCATACTAGCTGCGTGAAGCTAAGTGCATTATAATGATAGGGTTGCGTCCCCCCGTCCGTTAAAGGTGGGAAAGAATGCTTACAACTTGCAAAAGGTATCAAAGGCTTTCTGAAAGACCGAAAGGATGGTAATTTTGCAAAGACAGTTTGAGGCCTGAGCTCCCTGTATGCTGTTTGATGGCTTTTGATGAAGTGTTCTGGGCTCTCTGCAGGTCACAACGAGCTCTCAGTCCACCCTCCAAAAAAACATCGCAGCTGTACTGAAGCATTTTTAATTCCTTTCTGGAGTGACTTTGAGGAAGGATATTGTTAAAGGGACGGTAAAATCTTAGTTTTATTGGTAATTTAATGGAGAGCTTAGAAGTTATAAATCTGAAGCTGATCCTCCACGTTAACCGTTCCAAACAGTTGAGACTAAAAACTAGTTAAAAATTAACTATGTTTTTTTTTTTACCCCCAAATAGTTTTTATCGATACAATATTTAAGACATATTGTCAAGGCAGAGATATTCATTCCACATATGTCCAATACACAAGATACTAGCAAAGCACGGCATTTCTGACCACCTCGTAAGGTAATTCTTAATACACGTCTTACATCAATATTGTATTTTCCATTCCTATATAGGTTAGTATCAAGAGGAACGATTAGCAGGTGCCAAAAAAATCAAGGACTTGTGGAAATATCTGCATAAAGCATCGCTCCCATTTTTATCTATAAAGTAACTATGCATTTAATCTACGGTCACCACACTGGCCATTTTCCCCAAGTCCTGCTGGGTACCACTGCCGGTCAGCAACATGTGAAATGTATGTATTCTGGAAAAAAAGGATGATGTGATGAACTTCATGATTATGACTGGCAGATTGTAGCACCCAACCTTTGAGGAGATACTGAATGTTTACACCTCAAAGGAACATTAAAACCAGCATCTTAACGGAGCCCCTATTGCTTCTTAGTCTTTTATATAAGATCAAATGTGTACCTGTGAGAGAGGAAAAGTTGATCCTCTGGCATTAAGGTTAGATCCATCCGGGGGGCTCACTACTTTGATGTTTTGGGTTAGGGGTATACCTAGTACACACTGTGATTGGGCTGCTAAGGGCTCCATAGATACACATCTGTACTTGCTTTTTCCACAATGTCCTGGCCTATGGCTAGTTGATGGTCTGAGGTAGGGGTGGAAGGGGCAAAATACCTCTTCTGGGAGCATGGAACCATCACCATCCCCACTTTTGTGGTTAAAGAATGACACAGCAAGCTTTTAACTTATCTTAACGGAGCCCCTACCGCAGTATAACCCTCAAAAGCCCCCCAGTTCCTGGCACTTGTCACGAAGGTTTAGTTTTCCCGATCATTATAACCTTCCAGGCTTTAACTGTGCAGCTTATATTATTTACAGATTTCTAAACCATGTGTTTATTTCTTATTCCTCAGACTTTGCAGAATAACTGCATTCTGAGATATGACATATTGCCTTTCTCTGCAGCAGCGCGGAACTAAACACGGCCGACAGATGGTTTGGTATCCAGATGTTTGGAAAGCAGAAAATAGACAAAGAATAAGAAACAAAATCAAAGTACTATTTTTTTTGTGTTTGTTTATGGGCACTTCGGGATGCGTGATGTGTTTGTTGATCATTTCGGAGCGTGACAATATGATACGAAACAATGGAATGCATGTTCAAAGAGCAGGGGCATCTGTAATCAGTGGCGTAAAAATAGGGGGTAGTAGAATCGGGCCTGCAATCCATTTTTGGTAGATATGTTTGGAGCATGGAAATAAATTACTCCACCACTACAGACTTTTGTCTGTTCCCTGTGTTTGAGGCACAAGATGTCAATTAAATGGTCCATGTCCCACCATGTCCCACCAGGCCCAGACTGAACCAAGGAGTACAAAATGTCACTGTCGTGGCATCATAGTTATGACTGCCTAAGCACACTGGCAATGCATCCATAATCTCTTCAACAGAGGAAAAAGTAGAGCAATTTGAGCTTGTCTTCCAGACTTCTACTAAACAAAGAGCCACCTGCGGTTGTCTGAGGAGCTCATTTGTTTTTTTTCTCTAAAGATCGACTCCACTGTAATCAATGCGTTTAACTGCCTCGTTCTGTGGGGGTGATGGTTAAAAAGTGAATCTGGTGCAAATTTGCAGAAGTGGTAATATCACCATGGCAACTAATGCAATACTCAGTTGTATATTTATTAGTTGCCATGGCAACACAACCATCTTTTTAAACGCTGCACCAGAATCACATTTTGCATATAACCCTATTTTTCTTTTTTCTCTTGTCCATCACCGAGAGGCAACCTCAATGGTCGCCTCTTCTCTAAGTACTTAAACATGTATTGGTTTCTGAGGTTTAGAAGGAACTTCAATTCTTCTCGGTTTTAAATCCTCAAAGCTGCATCAAAGAGTCGGTAATTTTCTCACTGCAATCTTTGTACCCTCTATGCTTGGCTAATTTCTACTTCTCCAGGCAAGTATCATCACTTTAATTTATATTATCAATTAACAATTATATAATGAGTCCATTCTTATCTGGGGTGCCTGCAGTCAGTTTCTTCTGGATATTTGCCTGGACAAATTAAGCAAATTAACCTATTTCGCCTGTAGTTTTAACAGCTTCATTTCTCAGCAGTAGATGTGTTGTTGCGATAAGCTGTGTTTAACCCCTTAGTATCTGCGTTAACAGAGCAGCTTTTCAGTACTAAGCGTAAGGTCCTAATATGTAGTGGTTAGGAGTCACTCGACAACTGAATCATAGAGAAAACCACTGCTTGATCATCTCTCCCCTTGCCGGCATAGAATACGTCATGTGGTTACAATATCATAGAGCATTACTCATAACCCCATAGGAGTTCCTGGTACATCTCTGTCCATATTAAATATTTCCCATTTGTAACCATTATTTTTCAATTATCAGTTGCTTTACGCAACCACAAATACATTTTTGCCAGAATTCCTACAAATTGTCTTTAAGAACGTAGCAGAGGCCCTTTTATTACCCCTATAATGATGAGGTTATTTCTTATTTTTCAGCTGGCGCTCAATACAGTGTGAGCCACAGGGGTTTATTCAGTAAATTGTAAGTTTTTACGAGAGCCAAACATTTTAGTTCTTTGATATCGTTGCGCAGAAGGGGCCGCATACATATAGCGATGGTGTAAAATTAAAAAATAAGACCATCTAGTCTGTCCTATGTACAGTACAGCTCTCTGCATATCCCAAGCCATGTTAAATCTCTCCTGCAAGGAGGGCTGATCTAGCACTTTTGAAGCAAAATGTCACATTAGAAACATTATTCCTAATGCCATATGTCTAAACCTTTAAGTGCAAAGAGGTATGAGATGAACTCAAGCAACATAATAGCTTGGCAGAGTCTCACATTTTTGCCATTACGGAGGAAAAATCTTCACTGGCATAATAGTGGGAACCAAAATCTAAATCTAAATGTCCTCTTAACGGAGAAACCAACAAAGTGAGCCATACAATGAGGTGCAGGTGTTATCCATCTAGGCAAGGAGGGCCACATTTGGAAATACGAAATGAAAAAATATGTAAGAAATCACTTCTGCCCTACAGCGTGACCCCACTAAGAGTATCCTAAGTCCTAGTTCACATACCATTACAGAAGAAAACTCACCATTGGCATTTCAGCTTAATACTGCCCTCAAAGACAGCTCAGAGGCAAAGCGTAAGGCATATTTTTCTGCATCAAGTAACCAACAACCACAGACATACATTTCAGTCTTCTTAGGCAGGACCAATGGAGTGCAAATAAATTCCCTTAAAGCACAAGTGAGCAAGGAGGTTCATGGCTTGTCATCATTCTTACACATGGGGTGGACCCCAAAGATCCCTAAATGGAGAAATTATTTACAAAGAGGTATGAGAGCAACTTAAATAAGAATGGATAGCTTCTTAATAGCATGCCTAGGTGTATCCCTGATAAGCTTGAAAGTCACTCAAGTTCTAGCTCACTTATGTAATTACAGAGGAAAAACCTCCATCGACATTTGTCTCCATTGTTGGTTCCATCATGCAGTAGCCTCTCTAATTTCAGCTCTGTCCTTGAAGGAGGATCAGACTGATTTGTCAATGGAGGTTTTTCCACTTTAATGTCACAAATGAGTTAAACCTGGAGATTCTCCCAAGTGGGAATGCACCATGGGCAGGATTTTAAGACACTGTCTGTTCTACACTCTTTGTATGAAATCCCTGCCTTTTATCAGCAATTCAAGTTGTAGACCTCCATAATCACGTGGCCCTTGGATGAAACAAACACAACACCCCATTGATAAAGCCTATGGGGCTGAAATATGTTGGAAGCTGGCTTTCCTGGACTGTCCTTGGGGGGGGGGTTAGAAAGTTATGCTGATGGAGTATATATGTATTGTCCAAATCTTTTCCTAAATTATTTTTTATACATGTAAACATTTGCCTAGCCATTTGCTGGGAACACTTAATTCTCTTTTACACAAAAGCAAGCATTGAGAGGCTGTTTCTATAGTAACTTAAAAAAAGCTTTTTTTATGTCCTTTAATCTTCACAGGAAAGAATTAAGCGCCAACATTAATAGCCAAAGTGGCATATTTTAAAAAGTTTGTTAATAGCTTCATAACTTTTTTTTAATTACGACATACAAACGAAAGAATTTAAATAAACCTTGGAACCCTGCCCTCGTCCTTGAAGTCTTCCTCCGATATAAACTATTATTAATTCCATTGTTTGTATGTATGTACTACAGCGCAAAGACCACCTTTTTAATCAAATCCCTCTCACGCAAGTACCTTTGATGATAAAAGCCATCAATATCTCTAGCGTTCAACATCTCCATTAACTTCTTGTGCCAGATGCTAAAGATCCTGCCATCCTGGATAAATGGCCTCACTTCAGATATCCCCTGATCCGTAACATAACATGAACACTATGTGAAGTGACATGGAATATAAACACACTTCGTTTTCCAGCTGCCTCTTTAAAAAGCGTTCGCTAACAAGGTCATAAATATTTATGTCCCACAGGTCCCTGGAGTCCTATCAATCCAGCGCTTCATGATTAATAATAGATTAAACACTTAGACTGGCTTCCATGGAGCACCTTCGCTTTGTGATCTCCTGCGAAGAACTGGAACACAAGTGACAGTCATAACAATTACATGACCTATCTCCGTGCCTGATCACGGGGCCAAGTAACGAGTGGACAACTATCACGTTAAAAAAAATAAAAAAAATCTACTGGGGTTTCTCCAGATGTTCACATTATGTTAAAAATCGGTGATAAATGGAGAGCATACCGTTTTTGCTTTTTATCAATAATAATTAGAATATTTTGTGGATGAATGACAGATGATACTATGTATCCATCTCATCGGCAAGCTGAAAAATAACAGCATCTCTGTTATTAAATGCATTGTAAATATATTTTAAAAATCTGGTAAAAATCACTTAAGTTGTGATATTTATTGTGTTTTTAAATAGATTTTAAGCTTGCGAGTATCGGTTAGTCTTAGTCTGTCAGTTCTAGTTTTGTCAGAACTGCTGTGTAAATTGTTGGCGCTATATAAATTAAAATGATAATAATAATAATAATAATAATAATAATAATGCATTGGAGTCCATGCAAAATTGAACAAAATGCATTAAAAATACAATATGCTAGGGACTAGACTTTTGATCTTTACACCATGCCCAGGGACCCAGCGTTCCCAGGGTCTCCGGCTCACTTGCTTCATTCTCCATGCCCATACCCACTCCTAATCCACTACAGGTTCTATGGGGATAGCCCCGCCCATATGCAGGTTGCACTTCACCCATTTGCATCTAGCCCCGCCCCTTCACACATCCACTCCCCCAGAAGAGGAAGAGCTTTGGGCCACCTACTCTGTGACATTCCCATGTATGTACTATGATGAGACTCAAAGTGTTTGCCTCCAAAATTAGCAGAGGCATGTCTCTAAACACTCAAGGTTCCTCTCTGAAGTTAGATAAAAATGATGTCCGCAGGGCCTGCTTTGGAGACCTTTAAAATTGTTTCAAACTTTAATAATTTTATTGTATTTTGCAAACTAAATAGGCAAGCAGGGGTAATGATTTCAGTTTTAAAAAAAACTATGATTTCCATTTTCACTACTTTCCATTTTTATCTTTACCACAATCCTATTTCACAAACCTGCCCTGTCGTGTTTTTTTTTCCCTACGACTATATATCTGACATCCAAACACACACAGCTACACTACATTATCAAATCCTTTGTTGGAACATTTGGATGTAACTGTCTGAAAGCTGTATTTGATGTGCCACTCTTGTAAAGATATCAAAAAAAACAAAACAAAATCAAGCTGTTTCCCTGAACTTGATGTACTCAGAATGGTTATGAGTCAAGCAAAGGGATTCTAAATATGCCAACAGCTCTTAAACTTATGCCTGCAAGGTCCTAAATCACACGGAAATATTAGTAACCATCTTATATCATGTGGATGCTCGTGGGTTGACCATAATCATTTTAGTGGAACCCTCTTAAATGAATGAACTCTTGTTCATTCTTGTACTAAGAAGAACACTTTTAATTATACAAAGATACATAGATAATATAGATATTAAATATTAAGCCCATTCACATTTATGACTCACACCTTTGGTCAAAGTTTGAGGATGAGTGTTTTTTGTAACTTTTGGGTCCTACCCATGTCACATATCCACTGAATACCCCACTGAACATGAGATAACAAGAGTAAAATTTGTATGTTGCAATAATTAGGAATACCATCAGACCCCCTTCTGTGCCTCTGCTTAATGGAATAGTTGAGATGTTCATTAATGACATCCAGTGTTGGGTTGTGATGTCATATGCCTGCGCTCTGCAATGAAGTCATGTAGGGGCGCTTTACCATTGGCTGGTCCTCGGCCAATGACCACGGTAGATGCATTGCTAGTCATGTATAAGTAACACAGCACTCCATCCTTTCTCATGAAAAAATAATTAAAATAAAATAACATTTTAAGAGTGGAACACTTCTTTAACCCCTTAAGGACAATGGGCGGTCCTTAAACCCATTAAATACAATGCATTTTGAGCCCGTACATGTACAGGCTTTGTCATTAAGGGGTTAATGAGTTGAAAACAAAGTAAGTGGAACACTAGAGAGAGCACCTTTACCTACATTCTTTACCGGCCCCAGACTTCACCTTTGAATTGTACTATAAAATACTATTATCCATATAGTAAATATGTAAATCAGAATAGTAATCTATATTTAAGCAGAGTGGGGCTACATATTAAAATATAGAAATATTGATGAATAAATTATCATTTCTTTGTATGTTATACTGGTATCTGTTCTAATACAGGCTTATGGCTGCATAGAAATTTGGAGGTCAGATATACTATTTTTTTTAGTCCAAAATATTTCAAGATCCTGCCACATACAGTTATTTTCTAGGAAAGTCGAGATACAAATGTAATTGCGGTGACATTGCCATCAAACACTACTGTGAGAGATGCTTTTCCAATTCCTTTTTTTATATTTGTCACGTAATGGAAAAATATAGCAACCGAAATGAGCTCCGAATTATATACCGTCATCAAAGTCACGAAAGAAAGGCCAAAAAATACGGTTTATTTTAATGTTTACGTTTTCTGTAATCTAGAATACCTTACTGTAGCTTCTATGGAAGACAATTTACTAAGGTGTTTTTTTGCCTTGGGTTTCTGGCAGAGATTTGTTAGAGTTTCTTCACAGAGGTCAGTATCTTGGTAGTACTATGATTTAATATGGTTGTGTTTATCCATAATCGCTATGAGCTATTGTCTTTGGCGGATCAGTAACACGGTACCGTAACCGATGCGTTAGCTCATTCAGAATTGCTCGGGGCTCAAAGAGCCCAGGTTTTTGCTACCAAGTAAAGTTAATTAAAACTCGGGACATTAATGATTGGCTTGGCCCAGAGTGACAGGAGAGAAAGATTGAGAAAGAACCAGCCGAAATTTTCCTCCCTCCGTTTTCATAATTGGGTCTTGTGTCTTTGCCTCTATTAGGCAACTTTAGTGCAACTCTAAATCAGTGAACCTGAATCCCCATTAGGGGGCAGTATCACAAACTCAAAAAGAAAATATTTCTATATATTGACATATTAGCGGTAATGAATAAAGCTGGGTAAACATGGCAAATCACCAAGAATGGTTAGGTGCAATGCTTAAAATTGTGCGTGCCGTACATGTACGGGCTTTGTCATTAAGGGGTTAAAATTGTGCATGCTGTATTTTCGATACAGATACTTCTGTTTTGGATGTGTTACCATAACGTGAGATTTCACTATAGTTTTACCAAAGGGCAGGCAAGTCACACTAAACTACTCTGCGCAGCACATAGTGTACATTCTGAAACCTTTGACGTGGGAATGTCTTTCTAGGCTCAATAACGAAGCTGATGGCAAATTCAGGAGCTCTAAGCTTTCCAAGTTCAAATTGACCATGCAACTCTCCTCTGAATTGGTGAGAATGCTGCTGAATTCAGATGTCAAGTTGAGGGTGATTTGAGACCTTACTCCATTTATGTCCAACAGTTACCTAGGAGTCTGTTGACTAGATCCCCAAGGAGGACTTTTAACAGTGCTAAACTAGTGTTATGATGTTTTTGAACATTTTCATTGGAAAAGTAGTCATCTTTCAGGCAAATCGTAACCTACGAAATGACTATTTTCCATACAGCAATTTGCAAAGATGACCACAGGCATTTGATAACCAACAGGCCCAGCCAGGCCAACCAGCACACTGAGCAAATGCCGGTGGCCCATAGGGCTGCTCCATCAGCAGGTCAGGTCTTGCAGTATGCAGCTGCCGAGCAAAAATACATGATGGCCGTAACCAGTCGACGGTCACACATGTCATTTAGCAGCTGCTGGCCTTAAAGTGCTAGGGCTGGCCTTGATATCCAATAAAGCTGTATTTTAAATCCCACATGCAGTTTGCATACATCAGTACCTGGAACAGCTAGTTTTAGGTACATTTGTAAAACATAACAATTTTTAGTGTTTAACTAAAACGCAGCAGGATAATTAATGTTGAAGTGAGGTGAGCCAAACATTTCTCATATTAGCGGATGTATTACAATAGTGATGGGAAGTCTTCATGATACAAATTATTAAATTCAACTTTAAACTGTAACGTATCGGGGCAAGTTAGATAATTATGACTTTGCACATCCTCACATTGTGATAAGTGTGACATATGAGCTCACCACATTAAGACCACCTTGATTTTAATCACAAATCCTCTACAGAAAAATACGGGCTGTGCCTATGCAGGGTGATTAATCCAATTCAATTCGTAAAGTAACACAGAAACTGTTAATTTCAGAGAAAATAAATGAGGAATAAAGGATATTAGGTTGGTACTTTGTGGTTGTGTAGAAAAGACTTTGAGCTTAATACATTTCTTTATAAACATACAAACAGATATTATGATGGATGGGCACATAGGCCGTTAAAAGTAATTATTACACATTCTTATACACATTTAGATTTTCCCTGCAAATGACATCCTTAGAAGTTGTTTTTCTCTTTTATTTACAGTTCTGTCTCATTCATACCAATGAGATGGTTGAAAGGTCTCAGTAATAAACACCACGCAAATCTGCATGCTAGAAAATATAAATGCTAATTCAGGATTAGCAGTCGTATTGAAATCAATAGGAGCTCCTGCTGTGCGTAAGTATAGCGCATGCCGGTAGCTTCCTACATGGAACATACACACACACTGGCCACTTTATTAGGTACACCTGGTCAATTGCTTGTTAATACAAACAGCCAATCAGCCAATCACATGGCAGCAACTCAATGCATTTAGGCAGGTAGAAATGGTCAAGACAACTTGCTTAAGTTCAAACCGAGCATCAGAATGGGGAAGAAAGGGGATTTTGGTGACTTTGAATGTGGCATGGTTGTTGGTGCCAGATGGGCTGGTCTGAGTATTTCAGAAACTGCTGATCTATTGGGATTTTCACGCACAACCAACTCTAGGGTTTACAGAGAATGGTCAGAAAAAGAGAAAACTGCCAGTGAGCAGCAGTTGTGTGGACGAAAATGGTGTGGGGGACATTTTCTTGGCACACTTTGGGCTCCTTAGTACCAATTGAGCATCGTTTAAACGCGACAGCCTACCTAAGTATTGTTGCTGACCATGTCCATCCCTTTATGACCATCTTCTGATGGCTACTTCCAGCAGGATAATGCACCATGTCACAAAGCTCACATCATCTCAAACTGGTTCCTTGAACATGACATCACTGAACTCCAATGGCCTCCACAGTCACCTGATCTCAATCCAATAGAGCACCTTTGGGATGTGGTGGAACAGGAGACTCACCCTGTAGAACGTATGCCACGAAGAATGAAGGCAGTTCTAAAGGCAAAAGGGGGTCCAAGCAGGTACTAGCAAGGTGTACCTATTAAAGTGGCCAGTGAGTGTAGGTGGGGGGCAGGGGAAGGGCAAATTCTGCAAAAAATCCCCCCATGTATTTAGAAAAGCAACACTTCTAACAGCTATCTTATGCATGTTATGGCTGAAGATGGCCTCTAATGAATGCCCCATGAGCAGCACCTAAGCCTCTTTCATGCCAATAGGATCCCAGCCACCAGAGAGTAATTCATGGGAAGGTTCAATAGAGGAATTTAATTATTATAAAGACAGAATCGATCGGTCCGGATTTCAATCGAACTTCTTATGAACTTGTGTAACATGCCTAAAATTAATTCTTCAAGCTGTCTCTACCAAGTTTCTCTCTGAGTCTTCTTTCTGAGTTTTCATATCCAACTTTGAGTTTTCATATCCAACTTTGACAAAAAACACATTACATTCTAGCATTTTTTTCCACCACTCCCGAGCAGATCTGTCATTTTATTACCCCCCTAAAGTTTAATGCTTTAAGAAAAAAAAACGAGGCAACAACCTATCACTGTCTGCTTTTGTGTCACATGACAATTAAATGTGCCGAGGACAAACTATGAATGTGGCAAAATGTCACTTTTTCTGGAGTGGTATCTTACCCAAAACACCCTAAAATATATTAATATTATCTGAAAACTCATGTTGCCCATTGTAACCAAAGAGGAAAAAATTACACGTTCTCTAAAAGTGGGAGATTTAAGCTATGGTGAGACTACAATCCCCATCAATCATAGATGTGTGGTTAAGGCGGTCAAAGGGGCTTACAGACCTAAAACCAAGAAAACAGTTAATAATTTGGTTATCTATGATCTACAGCTCCTGACCTTTAAAATATCTACCATGTTTGTTTAATCAATGAGAAAAGCAATCAATCGTGTAAATAGCTCTTGTATCTTTTTATGATTCCCAACGTACCGCTTAGATTGCAAGATTATTAGAACAGGGATTGTCTACCCTCAATGTACTCCTTGTACCATTACATAAAATTATCGTCAGCTCGGTGCGGCAATTTTATTGCACTGTATAGATTGCGCTGGAGTCAAATATTTATAAGATGTAGACAATAACTGGTTCAACCGTTCTTTGGTATTAAGTTATCTCTTACCCTTTAAATATAAAAAAGAAAAAATACATCAATATTTTATGTTAAAAAAGTCAAATATTAATGCGTGTGCATAAAAAGTCATCACGTATCGAGCACAAGTCTCTGGCCATAAACATAATCTCATCAATTACACCTAACCGTTTCTTCCCTGTGTTTTAATGCTTGATATCGCTGCGGGGATATAATTATGAGAATGCACAGAACCGCCTGCATGTCATGAGAATAGCAACTCTCGGTGTTCCATGATATTGGCAGAGGGCATCCGTTTTTATGATCCTTGTATCTTCTGCATAATGGACAAGGTCAAGCTACAGCCCACCACTGCTAGAAAGAATAACGTATTTCTCAATTGACAGCATATTAGCTACCAAGATGAAAACGTCCACAGGGATGAGCTGACACCGGAAGATTGAGAGCCTCGGTTAAAGCAGACAAGTATTAACTGCCTCCTGAGTGTCAACAAATTAATATTTTGTTCTCAACCCCGAGTATCACATTTTTGACGCACTCCTTGAGTTGGTGTCCCAAGTATATGAACGTTTCCTTCTGCTGCAGCAGGTACATTGAATTGACCCAGATGCTCAGATGGTCAATGAAGAGATAAACTGTTTGTTGTTGATTACAGAAGAAAGACCGGAGAATACTAGGCGGACCAGGGCATTCAATGGTTGCGTTTGCTTCCAGTGTTTTTTTTTTTCATTTTTTTTTCTTTTTTTCCTCCAGAAATAAAAGGACACAGAGCTAATTAGCTGAACTCAAACCACACATTAGCCTTGGACCTAGGATTACAGGAAAACCCTAATTCAACAGGAGTCTGTTCTGTTACAATTTAACTTTTTGCTTTATTGGGTTTTTTATATACAGAAAAAAACACCTTTAGTAATTATAAAGGGAAACTGAGAATGGAAAAGATTTAAAGTATTACATGCATTAAATAAATAATAATTTACCTTATATATTAGAAGAGTTTTTTTTCTTGTTTTTCATTTTTTTCATTAATTTGTATAAAATACCTATAAAGCAGGATACTTATAAAGCAGGTTTAATATAAGACATCAGTGACGTAGTCTAGCATAGGCCGGCAGGTCAAAGGGGCTCAGCAGTCCCCCTGCTGCCAAAGCTGGGGCAGATCAGGTGATCAGGTCTTCTAGTATACCGCTGTTCAATGGGCCAGTTACAGGGGAGGTCTTTGATCTCCTCAACTGGCCCTTTTACAATACGGAGGCTGTGCCGACTCAGCACAACCCCATAGTTTGCATAAGAAGGTGATGCACACCTTGAAGACACAAAGCGCAGGGATATGATGGTCCTAGGGCAGCGCAGAAGATAAATGCATAGCTGTAAGGCATGGAAAAATCCTCTTTTTCACAAATAAAATGTAATTTATTGTAGAATTATTTTTTTTAAAAAGAACGGCTCATGCTGATCCAAGCTAATCACAGAGAGCAGCTCCTGGTTTTCATATTGTATGAGATCCATGCAACATAATTACATTGTGTATGTAAAAAATAACAAAATAATATTGTGTATGTATATGTGTATACGTGTATGGTGTTACAATAAGTGAGTACATGTGTAAGTGTATGGTGTTAGAGTGAATGTGTGCTTCTGTACAACATTAGAGTGTGTAGGTATTAGCATGTGTTTGTGTGTTAGTGCATAGTATGTTTTTAATATAGTTTATGGT
Source organism: Spea bombifrons (assembly GCF_027358695.1). NCBI lineage: Eukaryota > Metazoa > Chordata > Amphibia > Anura > Pelobatidae > Spea > Spea bombifrons. The sequence continues at coordinate 8,670,943 of NC_071090.1, forward strand.
GATATCATGGGTGTGTTGTATGGGAGATAGTGTGAGTGTATATGTGTAAGTTTATGGTGTTGGACTGAGTGGGTATTCGATTTTTTTAGTGGTAGGTTGTGTGTGTCTTTTTGTTACAGGGTGGAGGGGGTAAAATAATAACGCTCCCATGTGCTACTAACCCTAGAATTACGCCTGCTGGACAAAATACAGTATCCATGAATCATCCAGCTCATAGTTCTCCCTTGAAACCAACCAATTTATACTGTGGAGGTCTTCGCAAGAACGCTGTAGCATCTTCTATGACATAATGCAGAGCACCAGGATTTGTAACTTACAGATTCGCAAAAAAAAAAACAGCTTCCGAGACACCTGTTCCGGCAGTTCACAAATAAGGTGTGTTTTTAATATACAAATATTGTTAATTGGCATAAGCGGTCATCATTAAATATGCTTCTTAGTACAATGATCTGTGAAACGGAGGGTTTAGGGAAAGTCGCTGATCTGCTCTAATGAACGCAGGTGCGCTCTGTGTGCCCGTGATACATGCCTATAGAGAATGAATTGAATTGTGTGATTTGAATTCCATACTTAAAATGTACCCATGGTTTTAATAAGAAAAAGCTGTGGGGAAAGAATACAAGCTAATCTCGCCATTCAGCCTTGCAGATTTGGGTAGCCAGGGGTGAACAGCTGATTAATAGGCCTGGCTGGGACACGCTGCTCAAACTTATTGAGGGTATGTGCATAGAAACATTATTAATAGCTAATTTCCCAGTCCATTATGCGTCCTTTATTTTCTCTCTGCATATACATACACACTGCAGAGCAAAATTTTCTTGTTTTGGTAAAAAAAATAATCTATTTTTTATCATTAAAATAACTTAAAATGGATCAGAAATCCAGTATAGACATTGTTATAAAAATATCTAAATAAACTAAATGTACCGCTCTTAGAAACCCCAGAGGAGTATTACATGGTTTACTTATTAAATACAGAGCCGGCCCTGAGACTTTTCAAATATTAACCCTTTAATAGCCCACCATGACAATTCTAGTAGTATTCTTGTAGTGAATCACCAAATGTGTTACCCAAATGGCTCTAATGTCGATCCTTATGGAAACCTTGACTTGTCGTTATTTAAACATGCACTTAGTTGAGTCACCTGTATTTAACCCCTTCATGACAAAGCCCGTACATGTACAGGCTCAAAATGCATTGTTTTGGGACCACCGATTATCCTTAAGGGGTTAACTATACCATACCGGAAGTAAATACCGGATGTAATCACATAAGTGTAGAATAGGAAGAAGTCGGCTCCAGACTATGTGACCCTGGGAATATATCGCTTCATCCTGAGACCCTGAGATTGGGGCATAAACACTGAGATTTCCCAGGTGTGTTAAGCAGCGATTTATGGATTTACGGTTACAATGATTATGAGAATGAATCACTTATGCTTAAACAACACAGAATATATCCTGTATATACGTATATATACAGAATACAGGATATGTACAGATAAAGCAATTGCCCTGGGGTATGACTATATGGCAGAAAGTTTCACATATTGGAAATCGAATTCAGTGTCCGAATATTGAATAAAAGAAATATACACTATTTATGTCCTTTTCTGTTTTGTCAGCTCCCCGCTTCCAAGGGTTGACTTAAAGAGCACACATTGCCGGCATCCATGTGTTTCTATTCAAACGCTGCCAGATAAGTTCGAGTTTCATTTGAATAAATTGGAGTTTTGCTTCCCACACAAGGCTCCCTGACTGAATAAAGCATGTAGAGTCGGCATCAGCGAAGGAGACCATACTGAGAGGCAAAATCCATGTGACATTTCTGCTTCTATAACATAAGTGCAGCTTACTGCGCAAGATGCTGTTTAATTCTTACTTAATGCGTACCTCAACCTAAATTCCCTTTTCAAACTTTTCTTTGCAGTCTTGTTATACATATTTCCCTATTCACTTATCTGGTGAGTCATTCTGTACGTTCATAATGCAGAACTCTGCAAACCATCGGCTCGAGAGGTACGATGTTTGGCAGTGAACAGGTGACCGCTGCGCCAAACTCGAAACGAGACAGAGTAGACAGCTAGGCAACAGTCTTTGGTCCCAACCTCAACTTGAGGGTTTCTGACACCCCTTGATTATGCCATTACCAGGAGGTCTGAGGAGGTTTGGTCTGCAGCGTCTTAATGTGCCTTCTTCTACTGGCCCAACACATGACTTTTGTCCTCCTTTGGCGAGGGAAGGCTCCAGAAGTCAATCAAGAGCGCTGGTGGCCAAAATGCCTTCTCCTGCCTCCCCAACAGAATGAAGTGGGGTTAATATCTGCTAACCCTCAGCCCCTCACAGCCACCCATGGAGTGGTCAATCTCCAGGCAGAGTTCCGACGTCAAAAGTCATAACAATCTTTTCCCGCAACAATCTTCTGTGCTCTGGACTCCACAGGAATGAGACTTTGACTTTGACCTGAAAATCTACTGCTTGACTAGTGATATGATGCTGACAAACAAAGATAAGGGGGAAACAAACAAGAAGAAATGGAAATAAATGAGAAAAAAACGTGTTTTATATTCATAACTATGGCACATGGTGTGTTTTTAATCAAGAAAGATGGAGTTCAACTAATTAATTAGTTATGTATTATTTGTACTGCATCAACAGTTTAGCTGAAGCTTAAACTGTAGAAAATGAGTTTAAGGAGCGACAAGAATAATTGAAGAATTACTTTGAAGTAAAGTACTGAAAGTCATTTAAAGACCAGAGACATCAACCCTTCACCCATCCATCCCTCTACCTCTCTGTCTGTCTCATATGCAATATGTATAAATATTTTGAGACTTAAAATAAATCCTCTATATCTGCTAACACAACCCATGATAAAACCCTACTAATGCAGACTAAGCATGTACCGAATGTTATCTTTTCTTAGGATTACAACAGTGGGGGAATGAGAGTGGATTACTGGTGTATCTGGGCACGTCCTACGCCTTTCCCTTTTCCCCATATATATCCATTCCTTCTCTGTCTATGTCTAACCATGCTTTCCCTTTTTTTAAGTGTAACTTAGCATTTTCATTGTTTTTACACCAATCTCAAGGTAAATGGACAGATTTCACTGTTGCTGATCTCTGTCATCAGCTAATTTAATAATATAAAATTCATGCATTTCTATCAATTTGAATCAATATAAATGTTCTGTGAATTAACAAATCCTTTGTAAAAAATACATGTAAAAATACACCAAAATATACACATAACATACAATCTTAAAGATATGTCAATTTTGATGCAACTGTGTCTTTAGAGATTTTTGACAGCATTAAATTTATGAAATATTTCCACCTCCGGGGTCCCTCCGCCCGCAGACCCCCTACCAATCTCCCTGAAGCCCATTTTCCATACTTAGGACCTATGCTAGCATATGAAGCATACATGAGAACATGGATTGAAGTTGTAAGAATCCATGAAGCATGACCCGCACTATATTTAGCTAAGGCAGTGTTTTTTGGATAATGCATCAATTTCAGACTATAATTCATACATATTTAGCAGTCATTTTAAAAGGATTTTGTTGCACGTTGCAAAAAGCCTAGCATTATGCGGTGAAATGATTCCTTGGTAGTCATGGCAGCCGTGTGTTTACTTAGGGCAATTTTCCACTCTTTTGGAGCGGTTTGAGCTGAGTCTGATAATAATACTGCATGATATTCCCTGCAATCACAGTGCAGTTCTGGCTTCGTTTGCTACAAAATTATCAGCGGCGCTAAAACAAGAAGATGAGGCAACAACATAGCCACACCCCTACCCTTATAAGGAGATCTCACCTAGAGGGGTTTACTCTTACAGGAAATAAGCTTTCATATGATGTCATATTTACTACAACTAAGCTCTCCATTTAAATTATGATATTGAAAATTTAAAGAACTCAAGCATATCATAATTTAAAGCACCACAGGCCTGCTCATTCATTAAATTATCCCAATATACCCTACTAGACCCAAAGGATACCACAGTAAATTTGCGCCTAGTATTCTATTAAGTCTTTTAATTTTTTCCATGATCTTGGGCTCTCTCATAAAGGACAAGAAACACAGTACTAAAATATGTAAGGACACATGCCACCTGAATGGACTTATCTGGAGATATGTATCTAAAAATATATCTTCTTGTCTTGCTAACAGTTGTTTTACTTTACAAAGTGTCATGTGATTGGTTGATGTCAAAATGTCAACAGGAAGCCAATGGCCACATGGGGCCTAAATTACCAGCACGGAAAATCAAGAATTCTCTCCATTATGCGGCGTAGTTGCCCGAAAACAAATGTGGCAAAAACGTAACAAAAATGTGGCTATCTCTGTAGTAATTTCCCTCCATCACTTTCCCTATTTTATACCACACCGCATTTTTGTACCTCCAATTTTTTTTCACTGACCCTGAATTTTTCCTCTTTTTCCACATTTATCCCCTATCATCTTCCCCATATTTCTGATTCCTGTTGTACACAAGCGTCTCTGTCTGCAGCGGCCACCTCCCCCCCACCACCATTCATTGCAACATTTTATGATAATCATTGTTGATTAATCATTATATAAGTTCTTCTCCGTACCACATTGTACCACACATGGGTCTCATAAAAATATAATAATAAAAGCTTTGTTTTTTTATAGTCTATACCTTGCAAATCCACAATTTATCATTTTTTATTGTCTTTTATGTTTGCTGTTAAAACCACTTTAGATGATAGATGTCCTTCAGTCCCTTCAGGGGTAGGTCAAATACATTTGCAGTTTATCATACGTGTTCATCTTGATAATGATGATTTGCTAGTAACCACTCGTAATCGAGATTCAGCATCTGTATTTGGCTATGATCACAAACCTGCTCATTATAGCCGGATCTGTCTATTGGAACCTCTCAATACTATGTGACAGACAACCTTTGGCCTGAAAGAGCCATCAGTAACCTCTGGTCTAGACTGCGGACAGAGGTTGCCCTTTGATTTATTGTAACTTGGTAGGCAAAAGCATTAAGTTGCATCATCACAATGATATGTTGTAAGAAGTTAGCAGATGGTACAAGAAAATGTATTATTCGTAAAGGGAGTTTCTGTTTCAGAAAATGACAAATCTTACAAATTTTAGGTTTTGTATTTTAAAATATTAAAACATAAGTCCAGTGATTACAGCCTGCACAAATCTTAACTTGGACAGATTTTGAACTATAATGAAATATCTTTGTACCTAGGAAAAGGAAAATTATTTGACATTTCCGCACTTCATTAACACCGCGGAGGTTCCATGCTCACATTTATGCATTTATTATTTTTTAAACTGGTGGAATCACTAAGGAATCCCGAGAAGCTAAACATAATTAGTCATATTATATTTTAGGTTTTTTTTTTATTATTATATTAGGTTCATCTCACAGATCCTCAGAACAGAGCAATGCAGATCGGGTTAAAAAGGAGGTTTTTATTACAATTTAAGTTATGTTGCATTTCAATGATGCTTTCCGTTTCACAGACTCCTGCTCAATGCCACGCAACATTTATGGTGTCCAAATCAAGACACCTCCTTGTGGGAGTGGCAAGAGGCTGGGCAGGATGAACCCCAGAAGTGGGTGGGGCCAAGGGCATGTCAATCGTGCCCACCCTCTCCATAGAACCACCTTGCAGCTCTCAGCTGAAGAATGCCAGGAGGTGACAACATAGGAGCTACAAGCAGACATGCCCACTAACTTTACAGCTCCGTGGGCCAGTCGCAGGAGATCAAACAATCTTCCCAACTGGCCCGTGATCCCGGAACAGTGCCCCGAAAATCAGGACTGTCCCTCAAAAAACTAGGACAACACACGTTGAGAAAAAAATGGATTGTGAGTTTGTATAATTTATAAATGATAAAGAAAACCTAAAGAAGAATACATAAAAATACGAAAACAAAGATATAAGATGGAAGAAAGGCGTGTAGGGTTGTGCAAAAAAAAAACCTCTATTCAACACAAGGCGGCAAAAACATATAAAAAATAAACCAGATGCACAGTGTTTTGAATATGAGATAACACTCCTCAAAAGACCAAGCATTTCAAAGGCATTATTATAATCCAGGAGAGCATATGGAGATGGAGGACACAATGAAAAGAAGAACGGAAAATGAAATAAAATTAGATCAGTGGCTCTCCTATTTAGCCATGAAAGTCTGCAATAAGCTAGAATTAGAGGCTTTTCCTACTTGAGCACAGATGGACAGTCAACATTACCCTGGCAGTGATACAGCAAGGACAAGATTTAAAGGGAATCTTTGACAGATAACGAGTTAGATTATACTGTAATAAAAGCCCTGAAAATCCGATCAGCTATGGTAACATATCCTTTGTTAGTACTCTTTGCTAGGATCTACTGAGTATGGGGACAAACCTTAATTTTATGTTGAGGCAGGCAGTGCAAGCAGGCCTGATCAAAGTTATATATTGATATCAACAATGTTTGCTATCTAAGGAGAGTATAGCTGCCATTGCCATAAAGCATTGCTGGCCCCTTCTTTACATTGGAGGTGAAGGAATCCAAGAAAGAGGACATGACATTAAACACTAAACAACCCAAATAAATTTAACATACACATCTTTAGAGATGAGCCCATGAATATAAAGAAAATATAAGGAACATTGAGATATGGGATTTACAGTCAAATGTGGATTATAAGAATCAAATTGTTCATTTTAATCCAATGATCCATTCTTTTTCTTAGCTAGATCCATATCTAGGAAATGTTCTAATGAAAAAAGAAAAAGATTATTAGATGCCATGGCACAAGATAATTTAATGGAATGTCTGCTTTATATCACTTTAATGACAGGAGCTTACATATTATTAAGCAGAATTTCCCTCTAGCATTCTGAAGTTAGGGACGTTATTGGTTCTTTTAATCTGCTCACGAGAGAAAAAGCTATGCCGAGGCAACGTACTCTGCCATCGTTTATCTCCCCCGCCTGCCCGAGCTAAGCAAGGACGTTGTAACTGCCTTAAGATGAAAAAAATGAGAACAAAACATGAAGAAGAAGCACATGATAAAGGTAATGCTTAAAGTGAAAACTGGAAGTCTCGGTTAGATCAACTGTTAATAAACAACTCATGGTTCTTCACCAGGAAGTAACACAGAACATGATGGCGGATAAAAACCATTCAGCCCAGTTTCCCTCCCGTACAGACTTAAACCTTACTCAGTGCTTGGTCTTTAGGACATCCTTATGCCTATTCTATGCCTATATTAAAGGTTTCTATCCCACCCCTACTATTTCTATCTTATTTGTTGTAATTAATGTCCAGGGCCAAGGAATTCTTATGGGGCAGCATACCCAGAGCAGATACCTGTTTGCTCTGGAAGATGTGAACTGTAACCAAACTCGAGCTCAAACCCTGGCTTGACCCACGCTGTTAAGAGTGGAACAGCTTGAGCCGAAGTCCAAGACCAAACTCTTCCTCCAGCTGAACGTGGAATAAGTGAGAATAATCACTCAGTATAAGAGACTGAGAATGAGGGGGGTGAGGAGACTACTGTAGGGTGAGAAAATGAGTTTTCCGGTCTCTGACACTTGGGAACTTACCCAAAATACATTTTCTTAAATTAAACAAACAAATCCACAATGAACCAGATGAACGTCCAAATTTTTTTGTGAGCAATGCATTATGGTAATTCGAACTGACCAGTTTAAGTATATGCACAACCCATCCAGTGATCCATACACTGGTTAGCAGTTGACTAGACAGTATAAAAAAAACCTTCCTTTCTTAAGGCATCAAAACTCATATTCTTGTAGTATAACTATTGAATACTTAATTGTGTTTTAATATTTAGATTGGTATTTGCAGTCCCTCGCCTTTTAACTACCAAAAGCAGATTGTGGAACAGGAATTTTAAGTCACCAAATAAATAATCTTTACAAAATCATGATTTAGATTTCAGAGGAAACATAAGATTCACAATACAGCGGGTGTTTTTTTTTTTCTTACTGCTTCTTGACTGTTCTTAAATTTGTATCATCCAGTAAACAGCGATTTTCACTGCGACTATAGCCACAAGCGTGCATCCATATTTAATCAGCCTCTCTGTCCATTTCATCTCATTCAATTATCAAATGCTAAGCCGCGATGCCACTTAGTACAGCTACAGCGATACATATTTAATCAGCTCCTCCAAACAGAACTCGCAAGCTGCTCCTCTTATTAATGCTGCTTGCTACAATCTTATCCGGACATTCCCTTCTGTCCAATAGGGGGTGCTGTGGGGTACGGAAGAGGGACACACATAACATGCATTAAAAGATGAAACAAAAGGTTTTTTTTAGGGGGTATACGATTGCCCATGCCGTGCCTGAAAGAGTGACTGGTGCAGCTTTTAGCATAACTGAAATCATTTATTAAAACTACCTGTTGCTTGTACAGTTCTTTTTTTTTTGCAATTAGAGAACATTTTCTTCAACGCCCACAGCTTGGTGGGGGTTTTATGTAAAAAGTCATTTCTTTGCAAAAAGAGGTTTTATCACCATGGCAACCAATGAAATCATCAAGTTTACAGGAACATTCAGTTGGTTGCTATGGTGATAAGAACACTTTTCAATGGAATCCACCCTACTATTTTGCCCCTTTCTGACAATAAGGCCACAATGGATCACAATGCATTTGTCCTTAATAACATTTTGCCCCATTTTTATTATAGAGTACCTATTTTATGCCTATCCCCTACAAACAACTGTAATTATATATTTCTTTATTTAATGCATGTGAGCACTTGAGTAAATACAGTGATGATAGTAAGTTCCGTCACTTGCCTCCCCGAGCTGCTGGGTTAATCAAATCTGGGTTATGAATCTATTTCGAAGATAATCAAACCAGCTCTCTGCTTGAACACAGGTTACTTATAGTTTAGACTTATAGGGCCAGTCTGCTTTAGCTTAATATAAAGAGGGACCTTTCATGTCATATAAGACCATGATTGAATCCATTGCTGAAAATAAACTATTTCATGTATAAATATTAGTTTGATTTAATGTTCTGTTTTTAGGTCACACTCATTTCTTTCCCACGATCCCTCACTAGAGATCGCATTGGGATTCCTGACTTGTGTTGAACTGGACCTTCACGGGCTTCTATTTGTAGAGATTGTTTATAGCTCTATAAAGCCATTATTTTTTTTTTACATCAAAGGAACAATTTATAGACCTTCTGACTAAGATCAAGTAAGTACCTGTGAGAGATGGTAAGCTTGGTCCTCTGGCCTTATGGCCAAGCTTGTTTTAGGAAGCCCAAGGTTTGGAGCTCCCGGGTTTGATTCACCAAGAATGCTCGACACATGTTTGTTGTTTTGTTGTGGCACATTTTCACAGCACTGTCTGGGCAGATAAGAGCATTGCTGCACCTTGTACACTTCAAGTTTTTTATTTCAACTCCCTCACTTACAATGCCCTGGCTTATGGCTGGTGGTGGAACATCCGTCTTGGCCCTAGAAGAGCCATTCTCCCCTGACTTCACACATGGGCTACATATGCCCTATGGAGAATGTAGCTCCAGAAGACGATAGGTGGACATTAGGATTGGGTTTTTAATGTGACAGCTTTCTTTTGATTAAATTATGGAATGATTGGCTCAAATATTGACAACATATTAACACCATACCTTATCATCTATGGTATAGTCTCAGGGTATAGCTTAAGGTGCTGTTTCACATAATTTAACACTATTTCTAATTAAAGAAGTTTTATGCGTTCCGAAATATCACAATAAAATGCAATCACAAAGAGAAACTACTTGAGAGGCAATAACCAAATAATAGGCTTTCAGCATGTTATCCTAAATTAACATATGGACCCTATAGTCATCCTCTGCTATATTACTGAAAAAGTCCATAGCTGTAAGCAAAAATGATCCGCCTGCTTGACAGGAACCTATAAGAGAATCTCATCTTAAATTCAATTTCATCTAATTTCCCAATGTCAACCATGAACCGGACCCCATAGTGAAAAACTAAAGCTAAAACGAGAAGAAAAATGGAAAATAGCCAGAAATATTATTAGTAATCATACCTGTAAATGAAAGTAGAATGCTACAACACATTATAACACTTTTTATGACTAAATTCAGCACTGGGAACATCATTCCTGAATCCCCGAACCATTTCCAGAAATAAATCTGGTATATTTTAGCCTCATCATATTTCAGGGAACGCTTAATTGTCATGTGACACAACAGCAGGCACTGATAGGTTGTTGCCGCAGAAGCTGAAAACGCTGCTTGAATGTTTCTGGGTTGTTGTTTTGCTGCTAAATCGTAAGAGGAAAGTGACAGATCTGCTAAGGTTTGCGTGCGTAACATGCCACATAGCTCATTTGGAACCGTACATTTAAGAAATACGACTGCGGTCTCGGAGACTCGGGAGATAATGACACATTCACACAGGACGGGGACACGATGGCATTTGAGAACAATCAGAAAAGTGGGGCAGGATCGAGGTGGCGCGACTGAGCTGTGTTAATACAGAGCTAGGAAAAGGATTTCACAGCCGAGATAAAGGTGCTGTTATAATGTATGGTGTGTGGGCGCAGGTTAACAGAAGAATTGGCCGGGAAGTAATACCAGGCGTTCCTATAACACAACGGCACAAGAAATGTATGTATTTATGGAAAAAGGAAAAAAAAATAGACAAAAAAATAAACCCAGTGTGTCTTCCGATCAAGCAGAAAACTAGGGTTGGGAATAACAGGCACAGATCACTGAACATTCGTAATTTCCTTCACTGTCTGATTAACTCTTCACCATGAAAAATCCCCCCCTCTATCCAGAGCTAGGTCTGTGGTCGTGGTTTCAAAAAGCAAAAAAAACAACAACAAACAAACAAAAAACGAATCCGTAATTCCATAAATGTATCTTTTTAATGATACACAGTACTTAAAGCTTATTTCATAGTTATTTTGGTTTAATTGCTTGGAGCGTCTTCTACTCTATGGTCAGAAGATGCAGAATGTAAAAGTTGCCATGGAAACAGGGTCATCATCCAACAGTGATGGCATTTGTTTTATGCCCTGTGTCCCTATATGACCCTTCACGACACGGTAACACTAAGATTCGCATCTTCAACTCTCAGAAGCTGAGAATGTCGTCGGTGACAAATGAGAAAATTGGATTTAACCAGGTTGTCAACGATGCAAAACCCTTTAGAGGAAAATAAAAAGTGTGGACTGATGCATGAGTCACCTTCTCGGTATCAACGGTCAATGGCACTGAACATAAGTCAAGAGATTTATAGAGAAAATACAGAACTATCACACGATATATCTCCAGGCTTTTATCTTATGATTGTGTGTTTTGTGTAGATTTGCGTTACATTTTCCTCATCACACACACAAAAGAACTGAAATTATTTGCTCATAGCCCCTTGAATTTGCCATAAAGATCCGAGAAATGAAGTCGGTCCTCTGGCTTTGGCCATTCTCCACCCCAGTTGCCTACTCAAAGCTCCCTTTGAAACATATTGGAGGAAGACAACACCTCTGGACACAGTTATCTGCCACTTTCCGACCGGCTCTGTCCCTTCAGAATAGGGTGGCCACGTCAGCCATTATCTCCACAACATGTATTTCCAGTACATACATTTCACATGTCGCCATGAAATGTGCTCCCCTGCAGTATGTGAGGCTGAATAATTGATTCTCTTCCATGAGTTTATATATCCCACTCACTGCAGGGAAGCACGTTTAATGGCAACATGTGAAATGTACGTACTGTAAATACATGCCGTGGAGATAATGGCTGACGTGGTCCTCCAACCACAAGAGTATCAAACGCTTAGTAGCCCATCATGGTTGGGGAACATTCAGCACATAGTGATAAAACGGAAGATGAGGCTCAATCCCTAAAATTCTTAATGGAACTTCCATGATCCACCATCATCGGACCACACTTCCCACAATACTTTGCTAGCCTATATCTCTCCAGTTGAAGAAGATCTGGATGCACCCATCACTTATCTCTAGAATGCTGCGATTCTCTTAAATAAATGTGCACATACAAAGCCTAGAGGTGTGGGTAGATTTCGGAACTGCTTTATTGATAAGAAAAAGCTTATCCTGTCTAAGGCAGTACAGATAAGGGGATGAAGACATCGCCGAGCCTTTCTATTCATTACCTGTCACTTCTAGGTTAGTGAGGCGAAAATTTAAGGATGCGGGGAAAAAGCTTCCTATAGTAATAAACCATGGCTAGATGGCGATACAGACAAATGAGAGGCTATAGCTAAACAGGTCATGTCATCACGTCCATGCTAATGCTTGTTTGCTTACTTAACCATATGAGTTCTGGGGGTAGGAGCACATCATATGCTTGGGGAAAGCTTTTCTTTTCATTAGCCATTTGCTATTTCAGTTTCTGATGCGATAAAATATATATTTACTACAGAACACATTAGGCAGGGTAGAGTCCAATAGGAATCATCAGTTTTTTACTGATTTTTTTTTTAACAGAATAAAGCTGTTACTGACGGCAGAATTCTGATATTTTGTGCATATGAATGTCCAGTAAACTCAAGCAATTCGTTATTCCCACACTATATATATATATATATATATATATATATATATATCAGGGCTTTTTCTAAAACCATGTTCATATATGTAAGACATTATTGTTTATGAATAACATTTAAAACAATGGGATCAAAACACATTTATTCACATTTTTACAGCTATATAAATTATACATAGCCAGTATAAATGGAAAACAATATATTTGTTAACTTTTTATGATTTAGGTCAGCTTAAAAAGGTGTAATAAAATCATAAAAAAAAGAATTTTAAACCTGGGCCTTCAGAGCCTGGGAAACAGTCCAGCTCGTGATCACCATACCGCCGGCAGCGACGGGGGACCAGGTACGTCATTGGGCCTTCAGGGACTTCTTTTCATGACATACGTGGTATGTCTGGTCAGGGAGGGTTAGCATTACACGCAACAAATATAATTTTAGGATAGTATCTCTTTAGGTGAAGCACTGTTCGTAAATATGTTCAGAAATATTGCTCATAAGGGATTAGGAAAAAGAGATACAGCTGGTCAAGAAAGAAGGCGTTTCTTTTCTGGTTTTTGGCTCCTGATTCTTCAAATTAGTGTTCCATTCATCCATTGATAGGAATTCTAGTTTTCAACAAAATGGCCATTAACTGATTTTTTTTCTCCTTCTTCTCTCATGCCAGCTCAGCGCCTCTCCTTCCCTTTCTTGCAGTACTAAGACATTTTCGGTCTAATCAGTTTAACTGTAATCGGCCCCTTGGACACGCTACTGGGAAATAAACTATCTCTACCCCCTACCCAAACACTGATTAGCAGGGAACTCGCAGGAGCGTTCATTATCTCTAGAAACGAAGGTGGGAAGGGACCTGAAACCTCCAGACGGGTCTAGAAAATAAAGTTCTTTAGACATTTCTCCAGGTTAATTATTACACTGTCTAATAAATTTATTTAGATAATCAGAAAGAAATTCTCATTCTCACACAGTTTGTTCTTTGTACCCCTTATTTGTAGAACTGAAGTTGAAACAGTTAAAAATTCGAAGCCCCTTAAATATGAAAGAGAAATTGCTGTCGTTATCAATGAATTCATTTATTAAAACTACCCATACAATGCACTTTTTTGTTCTTTTCTGATGCAAAGTTTTAAATCTGGTCTTATCGCCGTAACAACCCACAGAAACCAATTAAACCTCACTACTCAGTGGGCCATTCAGTGTGTTGCTATGGTGACAAGTCCACTTAAAAAATATCCCTCAAACGGCATTTGGTTAACATTTGCATTCTTTGTGAAAGGGTGTATGTTGAAAAGGGGATAGACTAGAAATATAGGCTGGTGTATAAGTGGTTAAGCATGCGCACTGGAGTTTTTTTTGTATCATTAAAGATGCTGTTCCACCGAAAAGGCTGAATTTTAAATAACTGGAACTAATCAATTCCAGTAACAAACAAAAAAAATATAATAAAATATTCCCTAATTAAAAGACTACCGGTATATTTTTTCAGGGACTCTTAAGTGTCAATCACCCAAATGCAAGGACTGATTACATCACATGCCCCTTTACTTTGTACAAACCACTAATAAGGTGACAGTGTCCCCATTTACCAGGATACTTTTTAAAACAGGTTTAATGGGATATAAATATTTCACCATCCAAGCTATTTTTTATTGAAAACTACCCTTAACAATAATAAATGTGATCACGAATTGGCTACAGATTATATTCCACAAAATAAACATAAACACATATTTTGCCTACAATTTGTTGGAATCATAGAAATAATCAAAAATGTCCCTAGATTTTAATTAAAAAAAATTCAGCTTAACCTTAAAGGCAGTTTAAAGTTAAACTTAAATATAAATAAGACAGTAAGGTATTTGTAAAATATTTTTTAAAAATATAATATATATATATATATATATATATATATATAATATATATAATATATATATATCGTGTATGTTCCAAGATGCAGTTTTCCATGGTTTGGCTTCTGTATCACATAAATGGCATTGTGCCTGTTGACTTGGCCACTTAAGTTAATTGGCTATTGTCTGTCAGTCTTGGGCAGATGGACCAGTTAGGATGACCTTGGTCTCCATCAATTAGGCTTTTCAGGTCAGGGTTCAGGAAGAGAAAGCCGTGTATCCACAGTTCTGTGAGACCTAATTTTGACTCGTTATAGAATGAGACAATACGAGCCCTTTCTGATTCACCTTTTGCCAGCACTGTATTAAAGAGTGCCAGGTCTATTACCGTGAATGCAGAAGAATTAGAGGGGTTTGTGCCAAACCATTTGCATTATGTCTAGGAACACTGTGCTGCCAAACGTGGTATGCTATTTCTAGGAACACTGGAACAAACACTCTGTATATTATCATGTTCTCTATCAGAGCATTGTAGAACGTATCCATGGCAAGTCAAAAACACTTTCTCATGTTTACCGGCAACAAGCAACATGTTGAAACGTGTAACATGTTTAAAGAGACAACTTTATGGGGAAAACATAGGACAGATGTGTAGCAGCATGAAGTAAGTATTACATCTTTTTGACAATGAATACATAGCAGTCTACATCGTAATGGAGAACAAACTAATTATGAGTTTTGCCTTGATTCTTACATTTGTTGTTTTCTTTGTTTAATTTCTTATTACTGTACTTAAGCAAACGGACCAAAAGTAATTCGGACAAATTTTTTGTTTTGTTTTTGATCCATTAGTTTTCAGATAGCAAATTTCGTTCCTGTCCTTTTGATTCGGATAAAAAATCGGAGGGCATTTTACGTTCAGAAAGAAAGTTGTTGTCACTCAGCCTCATTTACTTTCTCATGCTCTTTTACACACTCTCATACTCTCAATCATGCTCTCTTACACTTTCATTCACACTCTCATTCACTCTCTCTCCTTGTCTGCGCAGCTCCGCTTCTTCTCCTGCATCTTCTTGTTCTTCTGTCTTCTTACCTTGCCCACTGCTCCTTCTGTCTTCTCTCCTTATCTGCTTCTCTGTGGACATGACCATGAACGGGGGATAGTCTGTCCACGTGACTCTGCCCTTTTGTAGAAGTCCACAGAAAGTCCAGATAGATTTGAAGAGAAAGAGAGGTGCAGAGATGCTTCTTTCGCTCATCAAAAAGGGCGGATCCTCCACCATTTTGAAGCGGACAAAGAAAGAAGATAGAAGAGCAAGAGGATGCAGGAGAAGAAGAGGAGCTGCGCGGCTAGAAGACAAGGACACAGGGTGAGGGGAGACGGTAGGGAGACATTAAGAGAGAACATGAGTAAATGAGAGTGTGAGAGAATGTGAATGAGAGTGTGAATGAGAGAACCAGCAAAATTCAAACAGAAATTCTAAACTCTTAGCTTTCGTTTGTTTCATTGAGGGCCCCTCCTCATTTTCGTACGTTCGTAGGAATTGCCGAAATTGGTACATTTTGTTACAATTGTTATTCAGATGATGATGCATCTTTGTGATCCGAATGGGGAGTAAGACCTTATGGGGTGGCTTGGGGTGTTACCCTTGGCCAGGCCTAGTACAGTGATCCCCTTAAATACACCATTGCAATTTACCCATAAGCACCAAAAAGCAGGGGTTTATTTAAGTCTTGGATAGCATAAGTTGCCATGTAATTTATATTGCTATGTTTTTGAACCTTTGTAGAATATGCTGGCATTTCATAAGCACTAGAATAAAATTTCCAACAGCGGTGGTTTCAATGTTAATATCTTGCAGTAGGCTGAAACGATAGTGTCACCCCTGGAAATATCACGCCAGAATATATAACGGTTACACCGTCACCTTTGGGAAAAACAGGAGAAGCTAATGAACAGTCAGACCCACATTAGAATCCAACAATGAGAGACAGGTGTCTGCTGAGCCACAATATATGGTGCCTCTGTATAGCAAAGGGTTAATGATACTGTAATCAATAAACTGACTGAGGGTGATGGTAGGTGGAGTTTATTAAGAAACAGACTGTCTAACATTGATAGGCTGAGCGTGATGGCATGTGTGGTCCAACAATGTGTGATGATGCAGTGTAATGTTGTATCACCAGCACATTATAGCTCTAAACTCTGTCACCGCGCAAGTTGTGAAACAATTCGTCTTTAGGTTTCCTATTAACACACCAGCAGTCCAAGGGAAACTGCTTTTTTTTTTTCAATTATTCGTTTCCATCCTTAAATTCCCACTGAGATGTTGCTCTGATGCCTTCCGTTAAAAAAAACAAAAACGGATTACATTTAAAGGGTATTAAGAGACGAAAATAATGAGGTTAGATGACTTATTACTTTGCAATATTCAAGTGAAACAAACGATCGGGAAATATAAGTAGTTGGGAGGGAGACTTGTCTGTAGACAATCCGCAACTTCAATAATGTTATTTCTTTTTACAGCTTTTTATAGCTTCATGGAGACATATCGGGCACCAGTCTAAGTAACCAGTAGTTACTAAGGTTTTCACAATGGGCTCCATCAATTTGCGGACAGCATCATACCTGGAGCTCTCCCTCTTCTGGTCGATGTTGGCCTAGCCATGCCTAGGGGAGTGGCTAGCCCCACCATGCCTTGAGTTGAGAGGGATGTGGTCATGGTCAAACCCCGCTCCCCTGCCTGGAGAGAGAAAACACTGACCCAGAGACTCTAGGAAACTGGGCTTCCACCGAAGACTCCAGATCAAAGAGTTCACGGGCAGAGATCTGTGTCTTTGGATCTTTCCTCAGCTTCAAGCTCCAGGCCAAGGCTTGGCTTGGTCATCGTTACCTGTGGCATGATGATTATAGTTATGCCAAGCTACTTTTTACTATAAACCATGGCTCACATATAAGTTGACTAGCACTTTGTATTCTAAAATACCCACCAACAACCTTTTCAACCTAAGTCCAAGCACCTTGAGTTTTTGCTTTGATGTCTCTTCTACTCTAGCAATCTGATGAAAAATAACTAATTCTGCAGCAATGCATCCACGACGAACTATGTATTCTGCACAATGCTTTGCGTGTCCACTAATGTGAGCGTGGTACACACTGTTTTACATGTGCTTCAAGGTTACAGTGATGGGTAGCTGGAGAGATGTACTGTATGTTTGTACATCTTGTGTTGACATTTTTGTATCAGGACATCCTTCTCCATAGTTAAAAACGGACATCTTCCTAAAGAAGTGATGTTCAAGAAAGGTCTATAAAAATATACATTAAGCAGAACTTTTCTAGATAACGATATGTTAACTCCATGATGTCACTCATAACAGAAGAAGCGTTTTCTGGATACTTAGTGAATACACACCTTTATAACATAACAATGGATTGGTGGGGAAATGAGACTGCGCTTCAAAGAGACAATTACTCTGCGCAGTAGATTTGAAGAATCTAAAAACTGTAAATTGCTTTGTCTCTCTGGCTCTGTACAATGTAATTAAATATACGTATATATGTCTTTTAGATTCCAATTTTTTTTCTGTTGAAGAATTCTGTGTAACTAGGGATTCAGAACCGATAAATAAGGCGTAAACAATGAGAGGTTGTGTCAAATTCTATGTTTGTCGGCTTTGTCTTGTCTCTTTTGTCCTAAAGTGAAATAAATAAATCTCAATTGTAGCGTGACTGTCTTAACAAGATTCTTAAATTTGACATGCAGCAGCGTTTGATTAAATGGATTACGAAGGAAATACATCTCATCTGTGATCAATGCTGCCTCAAACCTGATGAAGGATGCACGTTCTTCTGAATAAGCAACCAGTTTCATAAGTCGAAGGGAGTTTTATTTATGAGAAAAACTGATTTCTCTAAGACTCATGCTTTTATTTTAAATCTATATTAAAGGTAACAGAGTTTAGAATATTCATTCCTTCTAATTGGTTAGCCATTTAATTATCTTTCATTTAAAGAACCCAAATCCTGGTATAAGCCAAGTTGGCTTAGATGAACCCTCTTGGCAAATTGGTACTTCTGGGCTTTCATGTGGACACTTAAGAGGTCCTTCCTTATGTTGGCTAAACTGGTGCCTCTTAAATGGGGAGAGATTTCATTAGATATCAAGACTTTGGCCTAAAACACTAGTTGTGTCTATAATATTAATTAAAACAGCTGCCTAACTCTTGCACTGCATAGGTATTGGGTGGTTGGTCTACTGTATCCATTTGGGCCTCATTCCACCAGAGGTGCCCTCCACCAATGGATGACTTTCTGATTGGACATAGTTAATTAACATTTCTCATTGTTTAGGAAAAAGTTCAAAAAATGGAGAAAAACTCCATGAACTGTAGAGGAAAAAAAGAATAAATGCATATAACACTCATTTTACAACAATGTATTGCTCAATTCTTTTGTTTCTTTAAGCGGTCATAATTTAAAACTAGATGGACAAAGGCTTACATGAAATGTAAGGGAGTTTTACTTTACTGAGAGGGTGGTAGATAAGTGGAACAGCTTCCAGGCAGTGGTAGAGTAGTTTAAACATGCATGGGATCGGCTATATGTGCCACATGGTTCTAATCTGCTGTTACTTTAGCAGAGGCTTCTTTTTTGCAGCCACTCTAGATATGTCTGTCCCCTCGGACTGCCGCGTTCTGATGTAGCTTCTCTGCTCGTGATTACAGTATTCATTTATTGGTATAGTTACTTCATTGGGTAACCGGACATCGCTTTCATAATTACACAATCCAATATCATACCACAACATGTGAAGAGCGTTCGGCACATAACTGTCAGTCACACGGCTTATTGTTTCTAAGTGACTGTACACACGCAGTATGGTTATAATTGGTCTCCGGGCTATATCCAAATCCTCTGAGTCTTCTCCCGTATGAGTGACAAGCGGTGGGGGAGGAAGGCCCTGTCCTCTTTTTATGATCACTTAAGCAGTCTTTTCAGCGAGGAACGGAAACATTATTTCTGTAATTCTGACACCTCTTTTATTATACGTCTCCAACGTGTCTTTATGTGTCGGACAAAGGGTGTTTTTTTTCAGAGCATTGAAATGGTCGAACTCCAATTATTCTTTACTATTATATACATTATGTTCTCATAAAAAAAGCTAAAATGAAATAAATACCACAAAAAAGGTTACTTTTTTTTAAAATAAATATATACTACCACTTAGTCATATTACAACTATTACAGAAACAAGGCTACTGGGAACAACCATCTTGGCCTTTTAAAAAGATCTCATATGAGGCACATGATTTTTTGTTTTTAGCATGATATATCAGCTAAGGTAAATAGATTCTTTTGACTTTACAGGACTGCTCTCTAGTCCCATTCAGACACGCATACAGAGACAGTTTAATGTCACAGGCAGCCTTTCCAAGAAAAACGTTGTTAAAGTACTCGCTCAAAGAAAAATATTTTTTTCCTATGGGACTTCAACTTTAAGGTTTCAGCCTTCGCATTTTTCGGCCTGTACTTCAACAATGCAGGTGTAATATAACACATAGTAAAGTCATTCAGAGGCATCAGCTAAAGAAGTGAGGCTCCTCTACTCACTGGAATAGTTCATACACACACACGCACTGCATCTATTCTGACGCACTTTCACCCACACACTGCAGCCACTGCGACTAACTCTCACCCACACACTGTTGCGATTCAAACTCTGCAGCAATCCTGATGCACACATCATTCAGTCATTCATACTAGAAAAAGGAAACACAGTAACACTGCCATTGCGTAATACCCTTACTTACACATGTCCCCCTAAATTAACCCTAAAGACCCCATTACACATAACTGCCCCTAGATTAACCCTAAACACCCCATTAACCACAACTGCCCCTAAATTAACCCTAAAGTCCCCATGCGATAGGCATAGGCAGGCTACATCAGGGGACAGAAGGCTTCATGGCACGTGAACCCCAAAGGGAAAAAAGAGGCAAAATTCATCAAAAATCCATTTTAATCTAATTTAGATTAAAACTGATTTTTGATGAAGTTTGCAATTTTTTTCCCCTTTTGCGCTTGGGGGTTCACGTGCGCATGTGCTCCTATGAAGGAGCCTCCACTGCATTTACAGGTATTACTGTGCCAGCAAACTGATCATAACACCTTGTTAATAGGATACTTTACAAACAATCCATGGGAATGACCGGGTTAAGCTTATCAATTTAAAGCTAATCTGTCACTTTTCCCAAATATTACATTGCACAGTTTCTTCCAGTAATAACCCCTACGTAACTGTAGATATATTATAGTTTTATATATTTGAAAAAGTATCTTCCTTTTTGCAGAATCTCTATGATTATTCCTCCCAATTAAGCCTATGTTGTTAAATTGCTGCTTTTTGTGATTGATCCAGACAGCCTTTGTAAGCGTTAGTGAGGGCAGAGAGACATCTTCAAGATAGGAAATTGATTAGATAATGTTGACCATTCTGAGACACGAATCCCAGCATTACATTTTTTTAACAAAAAGCATAAGCTAGAGGTAGTTTTAATAATTAGAAACTATTGGTGGCAGTTCTCCTTTTAAATTTGTTTTAATCCAAACAATTCCAGTGATAACTGCTATATGTGTCATCAGAACGTCTGTTATAACCTACTGTGTGTTGAACACTTCAAAGTGATAGTATGTTTTGATAATGGTTTCTATTTGTCTAAAATATTATTACCTCCTGTAACTCTTCATTTTATGTGCGATAACTGCTTCTAGTCGCTATGTCACAAATCCTACATATTATAGGGTTCTAGTCATTCCAAAACTCATGCAACTGTGCATTCAGAAAATTTTCCAATCCCCAACAAAACAAACAAAAAGGAAGCTGAAAGCTCTGAATTTTTGTTTTTATTTTCCAAACTCTCTCTCTGTCATCATCTCACACTTTCTCAATGTCTCCCTATATTCTTGGTGTCTGGTTCTTCTTCTCTCTGTGATTCACTGCGTCACCCTGGCCTCCTGGAGCACTTCTGCGTTAGGACCGAGCCTTGACGTGCACCATGGGGACAACCTTCATAGAGGTTGTAGGAAAGAGTGGGAGAAAGTGACGCGGCACAAGTAAGCGTTCGTCTGAATTGACCAAAAACAAAACGGTTTTGGACGAACTTCGCAAGCCTAGTGGATGAAAATATACAGTACATGTATATTGGAAAAGCACCATTTGTATAACCTGTACATGTCACATAATTTAATATTAAGCTTTATGATCCGGAGTATCCAGGTGAAGCTCCGGTTCCCCGGGTCAGTTTGTTCTTGAAGCAGGTGAGCGGTGTTTGGCCATGCCTACTCCTGATCACTTCCCATCAGCAGCTAGCCGCACCACTTCAAAAAACTACTTTCCAAGAAGAGGGAACACTCAAGATTGCCTACACTGGAAAGTTCCCAAGTATGCCTATGCATAGGCCACAAGGTATAATGGTTAATAGTTGTACATGAATCAATGGTTCAGTAGAAACAAAAACATATTCTGAATTTCCACATTATTCTATCAAGATCACAGAAAATGTCAAAAGTGTCCACTCCATGAAATTGTTTTTTCCTGCAATCATATAATAACCCAATAGTTTGCATTCACATAAGACCTAGACCTGAATTAGAACAAATAACAATTGTGTCCTTTAGTCCTAGACTCCAACTTTTCCAAAACAACCCTCCGAAATTCTAAAAAAAACCAAAAATTAAATCTATTGCTGCGTGAACATACAAGAGTGAATCGGAAAGTCTATGCACTTGAAATTGATTGCATTCTGTTTGTCAGTGTGTATTTTTGAAGATGTGTGTGGGTGTTTGGAGCAAAGAAAAAAAAAATTATAACAATTTTATTTACTTAAAGAACAGAGAACTACAGAATTCTCAGATAAATTCAAAACAAAAAAAAACAAATCGCTGTCAACTTTGGTTTTATATTAAGCCTTTAATCTGTAGGGGTTCATACGGGTTGTTGGATTTGGTACGGGAAAAGGACATTTATATGCATGAATGTAACAAAAAAAACTAAAGCCCGTTTAAGAGAAGACTTAATCATTCTGTCTTCTATCATCACAAAGCTTGCAGTTTAATTGTGAAAATTCTGCATTGTCCAAGTATCTAGAACTTATACAAGTTAGATTTCTGTAAATTTCAACAGGGGCCAAACCCAAGTCAATGGAAACTTATGGAAAATGTACGCCAATGTCCCCTAAATTAAGATAGTTAGCACTAAATGAAACTCACTTGTGTCTGAGATACTGAAGAACCTTGAAGATACAACATTCTAGGATCGGTTGTTGTTAAAATACCCTGAAATTCAAATTTTCCCAACTTTTCATCTAAACCCAAAAGTGTTTTTATCCAAAAAAAGGACTCTAATTTGCTCTTCTTTGTATTCAAGACTGTTTGTTGAGTAGTAATTCAGACAAAGAAATATAAGAGAAATTCAAGAGAAAAAAATAGGTAGAAGAGTTGATTGGTTGTCATAAACCATCAATTTCTCGTTTTGTTTGACTTGATGTTTCAAGATAGAATCATTGGTAATTAAATTTAACTTTATGAAATATTACACTATGGATGTGTTTTATATATATATATAAAATATAATACACTACATAATGAGTAATAATGCTCCGAGGGATTTGCTTTATAATTATTGGTTCCCACTAGGGCAAAAAGTTTTAGAGCCGGTCAGCCTCTTCCCTTCAATATGTGATAAAACGAAAGTAGTTTACATTAGATATGGTGTGAAGGCATCCCACGACGACAAGACTTTCCATATCTGCTAGCTATAAATTGACACATATTGATTTTTTTGTTGCTACGAGTAGTGGAAATGTTATTTCCGCTCAAAATATTTTATCTTCTCCCGTCTCATATAATCTGATTTCTCTATTGCAGATTATGTATAAAGATTACCAAGATTGGATTTAGCGAGGCAGGGGAAATTAAATGGATAACTCCAGTCAATCTCAAATCACAATATATTTAGGCCACTAACATGGCGAGTCTAATGGAAATGGTGAATGAACAGTACCTAGTCATTCTTTTTTTTTCAAAAGAATAATATAAAAAACTAATATGGGTAGCTGATATGAAATACACTTGGTAGGGAACAGGAAATAATAGATAGTGGTGAAAGTCTTGAAAACACTGAAAACATTCCATCATCCTGAGTAAGGGAGGTAAAATGATCTACTAAGAGTAGGTGTATACTTTAAATACAGTATTAGTGTTCACCCTTAAGGACAATAGGCGGTCCCTAAACCCATTGAAAACAATGCATTTTGAGCCCGTACATGTACGGGCTTTGTCATTAAGGGGTTAAAGAGAACAAGATGTCCTCCATTCAGACCAAAGGGATTTTTATGGTTCTTTACAATCAGAATAATGATGTGGATTCCACTTATCCACCCGTAGACATTGTGCTATCAGATTCAATAGATGCCTTTCAACATGGGCTTGATTACGTTCTAGCAAAAAAAGACTATACAGGGATATAATTGGCTATAATGACATGGTTAGTTATAGCTTGTTGATCTGGTGGGAAGTCCAATGCCGTTTTGGAAGATTAACCCATCCAAATCCACATTCTACCAAACCAAATGGAAACAAACTTGACCCTGTATTTCAAGGTGTTTACCACTATCTGACCGGAATGGACCACCATGTAACGGATGCATCTATTGTTAGCCTTTCATTGCTTAAGTAGCAAGGAATGGCACCGTTAAATCCCAAAACAAATGCAACATTGGGACTATTTGGTTTGCAAGCATAAAAGAGAACCAGTATCATAAGTGGTTGATGACATGAGTCCTTCTGAAGGACACGGAGCGCCAGGATATGACCGCGGAGTGGGCAGCTGGGGTAAATACATCACTGTGGATATGTTCTTGCCCACCATAAACACACACACTCACTTGTAAAATACAGCCTTAACTGAAAATATCTAAACGTTTTGCTCATCTTAGCATCGGCTGGGATAGAAACACCAGACAGAAGCAGAAATTGGAAGGAGATGATGTTCACCCACCGCCCTGTCTGGGCCATAGCTCTTCTGGCCAGAACTTTTAAACCAACCTTATCCCTTCTTTCTCCAAGGTCCAATAATTCAATTAGATACACAGGGGGCTGTCAACATACATTTGATCTGACATCTGTGGGAGGTGAGTAAAATGTCCTACAAGTTTCCCAACAACACAAACCCAAGTTTGTATTGTAACTATTTTTGTCTAGAAAGTCACCTCTGAGTCTCCAGCTCATTTGGACCATTCTTGGCCATGCACAATTAGGCTGACATTCTACAAAAAGGCCTCAACCATGGATTAAATCAATGTGGTTTATCATAATACGTGAGCAATCTGCTGAATCCTCATAATACATTAAAAAACAACAAAAACCTCACAAAACTTTATTGTATTTAACCATTCGTAGCCTAAATGCTCCGATAGATTTTACATGTATGAATATCTAAACCGTCATGCTCATTTGTATGTTTAAACAAACAAGAAATTCATAAAAGGGCTGCTTTGCTTCCATACCGCAGAAGGGGCCACAAATAACATGAACTCATTTTAAGCTCCTCCGGGCATTTCTATCCAATAAAATTATTTCTGTCATGTGCCCCAAGCACCCTCTAATTATCCATTGAAAGAGGCCGTAAGATTACCCTGGATGTTTGTCATGAGCACAGCGGTAATGTTCTAGTTTATAAATAAATCTCCCTATAAAAGCCATGTGGGGGAGTTTATAGAGAGGACTTTATCATTGTAAGCCAGCCACGCAGAGCCGTGTCTTTTGTATGTTATAAACCAGTCCAATAAATCGCAACAAAGGAACATCACACAAACTTTTGAACCTTTTGTCTCTCAAACGACTGAACTGGGCAGACACGTTACCCGCCTGCCAGCCGCTACCGGTGATATCTGGCTCTTCCAGAAGCCAACTAAATTCCCGGCAACAACCAAAAATAAGGAATTTATTATTCAGTAGGTCAGCAGACATCAAGTATTGGCGTTCCACTGGTGCCTACATCATATAGAGGGATAAAAGCTTTTCATAATTCTGCTGTGAGAATTCGATGACTTTTTATATTTGAAACTTAATTTCCACCTTGAAATTAAAGCCACAATACAAATTTTTGACGATAAAACCACCAATAATGGGATCTGGTCAAATTTCTGTTTTATTGTAAATTTTTTAAGATTTTGTTTTCTTTTTTTTAGAAATTGAGATTTACTAGTTGCTACTAGTTTTCTACACCTAGAAATTAAGCTGTTTCTGCCTAAAATATACAGATTACAGACTCCCAAACTCCTTGATAAAATTAAGCTCTGTGTGCTGGGTCACGGTGGGTTACAACCCGAATCCTCTGGGTCACGGGAGGGGGGTCTTGACACGCCCCGCTCCCCACCCATTTTTCCTTTAAATGGGGGTGGTTACGTCAGCAGGAACTCCCCCGACGTCAGCGGGAACGCCCCTTACGTCAGTGGGAACTCCCATTTACGTCAGCGGGACCGCCCACTGACATCAGTGGGCTGTCCTGGCCGGGTCCCGCAAGGGAAGGCTCCGGGTAGCCGGAGCCCAGAAGTTCCCAGGTATGGTTACAACTAGTTCCATTTATGAACAATCTGGTTCCTTTAAGAGCTTATGGGCTTTGCTTTGGCAGTAGTAAAGGTCTGATGATGACCCATGATGCCCTCTCTAAATATTAAGGACAGACCTAATCAGAATTCATAGATACATCCGTTTTATGCAGTTTTATTACTTAAAACATTGAGAATCACCAGCGTAAATAAATGAGCTACTACATTGAACTGCGGTTTCTCAAAAACTGCATCCATCGCAAGCACTGAAGTCAAACACGATGTAAATTACAATACCTCTTTTTCTTACAAATGAAAGAACGATTCCGCACATTCTCACCTTTAAAGCTTTTAGTAAAAGTAGATTCATTATTCAAACCTCCCCACAGAGCGTGAGCTCTTTAATACAGACACACTGCCGACATCCTATTCACTTCAATGTTACCTTCTTTGCAGTCACCGCATAGAGGGGTTCAGCCGAATCCGCTCTATACGTTTGGTGCTTTTGCCCCCCCCCAGGTCCATAACTTATACGAAATGCTTTTGGCCGAATGCACCTCCTGCACACCGCAAGCATGCGTGGCTCCAGAGCTAGCCACAAAAGAGCTCCAGGGTGCCATCCCCAGCCCATTGATTTCAGTGGATGCCCTTTTTATGCCAGTGAAGCATGGACAGTAGAGGAGGCAGTATGCTGCAGCTCTGAAGTTGCAGTGTTTTCACCAGACGCCTTTTTTTTCTTATTACAGGTAAAAATTAAGTTATTCAAGTAAGAATATGCATTCTTTATTGGTGGGGCTCCATGGGACCCTTAGGTTGTCCCTTTAAGCAGTAGAAAAGATTTAAGGATAATTTGTGCATCTCAAGGAATCTGAGAAGATGGGGCTTCATGTGGAACAGCTAGCGTAATCTACTTCCCTGTCCGAGAGTCTCTCCCTTCTTCTCACCCACCCTTACAGGGCTGCCTCAACCAACCATCAATCAGTAATTTAACATTAAGGGGAAAGGTAAATTAATAATGGGGATTATTAACACCAACACCAGGATCCCAACAGTTGGGATGGCCGGTTCTATGGTTTACAAATACAGTGCGTTTTTAATACATATTAAATACATTTTAATACATATATTATTTTAATATGTAAACAGCATTTCATAGGTTTATATTTAGTGTAAAAAGTACAATTTGGAAAACGCGTCGGATCTGCTTTAAGTGAAATGTATAGATACCAAAAATATAATAATTCAGATATATTTCTTTGTTGACCCTGTGCATTATAATTCCGCTGTTCCAGATCATGTGCAGCATAAAATGATTATTTAACAGTAAAATGGAGGTGGATGTAAAAAAAAAAACAAAACAAAAAAAAACAAACATTTTTTTTTCTTAGCCAGGAATTGGAACATTAGACATTTTCTTTTTTTCTTTTCGGGGTCACACGATAATTTTAATTTGTAATATTGACTAAGCTACAGAAGTTAATTCTCCTACTTTAAGGAATCTATATTTTTTTTTTGAACAATTGTCTGAAAACAGTAACAATGAAATGTGAGGCAGAGAAAAAAAACAGCTTGAAAAAAAGTCAATAAGTAAGAAAAAAAAATACTTGGTAGGAATGTGGGGGGTGCGGAATGAAAGAAGGGGCAAATCAATAGATCAAAATCCTTTCTCCCCTGGAGCCGAGTTATTTCTAAAGCTATTTGCATATCCACTGTACTAAGAATCAATAACTCATACAGGAAAAGACTAGGTTAAGTGCCTTTTATAAGCACAGTATTCATTACGACTTTCACAGGTGTTTTATTTTATACGGGATTATTTTAATTGAAACAATATTTGCATAATATGATTACACCCTTAATGTGTATTTATGTTCCCGGTGTATTATTATAAGCCATTTACGTAAATGGGGTGGAGGTGATTCAATTGAGGTTTGCTTAGTATAGTCCCCTTGGTCAATTAACTACTTTATAGCTCCTGAAAAAGGTGACCCCATTTTTCACAGTATTTTAAAGGGACAGTCTAATGTCCCTGACACCCCTTATACAGAAGAATGTATATTAAAGTATTGTATTAAAGATTGTACCGTATTTCCCCAAATATAAGATGCTCTTTTGTATAAGACCCACCTTAATTTTGGGGGCCGAAATTAAAAAAAATATATATAAAGTTATTGTACCGGCTGCCTGGGCATGATAGGAGTGTGATTGATGTTAGCTGCTAGCAATTGTTAGCAATCACACTCCTATCATGCTCAGGCAGCCAGTACATGCACCTCACTTTCTGCCTTCCTGTGCCCCCTACACACGGATTCATGCTAACACACACACACATTTACTCCCCCACCTTACCTGAACTGCAGATCTTCTGCTGCCCCTCTCAGACTTCCGTGAGGGCCGCTCTTTCCCCTCTGCCTTGCTCGAGCAGGAACTAAGCGGTGTCATGTGATGTACATTCACGTGACTCCGCTGGGTTCCTGTGCAGCCGAGACCGAGCAAGAGATGCTGCTTAGCAAAACAGGTAAGCAGCAGGTCCCCTTTCCGGTCCCCTTTCCAGTAAAACAAAAAAAAAATAATAATCTACCACTACTATATAAGACGCACCCAATTTTTAAACCCCAAATTTTTCTAAAATTTATACATCTTATACATGGGGAAATACGATATGATATGCATTCTACGAAATGGAGAAGAAAATAAAACACCCGCCATGCTGCAAAATGTTCTCTACAATCCAAAACTTCTTGTTTCTGATTGGCTGCTTGAAGCTGCCATTTAGTGGCAGGAAAGTGCTCTGATTGATTTCAATGAAAGGTTTTTCCTGCCACTGATTGACCGGTTCTGGCAGCCAATCGGTGGCAGGAAAGAGCTCCTATTTAAATCAATGGGAACATTTCATACACGTGCAAGACTGTAGCATGCAGCATTTAGCAGAGCCAGCACAGGAGCTCACGTAAATAAAAGTATCCTCCGTCATAGTGTCTTGAACTGGAAAACAGAAAAAAACTGACAGATCTTTAAATAAAATGCACAAAAATATAAATTTAAAGCTCATAGCAACATAAAGCTAGTACACCAGCCATGGAACCAGAAGAACCTGCAGTGCGATGTTGATGCCTCAAGCATTGGGAACGAGGTGTTTGCCCTCTAATGACCTTGTGCCAAAATCCATATTGTGTCTTCTATATTACTTCTCCCAAAAGTATTTTTCTGTATCTGTTTACCTTACGAATCCCAAGCAATGCCCTTCTATTAATATTTCTGATGGTTAACAAAGGGTTCTTTTTTGCAGCTTAGCTGTGACTTTGCAAAATACATCAACAGTTTGTCTAAAAGTCATAAACTACCAAACAATAAAATTGTTTATGTCCTCATGAACAGGGACAGATCACAAAGTAGCATTCCTGGGAACTTCTGGGTTCCGGCTACCCTGAGCCTTCCCTTGCGGGACGCGGCCAGGACTGCACACTGACGTCAGTGGGCGGTTCCGCCGATGTCGGTGGGTGGTCTCACTGATGTAAATGGGCGTTCCCACTGACATTGGGGGCGTTCCCACTGACATCGGGGCATTCCCGCTGACGGCAGCAGGAAAGGAAAAATGGGCGGGGAGCAGGGCGTGTCAAGATTCACCCGGTCAAACCCGCACAGTTCCCAGGTATGCAAAGTAGACCCGGCACTTTAAGGCCCTCAGCTGCCTGATGCTGCTGATGGATGGGAATTTTAAGGCTCACGCAGCGTGCGACTGGACATATTAATCCGCAAGAGCAGCAGATCGGGTGAATATGGGTCGCCAATGGCCATTATTTGCCCAGTGTGCCAGATTGCCAGACCAGGCCTGCTTGTGTGGACATATTTGCACTTTCAAAGCTAGGCAAAGCCCCAACTAGACATGAAAGGGCTATAGAATGATTAGAACCCACGCGGAGGACGAGCAAAAGGGAGTCACTAAAATGATTAAGCAAACCATACTCATTTTAAAAGTAGGGAGATAAGTAAGTAAGAGAGATGATGTAAGAACAGGATGTTGATCAGATAATGCAGGCTCTGCCACAGGCTGCCTCTCATCTGGGCTGTAACACAATCTGTAGGTTGCGTTTATTACAAAAAATGTATATGCTAAATGCTGCATCTTTAACACTTGCAATCATTTTGCATCATTTATTAGGTATTCTAACCATAAATTATTTCCGCATTTACCTTCCTGGCTAAAATGAAAACATCTCTTGGTTTTAAATACAAGTAGGCAAGGCTTAATGTGCAATTTGGCTGCCGAGCGTTCTGCTCGTGTCTTTTTGAAGGACAACATACAAAATAAAAATGACAGATATGCTATTGTGTTTTCCATTGGAGCCATTTTACATTAGCTCTCTCTGCGGAGAGGAACGGGGATAGGTTTTTATACATGCAGAGAGGCATAGTTACTTTAATTAGAGGCCAAAAAACGCTAGACAGTGAATTTGATTTAATTAAAAATACACAGGGCCGTCATTAATATTGATTGGGGACCTTCCTTCTGACCCTAGTGAGATGTCCTCACGCCACATACCCAGACCAAGTGCAATACTATTCAGATCGGATAGTAAATGAACGGGTCCGGCGAGTCGCGATCAGGGCCGGCCTTAGCTATTCAGTTGCCATGTGCGGGCCACCCCTGTGACTCCCCCTCATCATAACCCTTGAGACTCTTGTACCCTCCTTCACTGTACCACACCTCTCTTTCCTCCCCATGTAGTTCAGGTATAGATCAAATAAACAACACAAGGAAACCCAACATTGCAGGTATAGATCAACCAAATAAGACTTACAAACCCTGTCCCTGGGCTAGACCACTCCTGGTCACAGATGTTGTTCGGGCTCAAGGGCCTGCTGC
This sequence comes from Spea bombifrons, assembly GCF_027358695.1. Taxonomy (NCBI): domain Eukaryota; kingdom Metazoa; phylum Chordata; class Amphibia; order Anura; family Pelobatidae; genus Spea; species Spea bombifrons. The sequence goes on from NC_071090.1 coordinate 8,701,836, forward strand.
TTTGGGCCCCTGAGTTGCCTGAGGCAACTGCGTCTTTTGACGGCCCTGAAAATTCGGCATATCCCCAGTAGTTTGCACTGAATCTATTGACTAGACACCGAAAGCCACAATTGATCAATACTCTAGAAAGAGTGGAACAAGTATGATGACCTGAATTTGATGCACACATTTCTTGTCAAACATAAGTGCAAGGTGTTCCTTGGCAGGTTTCAAAACATGAGGTTATTTATATAAAGCAATTCTGATGCAAAGATTAAAATGTTTTTTTTGTTTAAAAGGCAGGAGAGTTCTATTAATTTCTACCTGAAACCTCTGTTTTTTGGTAGGTAAAGGAGGTAATGGAGGTAAGAGCCAAAAAATGTAGGTGTCAGATTACTAGCGTGAGGCTATGTGACAGCAGGTTATGTGACCCAGCAGAGCCAGTGCCCCCTAAACATACCTGAGAACTTCCCAGATCCCTCCCTCTTTGGGGAGTAACTTCACAAGGGGGCGGGGTTAATTTCCCATAAGCCCCAGATAGCTTAGATCAGGGGTGTCCAACCTGCGGCCCTCCAGTTGCTGCAGGACTACATCTCCCATAATGCTCTTTCAGCTAAGGGGCTGGCTGAGGAGTATGGGAGATGTAGTCCTGCAGCAGCTGGAGGGCCTCAGGTTGGACACCCCTGGCTTTGAACTATATGGGAGTGGGAGGGTAATAGGGTGGCGAGTAAGCATAGCTAGACGCTGCTTTCACACCCTAGAGAAGAGCAGGGGACCCGGAGACCCTGGGAAGCAGGTTAGTGTTTTTTTACCGCCGTGAAGGAAATAGAAACTCCAGGCACCGGTAAGCAATCCCTCAGTGCCAGAATGACCAGTTTGGCGAGCTCTATTCTAAGTATCTCAGCTGATTATCGGACATTTGTTGGGTACTGTTTTACCCTCTGGATAGAAGGAGTGGCATTTGGCTCTGCCCACCCACCACCTGGTTCTACCCCACCTGCCCCTTCTCACTATCTCTCCCCCCTCTGCCCCTTCTCACTATCTCCCCCCCGCCCCTTCTAACCTACCTTGTTGCCGGAATCCTGCGGTGGGAGCGGAAGGCATCCGTCTTCCCGCTCTGCCGCGGTGCCGGCATTTCATGTTGAGCGCTGGAATATGATAGCATATTCCGGCCCTCAACATGAAATGCCGGCACCGCGACGGAGTCACGGAGAGTGGGGGGCGCCGAGCGGTTGCTGAAAACTTCACGAGCAACCTCTCGGCACCCCTGTCCGGGACTTAAATTAAAGTATCGTTTTTTGGTTTTTTTTTAACTTTATTTAAGATGAAGGATGTTAAATAAAGTTAAAAAAAACAAAAAACCTCGATGTTTTAAATTAAGTCCCGGGCAGGTGCTCCTGCTGCCATGGCGCCCTGTGCGGTCGCACAGGTCGCACACCCCTAAGGCTGGCCCTGCTAGTATGTGTCCCGGAAATAACAATATTCTTTTTAAAAAAAAACGTCAAACACTTTGATTTATCATATTTTCACAGCAAGGTAAACTAATGCTGTCCTAAAAGGATGATTCATCAATCTGTTTACTATACCGTATATCAAAGTTTAATAAGTAAATATTTTGGAGTAATATCAAACGGAAACATTTTTCATGTGATAATAAAAATAAATGACTATTTAAATTTACCCGAAAACCAAGTGATGTGCAGTTTCACCACATCCATAATCGCATTGCATCTCTATTGATATGAACGACATTTCGCAACAGCGAGTATTATGCTGCTTTATAATATCTCACTGCCAGGCTTCACTCCTAAGAAACGTACCGCATTAGACAAATATTTCATCCTCACGCTGGAAATGTAATAATATTCCTACTGACTGTGCTAATAACTGCTGTTTCAGTGATCAGCAAACAGAAATTAGTATAAGCTCGCCATTATATTAACCCTTTGCATGTCAGATAATGCAAAAGGTTAGGAGGCATGGAACATCTATTAATGAGCACTCTATTATTTATATATATATATATATATATATATATATATATATATATATTCTGTTGACATAAAAGATCCTGGATTTCCATAAAAAAAAGACTAGGCATATGTCTTGGAGCCCCCTTTTTGGGGAAGCCGCAAGAGGTAGATCATTGCGGCAGTTTGTCCATTCACACTCCACACCGACCATGTCCCACTCCTACCGACAATCCTCAAGGTTCCATCGAGTGCTCATCTACAAAGTTTTCTTATTCTTAGGATAAAAGGACGCTGAGATGGGTCCCATCAGACTTAGCACCTAGGGGCTCCTGGGCTGTAAATCTAGCCTTTAGTGAGCGAAAGAGTTGAGCAGCACCACAATAATCACCGTAACACAATAACATGACTTATGCAAGGTTCCACCAGGACCATCTGGCACTTACAGGTGTAGGTCATTTCAAAACTGTCACTGATGTTCACAATATCGATTTGAGGGAGCAGTTTAGGAGGTTCCACCAACTGGGACAAAGCGAAGCGGAAGGCGGCATGTTCCTGGGATTGCTGATTTGGGAAGAGACCCCCTGAAATTAGAAAAAAGACGAAGAAGAAGAAGAAGAGCGTGAGAAACAAATTGAAACCTGGCAATGTGTCAACAGCGAAGAGATTGCATACAGTATGTCACACACAAAGTGATGGCTGTTGAGTTATTCCTACAGCAAATGATGTTTCTTGCTCTCCCACGCGGCTGAAACGGATGGCAGAATCATTGCGATGACAAACAGGGAACATACGGATATTCTATCTCTGCGAGCACATTATGGATTGTCAAGAACAGTAGGGGAAAAAATCATTATAAAGATGGTTTTATGTATTTGTCAATCATTTTTTTTTTCTATAATAGACATACAACGTGAACGATTTTTATTTCCATTATATAACATATTTTAACAGAATAAATTACATCGGAACGTAACGGTTGCATCGTCCATGTCACTCCAAATGTATTTCCATAGATTGCACGGGAGGCCGTTGTCTAAAACTAGAGGTTAAGAGGTTTAACCCCTTAACGACAATGGGCGGTCTCTAAACCCATTGAAAACAATGCATTTTCAGCTTTGTCATTAAGGGGTTAAATCTGATGAAGGGGGGTATGTTATAGATATAAGTTATCCTAAAAATAAGCCACGGAAAAATACGGAAAAGTATATATTTTATTTCAGCAGCTGGAAAACGGGTTTAAAGGTCTGCCTAACAAATTCTATGTTCTATTTTTCTATTTACTTACCTAAAATAAGATCAATAAAATGATTAGGAGTTGCATATATTTACACTACCGTTCAGAAGTTCGGGGTCACTTTTTGAAAGAAAAGCACATTTTTTCCCATTAAAATAACACAAAATGGATCGGAAATCCAGCGCAGACGGTGTTAATGTTGTTAATGACTTTTGTAGCTGATTTTTAATGAAATATCTTCATTGGCGTGCAGAGGCCCTTTAGCACTCCCATCACGCCTGTGTTCCAATGGCACGTTGTATTATATAATCCAAGTTTAAATCACTGATTGTTAGAAAAACATTAGGTAATCATTTTAAACTGCTAACAAATTACAACATTCAAATTTTGAACAATCGTGTATAAATGCAGAAAGCTGAGTATATTTAAAGTCAACCAACACAGAGGCTGGGAGCCTGGTGGCCTGGTGGGCCTGGTGGGCCACCACCATAGCAAGAAAGATTTATCTCAATGTATGTAATGTATGCATCTGTTCATTAACCACCATCATTGTCTTAATTCAATTCACAATGTTCACAACAACATATGCCGCACTGTTGCGCATACAATTGGCAGGCGTTTATACTAGAAGGATCTGAACCACTTTGGGGGGGGGGGGTATTCCATTCCAAACCAAGTACCATGTATGTGGAACCTCCATACTGTAAATGTTGATTTTCTTCCACTAGAACTCTTTTCTATACGTTTTAAAGCGACATAATGTAGGTTGAAGATAGATTATAATGTCCCTTTAAAGGTACCAAACTCAAAAACAATGTATTCTCATAAAAATAGGATTTCAGATTAAAGAAAGCAGAGTTTAACCCCTTAAGGACAATGGGCGATCCCTGAACCTATTGAAAACAATGCATTTTGAGCCCGTACATGTACGGGCTTTGTCATTAAGGGGTTAATATGCTCTGAAGTGACTCTCTGCCTGCTTGTGATTATATGAGTTTTGGCCAAAACAGCTGCATAGATACTGCTTTTGGTGGCGGTGTTTTTTTTTTTTATAGAGATTTTTTTATTTATTTTTTACAGTTAATGAATACTAAACACAAATATTTTTGTAGAAGAAAATTCAAGATTTCCAATTTGCAAATCTGAGAGTTATGTTACAACAAGGTTAATGTCTGGCTTTAAATGCAGACAGGGTTTATGGAAATCAGTGATATTGTCCCTTTAACTTTTCTGAGCATAGGCGCCAAATTTGCATTAAATATCCATTTAAAACATTTATTGTCTGTCCGTGGCGACATGAATACAAATTCTGAACTCCCCTTGAAGTGCAACAGTTATGTTTAAACATCAGTAATAATCGGCCCCCTAATAATCCGCGCAAAACCCTGAAAACATTAGAAAGCACTTCCCAGAGGCCTGTAGGCATCGGAGCAGAAAAATAACTGGCTGACAGCTACAAAGGGAAAAACAAGATTTGAAATTGTAATTCGGGAGTCGTTTGCTTCAATATAAAGCAAACATAAATCCTGGAAGATGGGAATAATTTTGCTTTTGTTTTTTACCCAAAGGGAATCGATGATGTCACGGAACCTGAGTTCAGAACATTTCATGTGTCAACAAGAGGCAAGCAAACAGGGAAGTCATTTAGCTGCTGTTTTAATCCCACGGCTAGCCCAGGGCGGTGAAAGAATAACAACTGGAGCCCTGAGCTACTTGGTACAATAGCCCACCAGCTCTGGCACCAATACCTAGGGTCCAACAAGGTTTTTTCTCAAACCACACATGGATTGCCTTATTTATGTGAAAAATAAGGTATTCAAGCAAAACAAACCCTCACATACAAAACAGCATAAAGAGGGACTGTTCTGAATCAACAGGGATACATAGGTGTATCCCTTTTTAGGCAGAACAGTCCCTCTTTAGGAACCAAACACCTTTGTCTAACTTCCATCTCCTGATGTTTATCTTTTTCCATGAAATCAAAATGTATCCAGGGTATGAGGGTACCACAGTGTCCTACAGCCCTAAAAGTCATACTAATGTATACATCAGTAAGAGATGTGTTCGTAAAATCAAATTTTCCAAAACACACAATTCTTCGTTCTGAGACTTCCTCTGCTAAATGTCAACAGGTCCCAAAGTTACAAAAGTATCTCTGTGAAGCCCCGGCCAACCATACTTACTGAAAAGTATTCCTCTTACAGGTTAGTAATGTTGTCCATTTCCTTCTGAACCATCTGCCAACTCTCAAATTAATGACTTTAGGCCATTGTGCGTAGATTTTAATGAAGTTATTTCTGCGCAACTGTTAATGGTGACAAAACTTGTTGGAAAGAGTTCTATAAAATAAGTAATTCTAAATAGTAAATTCTGGGGGTCCTCATGACCATCCCGCCTGTAAGACACATGATTAAACTGATGACTCTTATCGTTACAATACAGATGACTAAAGGCTCTATGCATTGTCCGGACCCTAATGACTAATGGTTTGAAGGCTACCTGATGGACTTTATTTAAGAGAAAGGGAACATGAAGGGACTGTACAACAGATATCCAAACCACAAATTGTCTCATCCTTGGTGGGGGGGGGGGTTTAAAACAAAAAGAAACTAAAAATCTAATTCTTCTCTTTGTGATATCCCTGTGCAGTTCAAGGCGTCTTCTCCACAATGGCCTCTGTATGTTGTCCCAGTTGGTCATCTGTTGTCTCTTGCTTCTTTTCTTTTGCTCTTTTGGTTTAAGCTCTCCCGGTGATCATCTACTCCTTGTGAGTGATTAATGGCCTCTCTTGAGGCACATGTGCACCTGGGCAGTCTGTTCTGAAGACCTCTCACCTGATCCATCTCCATGTCCTCTTTCATTCTCTTGCTCCGTTTTCATTCCTTGTCACCTATTTTACAATATGACCTCTCCCAATCCGGCATGCTCCCATTCAGCATTTCATACAAACGTAGAATTTGACAGCAGATAAGAACCGTTTGTCTGTCTTTTTCATGCTATAAGGACTTAAACCTTTAAGTCCTTGGTTTCTTTTGAGATGAGCCTCTACCACGTCTGTTGGGAGGCCGTTCTTTTATCTACCACCCTCTCATTAAAATTAAATTCCATGTGCTATTTAGCATTTTTACATTTTGAAAAGAAAAAAAAAATCCTTACATAAAAAACACTTTCTATGATTACTTCCCAATCCCAAAGGTTTACATTTAGTATATTGTCTGAAAAAACAAGCTACTGCTCACATAATAAGACATTTTGACTTGAATCAATAATTTGCTTTCATTTACACAATGGCATATGCATCTCTCACAGCTGTCCATTATGGATGATGTAGTTCTACGGCAGCTGTTTAGCTACCCCCCTACAATCCAAAAACAGACTTTCCTGAGACCTTTAGAACAAATAGCTATTCTATTTCATATTTCCCAACAGCCCTTGATTTGGAGGAACTGCCCCAATTGAGGGCTTCCCATTCGGGTAGCACAAATATAATTAAAATGGATGCAAATACGATCATCATCAGTTATTTGGAGCAGTGGAATCAAAACCAACATGTTGAAATCCCTCAGTCTTTGGCTAGACATGATATAAAAGAGTTAAGCCTGTCAATAGGGGGTGCTACCACATAAGCAACCGCTTAGGGTCACCTTTCATCTATGGAACTCCATAAGAGGACGGAGTGGGGAGACCAATGAAAGAGTCACGGGGGCTGATCAGCCCCTGTTGAGTAGTTTTGGTTTAAAGGGACGGTGTAATGTATCTCCTGCGGGGCATTTAGCTGGGAGAGGGGAGAAGGGGCTGGTGGATGGTTGGAGTGTCCCTTTAAGGAACTCTAACAAAAATGTACACATTGACTAGTCACCGTCAGTGCTTAAAATATTGTGCACGTGCTTAAATTTCAAATTTTCACCTTTATCATCTACGTTAGCAGAGACAGCTTCTCTAATTTTATCAACACCTCGCTGTTAAAGAGGAAAGCTGATACCCTGTAATTTACACAACGATTAAGCAGATTTTCCACCCTACTCTCCCAAAAAAAGGCATCCTGCCTCCTTTGTCTATACCCAACCCTGGTTATCCCATGCCTCACACCGGATCATCCACTTTCTGCAGGCTTTGCGCATGTCGACTGCTCCTTTTATTCCCTGATGGTAATTGCAGCAGCAGGGATGGTCAGAAGGATACTTGGTAGGTCGATCCTCAGTAAATCAAGACAGTTGGCACATATGGTGTATTTACAGGTGCTTCTAGACTATTATGCAAAATGTCTGCCGGACTTGAGTTCAGGCCTCTTCTCGATGTCTGACGTCATGGAATGCATCTTGTAAATCTGCAGATATGGGTTCGCACATGTTAACCAAAGCATGTACACGCTTATAACGCTGGCCGTTGGTGAACCCAGCATCATGGATGACATAAGAAGGCACAAGAACATTGAAAACAGGATTATCGCTCTCAAAAAACATAGATATAATAGAAAATGAATTAAAATCCAACTTTACATTTTAAATTATTATCCAACTAAAAAACATCATTATTATGATTTTATACATCTATAGGTAATGAAAGCCACCGGTGATTTCCAGAAAGGCAAGTTCTTTTTAGGGGCAACCCAGGAAGGTGATGAACGCTAAAGACCATGCATCACGTGGCTGGGTTTGTGACATTATGGGGCTTTATCTGTATGATTAAAGCATCCCACATTCCCATTCAATTGGATCTCTGCCAGGTCAGCCGACAGCCGGGTTAAAACACCGCAACGTCCCGGCAAATTCATGATTTCGTAATTCTGGGTAATGGGCAAAAATCAGTAGGCCTGGTCCTTTTCTGTCCCAGAGAACCAGCCCTGATGATACCCGTATAGCTATTTATTTTGCTGGCTCACGGGAATTAACTTCCAACACTTGTTCGGAGAGATGTCATATTTTAACATATTCATAAAGAACAGTACACAGTTCTAAATATGGAGTGTCAGATTGGTTTCCATGGTGACTGCACCATATTCTGAACTTTGAGCTATAATTGCTCTTAATAGATCGAACTCAAGGCTCCTTAGAACAAACAAAATGTTTTTTTTCCAAACCAGTTTATCACAATTTTAAAGAAAACGCAATCTGTCCATATGATTTGTATACAATTGGCCAATCTGTCAATGGCAGACAAATATAATCAATAAAAAAAATCAATAATGACCCAGAATTCACCGAAAATCTGTATTCTCACTGGACTGTAACTAAAAGGAAAAAAAGTCATTCCTTATGTTCCATCTTGAATACCCTGATTTAACTTGACGGGGTCCTTTTATCACCACCAAAACCCGACCAGACGCAACACTGAAATGGGGCATTTTATGTACGTGCCTTTAACATGGAAAATATATATTTTTTTATACCACGGCGAAATCCAATGGCATCAACAAAACCACCGTTACTTGATCGGTAAACATGCTATGATGAATACCAAAAAGTGAATTAACATACAAGGGATAACTAACTTCTGAAACGCAATGAAATCATTCGGGGCAAATTATCTAAATGGCGTCTATTAGAACAGTGTTTTCGTGTTGCATGTACCCAACGACTATGCAGGAAAATACAGGTAAAACCGATAAAACACTAAAGAAAAATTCTATTTACAAAAATACACAAAAGGTTAAGGTTTTATACGGTATAGAAATTCTAATCCTGCAGGGTGGCTTTACTGACATACTTAGGAGGGCGATCTATGAGACGCAAAAAAGGGAGAAGAAAAAAAAAAGGGAGAGTGTTTTTTATATGTTTTCCCTACCAAGAGCAATTCTCTGAGATTCTGCTCACAGGTGGCCGGGAGCAAAAACCCCGTAAGATAGGAAGCCAAGCAAAGAGAATGAGTCTGATGCAGCGTGACTAGCAGTAGAAAGGGAAAGCCAGGGGATTGCAAAGCAGCTAATGCAGGATAAAATGTCTCCGACAAAGGAATCATATATATATATATTCAGTATTGTGTTTGGAAAAAAAAGCAACAGTGCATTTATTTTATCTTGTTGTATACTGTGGCAGACAATGATAAAATATAATATAAATCACTTATTAATAATAATAATGATTTCAAACCCTTCCTGCCGCAAAAACTAGCTGCTATTGTCTAGATATATATATATATATATATATATATGTATGTGTGCGTATATATATGAAGATCCTGGTGAAAAACCTAACACTAAAAAATCAGGATTCAGGTCTGATTTAAGAATGCATACCTACAAATGCCGTGAGGCTCACACTTTTGGCACTGCACAGGTTAAACATAAGTATATAATCGCAAGTGTTAGCCATGGCTATACGGCCCGAATTATTCCAACAGCACGCAAAGGTTTACAATGCCCAATACACAACCTCAGGTTCTACAGAAGCAATGCACTGTAGGCCCCTCGGTGGGAGGCAAGGGGTTAACGGGCCACTACAAAGGGGAAAGAGTGTAGGCTTAAAAAACCCCAGCTTTCTGCACGTCTTTTAATATTTTAAAATAACTAAGAGTCTGAACACAATGTTCCAGACAACAGATGGTATCAAAGCAATTATATAACTTCCTGTATTATCACACTTCCAAGATATCGGTACTAATATATATATATATATATAATATACATTATATATATATATATATATATATATATATATATATGCCATCTGTAAGTTTTTGAGAAGGGCCCTCTTTACCTAATGTACTGGTTTGTCTTAGTCTGTCAGTTCTAGTTTTGTCAGATCCTTTCGATGTATGGAATGTAAGTAGCAATGCGTAAATTGTTGGCGCTATATAAATAAAATATGATAATAATAATAATAAACATAATAATAATAATAATAATAATAATGTTACCTTTGTCTTATCTGTGTGTCTCCTGCACATGCAACATGTTCCCCATGCTTCCCCTATATATGTAACTATATCATGGGGAGTCATGTGGCTGTACAGTAACGCTCCACTGGCTTTATAGGCATCTAATGGCATCATTTATCAGGCCAGTGATATGGGTCACATCTGCTTGTGATGCTTGTATTGGTTTTGATTGCCTTCTTCAGCCTTAAAGATTTTTCTTAGTATTAAGAAAAAAAAAAGATCTTCTAATAGAAAATGACAAGAATGTGTATGGAGACAATTGTCCCCACACTTGGCCAGGTGGTGACCCTGTATGTGGCCATCATTTGTGGGTGCTGGGAGTAATGGAGAGGGTGGGGGTGTGTGGTGGGGTGGGGGTGTGTGGTGGGGTGGGGGTGTGTGGTGGGGTGGGGGTGTGTGGTGGGGTGGGGAGGGGGGGGACACTCACCACTGAGCAGCCACAATGATTTGTCTGCGCAAAGTGAATGTAATAGAATTTCAGGGATTAGATGTGCATGAATGTGTGTGCAATGGCTGTGTGCTTCAATCTAGATTCATAAGGGTAGCAAGGCGAGTCTAAAACATGGGTAGTTTCGGATAGACCAGGGATGCAGGAGGTCCCAGGGTCAGATACAAACTTTGGGTCAGGAAGATGCTCTTCTCTACATCAACGTCACTAGATCAAGCAAAATCAGCCTCTCATAATAATGACATCATATTTATATATTGATATGTAGATATGTAAAGGCACACTTATATAATAATACTCCCCCCCCTAACGATTTGTGTTTAACCCCTTCGGTGCCGGATTGCAGAGTAGCCCATTGCTAGCTGATCCACCCGACTTTGAAATGGTTACATTTTAAATAGATCAGCTGCTGCCTCTGAAATGCAAATGCCCCAAATTGTATTTAGGTCCCCATCCCCCCCCCACCCCAAGCTAGCGGATGGGGGTCTCCCAATACATGACCTCCCATTATCAGGTAATGGGTTTTAATACCCCTCTACATAACCCCCCCACACACACACACAGCAACCCCCCTCTCAAAAAGCGATTTACTACCCATCCCTATTACCCCAAGCTCAAAACTGCAAAAAAAGATGAACTTACCGATTTGGATATGGTTGGGAAAATTTACCCCAAGCACTGCCCCTAAAAAGCTGGTGCAGATAAAGGCAAAGATGTACTGCATATTTCCTTTTGCATTGGCGAAGAAAAAAAAGCAGCCCTACTTCCCAACAAAGATCTTGGGGACTTCTCCCCCCACCACCACCTCCTCTCTCTCTCTTGTAGTCTTCTTGCAATGCACCCCTGCCTTGATGGCTCTTCTTCAGGGTACAAGGGGTGGGAAGGGGGGCAGAGGGGAGGAGGTGAGTGCTTGTTGCAGAATTCTTAGGATATTTTATATGTATCCCCCTCCTGAATGCTCTTCTTCTTTATGTTTCCTCTCCAGCCTGTGTTTGGTGTCTTCTGCTATTTGGATGCCTTTCCTTTCCCCATCCAGTACTTAAAATGCAGCCTTAACATCAACTGACAGAAGGATTAACTGAGCACAGAGAGGAAGAGAAAGCCCTCCTCATTCACACACACAGACACACACTCACACATACATTGCACTCTCTCTGCACTCCATCATGCTAATCGCCCTTTATTACTGTAGCCAAGCAACTGCATCACACTGCCTCTCACATTCCCCCATCCCTTATCCATCCTCCTGATAGGAGCCAATGCTCTGTGACTGTGGGGGTAATCTCCATCCTTCTATCCTGTATGCCCCCACCCTCATTATTCCCATGCAGGGTTAACAATGTGGGCATCCTCTGTCACAGTGTCACAATGTAACCCCTCCCTTATATAAGGTGTATAGTCTCCATTATGAGATAAAGACTTATCTGTGCCTCATGATCAGGGAAGCATTGCATGTTTTTGCAATCAGCTGTTCCTGTTGCAAGCAAGAAATTGGTTTTCAGTGTATTTTTCTTGCCTGCATTGGGTTTTATATATATATATATATATATATATATATATATATATATATATATATATATATGCATGTGGGGTGAGTGTGTGCACACACACACACACACACTCTTACACACACATGATATAATATACATTGCTTGCTTTAGAGTGGTATTTAGACTTATTGGTTCTATTTTGTATTTACTTTATTTTATTTTATTTATTATTTATTTTTATTTAATAGCTTAATGTTATAAGTTTTTCCTTGCCTATAATCATTTGGATGTATGCGCTTCAATAGGTTTACCTGCTGATCTGTCACTGGGCTAAGGATAAATTACAAAGTGTATTTGCACAGTGAATCTTGTGATCAGTCAATGTGTCTAATAGCTGGACAAGTGGGTTATGTTTCCTGATGAACAGATTTTCTTGAAAGACATTTAATGAGATGTTTTATATTTGTTTTATTAAGTGAGTGATGACATCAGGCATAAGTTATATTCTACAGCAGTCGTTCTTAACCTTTTTTCCGAGCATGTACTACTTCATCATGAAATATTATTATTAATATTATTATTATTATTTGCTAATACTAACATGTCCTTATTTTTATAGTTTTTTTTATATTTATATGTAAGAACCCAAAATAAACCGAAATTAATGAATGGAATACCACTTTCAGGAATCACCTTTTTTACAATTTTTTTTTTTTAACTATACCTAAGATTTTCGATTAACTTAGGAAATTCAGATCATGTCAGTACTATAGTTACTAACTGCAAAATATACAATTTTTTTGTAAGCACTACTGTTTTTGTTATAATTGGTATTAATATTTATTGTTAATTCAAATATTTGGTTTATTTTATATTGTTTATGCTTCATGTCAAAATGTGAATAAATGATATTGATATATTTGCAGGTTTGTGCTTATGTGTTAACGGTCTACATTACCATCATGTTCTAGATGGTTAAAAAAATAATCATCTCAACATTTTATGGAGCAATGAAATTTCTTTTCAGATTCAAATTAGTTAGCAATATTATTACTATGACAATTATGATCACTAATCATATATATTAACTGTTCTATAAAAATAATAATAATAATAATAATAATAATAATAATAAAAATTAATCCATGGAAATTAAACATATATATATATATATATATATATATATATATATATATATATATATATAGCGAGAGGAATGGATATTTATATATATATTGAGAAAGATTATATATATATAAATATATATATTATATATATAATATATATATTTATATATAATCTTTCTCAATATATATATATATATATATATATATATACACTTATAGATATATGTTGGTTTAACCATCGTATTTAAGCCCAAATCCAATGTTACATTAGAGATATTAAGAAGAAATATACATACATACAATTAATCCTGATTGCATAGTGATGACATTGTACTCAGTACTGTGCACAGAAGCTCTCAAGAACCTTATGGTCTTACCCTGTATTCACAATCTCATGTTGATTTTCTGAGACAATTGGAAATAATTATACTTGACTAAAGCCACAAGCAGCTGACAGAGGAATTGACCCAGGCTTTCCTACTTTAGACTCCTGGGAAAAGAAACCTATTTACTAACACAAATGCTGCTTTAACCCAACACTCTTATACGGACCAGACGTCTGTCTTTGTTTAAGGGCTTGATTGAGTATGCTTGCCTTAAATTGTTGTTTACAGTAGATCTAATTTGCCACGTAGTTAAATTACTATTTATGTTCTTGTACAATTTGACATAGTATGTTGAAAAGACCTAGTCAGTGATGGCTCAACAATTGTTGTGGGGGCAAAAGCTGGAGTACCAAAGCGTAGTTCGTGGTGTAAGAGACACTATATTTATGCATTTATTCATATGCATTTGCCCCTTTCCAGCAAACACATTCCCTTGCACATGATATGCTTACTTTCAATCAGCCCCAGCACTGGCTGGGCAAACACTACAGCCGGGGGGGTCTATTCACATAAACCAATCCCATCAATTTCAATCGGTCATATCACATAGAAGGGTAGCTGAAGCTGCAGGGCTGCAGCTTCAACCTTGAGTAGGTGCTGTATTTATTTTAATTTCTGGGGGGGGGAAATACTTTAACCCCTTAATGACAAAACCCGTACATGTACGGCTCAAAATGTATTGCTTTCAATAGGTTTAGGGACCGCCCATTGTCCTTAAGGGTACTCGCTTTAAGACAAAAATTGGGGAAAAAATGTTGCAACATAGTAACTACTCCATATGTACCAAAAACGTATTTTCTTTTGAAGACTCATATTTAGTTACTTTCCTCAGTTCTGGATTGTTCAAGCTCTTCCAATTGACTTGGTATAGTTATCTTAGGGAGATCAACATTATTACACAAATTCCGATCATCACGTGAGCAAAATCACAAGGAAAGCTACGTTCACACAAATCAACCTATATTGATTTGGTTCATAATTAAATATGGGAGATCAGCTTCTTTGAGATTCACATTTACACTTTTTTTGGTTAAAGTTAAATTTTGGACAGTTAAAAATGTGTTAATGAGAATGAGATAACAGAACTCAATTTTAATGTAAATTCCTGCAATCCCCACCATTTTGATCCATTGTTCTACCAAGCCTATGAAGTACAGTGCTTTAGTTATCTTGAGTTATGGTCCTTGTAGAAACATACAGCTTTCTTCTGTGGCCACTGTCCACCCTCCACTTAGCTGAAATCAATTACAAAGAAATATTGTTCTCCTCGTATGGGAGAAGAAGGAGTGTCAACCTTAATCGGTGTCATTTAACTCAGAAGTCCAGTCCCATTTCTGTATGCCTACACACTTCCCACGGCACTAGAAATTCAAAAGCAACTTGAAACTAGAGAAATTGAATTGGTTTAGTCTGACAGTGTTGATAAAAGACTCAACGTTGGTTAGCGATATCCAAACAGCCATGGAGCTAACCAAAAATATCTGGAAATAACGAAACATGTTTCCGATTCAGACCCCTGGGTATTTCTCAGATCCTAAATATGTTTGGTGGACCGCAGTGGACTGCTCTTTAAAAAGTGAGTGCCCACTTGGGAGTTGGTGATTTCTTATACATATTACACTATAATATGTTCCTGTATCATCTTGGAATTATTAGGCTCCTGTATTTTATTTTGTGTGGTTATAGTCTACCTCCCCACACTTTTATATTATTCTTAAATATTTTTTGAGCAAATTTCCCCATTTCCTTGAGATGAACGAAATGGCTTCTTAAAAGGCTGTAGTTTCTTAAGAAAGTGACAAAGGGTGAAGAGATTCTGGAAAAAGGAAGTGTGTTCTCCAATGTGAATAAAAAGTCCTTGAAATCCCATATATACACGGAGGACATAGAGAAGATGTTAATGTGCACAATGTCTGAAGAGTACCTAGATGATTTTTGTGATTCTTCCATGGGCATCAGAACTCCCTGGTTTTTGCCTTGATCAGGGAATTATTAATAAGTGGGGCTTTAGACCAGTCAGACGCAAGATCTCTGACCTCTCCAACCGGACTATTTACACTCCAAGCTGGCACAGCCTCCATAGATTGTCATAGAACTCAACGCTCGTCAGTCACCTATGTAAAGGACGGTTGGCAGCACTGCCTTGGGGCAGGCCTAAGGAAGTGGCCATGTTACAGAAAGTGCCTAGGTTTGATAAAATGTAAAAATAGGTAATCAGCATTTTAGTCACGTTGAACCATTGCTAAAGCTAGTCTTAGGTACAGAGTGTGCAGTTGCGTCATCAAAAAAGACAGCCACCTGGCAGGGTCAGCCGTAACTACTAGAGACAGGGCTTCAATGAGACTTTTTATGTCACTCAATGCAACTAAGTCACAAATTTACTATAATAAATGTATACATAATAATTTAATTGATAAACATAGTTTCGGCTCTTTTGATTCATATTGTTGTAACATTTAGGACTGTACACAGTGGTACCAAGCAAATATTCTGAGGGCCTAGAAAAGAGGACTTCTTTTACAATCATTTCTGATTACCCATTGCACAACGCTGAGGAATACGATGGAGCTATACAAATTAATAACTATATAAAATAATAGAAACTTTTTAGATGCAATATAAGGAAGTTTTACTTTACTGTGAAGGTGGTAGATATATCGAACAGCATTACAGCAGAAGTAGTAGAGACTAATACAGTGGGGGAACTTAAACATGCTTTGGATAGGCATCTAAGTCGAGACCAAGGACTGATTAAGGTCTGAGTCTTTACATCAGGAAAAATTAACACTCGTTGGGCTGAATGGGTCTGATCTGCAATGGAATTCTATGTTTCAATCTATATTTTCCATGCATTTGCATTACAAATTTAGACCATAAGATGGTCTATCCTGCTGCTAATGCCATTCCACCAACAAAGAACACAGCTAGTTACACTATATTTAGGATTTGTTTAGAATACTGCAAAATAATAGCCGGTTCCGGCTTCATGGGTTACTTGCTGGAGCTAAGAATGTGTTTCATATTGGGAAGTTAGCTGTTCATGTGACAGTAAGTGTCAGAAACATGGCTTTTGTACAAATACAATTACTTTATACAAGCTGGGAAAACATCTAAAAATAGGTAGTATTGTGTTTTATTCTCTTAGCTTGTTCATTTTCTATTTGCTAGGTTACTTTTTGTTTGGAATGTGTGGGTTTATCAGGGGTGGGCAGGTCAGCTACTATTAGGTAGCCATAATTTCTATGTTTTGGGCCACCAAGATTTTGTGGGAATTATTACAGGGACAGTTTACTTTAACTTCTTTGCTTATTAACATTTCTGGCATATTCACAAAAGAAAAACAAAAAAGGCATACATAGAAAACAAATCCACTATTTATGTAACTGAGCAAGACTTTTAGAAGATAAAGGAAAAAAACACCTACTTTAAATTATCAACTTATTTCCTTTGGTTTATATATATAAATCATTGTGACTTTTTGGGCTGTAGAACACTGTGATACACTCTTACTCATCAAACATTCCGACCTTCTAGAAAAGAGGTGACCAGGGTAGATCTGGTGATGTGCATAGAGAGATTGAATGTTGTCAGCCAGCTTGTCCCTTCTCAAGGTTGGTCCTTCAGAGTCATAGAAAGTGTTATGAGAGTGTTAAAGTCAAGTCATTCCTCTTATGTGAAAAATACCCCTAGCAGTTCATGTTTTCAAGGCAAAGCAGTGTTTGGGAGTGCGGCTAGTGCAAGGAGTAAGCAGGACCATGTACTGTATGTGAGTGGGTAAGCAGGTGGGGTGAGAGCTACAATGGAGTCCTGTCCCTGGCGTAACTACACCGGTCACAGTTGCTCATGCCTCTAGGGGGCCTGGTGCGACCCTTGCGGCCCCTTGTTCCTGTCTCCTCACATTCAGAACAGTTTAGAAAGGGCCCTTCCGACTTAGACTGCACTGCTCGCCTTTAGGAAGGGCCCTTTGTAAACTATTTTGAACCTGCATGGGAAGACAGAACCGTATAGGCGTCACGTTACCTCATGTTACCCCACGGTGAAACCGCACAGTGAGCGAGCAGCCAGACAGGAAGCTGCAGGAGCGATGACAGGTAAGTGGGGGCAGAAAGTTGTTTGTATGTATGTATGTATTTATGTATATATGATTGTAAGCATGGACGTGTAATTGTGTTTGTGTGTGAGCATGGATATCTGATTGTGTGTATGTGAGCATTGATGTGTAACTGTGTGAGCATGGATGAGTAATTGTGCATGTGTGTGAGAGCATGGATATGTAATTGTGTGTGTATGTGAGCATGGATGTGTAATTGTGTATATATGAGCATGGATGTGTAATTGTGTATATATGAGCATGGATGTGTAATTGTGTTTGTATAAGTATGGATGTGTAATAGTGTGTGTGTGAGCATAGATGTGCAATTTGTGTGTGTATCAGACTGGGTTTGTATGTATGTGTAGGTGTTTGTGTGTGAGCATGTGAGTGTAAGTGGGGTGAGATGCAGTGTGTGTTAGAATGAATGTGTATGTGTGTGTTAGGATGAGTAAGCATGTGTAATTTGTGTAAGTGTGTTTACATAATTGTGACAAATTGTATGTTGAAAATTGGACAAAGAAAGCACAGACAAGTTGTTTGGGGGCAATGATGGCACAGACAAGCTCTTAGAGGAGGCCCGAGGCAATTTTTGCACCAGAGCCCTGTAGTTTCTAGTTACACCCCTGAGTCCTGTACTGCGACAGCCTAGACACCCATTGATTTTTCATGCTCTATGGGCTGTTCATAGGAGATCAGAGGATCTCCCCAACCTGCCCTTTGTCCTAATTACTGGAAAACTGGGAATATCCCAGTAAAACCAGGACTGTTGGGACCGCCTGGATAGTTCCCAGGTATGCTTATCAGCTGTGTTGTTTCCTTGTATCCCATTGCTGCTGAGCCAAGTAGGGCAAACAATAAGGACAGGACTTGGTCTTCAGTAGGTTGCTCTTTATTGATATCACTGCTTGAATAGTTACAACTAACTACATGAACGTTTCATAAAACCAAAGCGCGCCACTCAATGAAGTAATCCAACCATTTTATTATTTGTTTTTAAATTCACAACCAGAGCCAGCCACGAACTGGTAGGAATACGATGCACTGGGGTGTGGAGCAAAATGATTTAAATGGTGTCCACAAAGATTGATGTCTGGATACACTTTATCTGTTATTGATTGCTGTTGTCTGTACATGAGCCACGAAGTATCAAAGTGTCTGGACTATGTGACAGCGTGTCAAGAAATACCCGTCAGGCTGCCATTCCCCCTTACATATATTATTCTACCAACTTTGGGCTAGAGACATTTCAGAACCTCTGTGATTTATCATGCGTTGTGTCATGAATTTAAAAGAATTACAAATGTGAGATACCAACGCTGTGTCACCCCTTAAAAGTTCATATTAATAGGAAAATAGTCTTTTAAAATGTTTTTTTTTTATTAAAAGGTTTAAGTTAGTTTGAGCATGTAAGCACATTTACGGAGGGATTGACAAGAGCTTTTACCTATTTCAATTTCGTAGATGGCACATTTTTAATAATGGGTTAAGAAGTATGAATTTAAGTAGAATATGAACAATTTAAAGTGAGGAATTTAAAATTGTGGAAACCTACAAAGCTTTTATCATATTAGAATGTGAGAATAATGAAGCCATTTTCTCATTTAAAATCAGATTTACATAAATACCCAAAGTAACATTTTTTACATGGACCAGGGATGAACTCTTAGGTTATTGATAAATCTGGGAATGAATATAGATTTAAAATGATAAATGCATCAGACTTTTCATGAGCGCTTTAATGCATTTGATAGTATTAATTATAGGTACAGAATGCTCCGGTGTGTTACATATAATATTTTTTTATTAATTATGGGATCCAAATGTATATTTTTCCTTCATGATGGTTTTATTTATAGGAATTTTATGTATGCATAGAGCATGTTAAAAAAAAAAATGGCGCACAATACCAGGAAGACCAATTAAATGAGAGCGATGATCATGCTGAACCTTACATGCTGAACGTGTTAGGAGAACACCGTGGGCATTAGCTATTAACCACCAGGTACTAGTAAAACCTGAAGAAGCAAGTGGAATGACAGTTGTGTTACCAATATGTAAAACTTTAATTAAAAAATAACCTATGGGAAAAACACCGAAAATCCTTTAAAATTAAAAAAAAAAACTTTAAATTTGTTTTTCTATTTTATTTTAAGGGGCAAAATAAAACCTATAAATTGGGCTAAAAGATAAGCGCAAAACATAAACATTTATGCTGCCAAGTAAGACGCATGTTTCCACAGTAGATTATTCCAGTTAAAAATAAATGAACAAACCTACCCTTCAGCCTCAAATTATGATTTTCTATACTAATCATCTAACATCCTCAGCGGGAAAATGACTGAACAAATGTAAGTCAATAACCACTTGCCCTGGCTGGCGTTCTCACCCAGAATATTAAACAATGACCACTAATTATTTCGTAGCCAGAGCGTATCTCGTTATATATATTCCATTGCAGAATTCATATGGGATTATGAGAGAGAGCACAAGAAAGTGTAAGAGAAAGCGAGAAAGTGTGAAAGAGCATGAGTGAGGGTGACCAACAACAAATTTCGTTTCCAAATGGAAAAAGCCCTCTGAATCTCTTCTGAACCGAAAAAAGGCAAGAAACGAAATTCGTTGTCTGAAAACAAATGGACCAAAAATGAAAGAAGCAATTTGGTTCATTTGCTCCTGACCACGAGTTTGAGTTTCACAATGAGTTGACTATTGTGAAAAAAAACCTTAAAAATATCGGAAACGAGGTTTTTACCTAGTCATAACAAACTAGTCATAAAACTGACCATGTGGCCGCAGAAAAATAAAATTATCTTAAACCCCTTAACGACAATGGGCGGTCCCTAAACCCATTGAAAACAAAGCATTTTGAGCCTGTACATGTACGGTCTTTGCCATTAAGGGGTTAAACAGATCCTTAAAAAAGCAATATACCTATTATTATATATGCATACCTGGGAACTTCCATCCAGCATGCCGGAGGTCTTCCTCTTCTGGGCAGGTATCAGAGGAACGCAGGCAGGGAGCAGGCAGAATGTGGGCACGAAGTGAGTTTGAACAAACACATCTCACCTGAGAAAAGAAGAAACTAAACCTGAGATCCAGGGAGGCCGGGCTTCACCCGGAGACTTGGGGTCTGCATGAAAGCAGCCATCTTAACTAAAGACCCATTATTGTAGGGATGAAAAAAAAGAAATGAATACCATAACAAACCCTTGAAATGATGAATGTATAGCTTTTCTGTATAATAATGATTGACCTTTTGTCAACTAGAAAATGGCTGTTGATCAGATTTTTTACACGTTTTGTTAACATAAATAGGTTAAACCTTAATATGCTAATTGTAACATATGGTGCAGAATTTATCGTCAGAAATGGCATCTTAAGCATTGCATACATTACGCTGTACAAACAACAAATGGAGATCGTGTTTTGTTGTGTAATTGCTGAAAATATAATTAATGATATAACTGGTCAAACAGTTTGTGATTTGAATTTTACATTTTTGCTCATCATAAAATAAAACTCTGATTTATTTACCTTGGACTTACAGCAAGAACAGACAAGCCCTGGATACTAAGAGGAAGGGCTGCATGACTGGGCCTATATTAACTATAAGCGTGCTGGCCAGGTTTTAAGGGGTCATTTAAGGGACATCATTTCTGGGTGGGGTTTTGGGTGGCTATTTAAGGGACCGTTTTCCCGCCACTGATTAGAAAACTGTTTATCAGAGTGACAAACCAGAAAAATTTTTCACCTGTTTGTATCTGTCTGTAGTGTATGGCAGAATTTTGAGATAGGTATGCTGAGTTTACAATTGGTTGTTATACCAACATTCATATTCATTTGGATTTCATTTGGATTGGCGTGGGGGGGAGCAGATTTCCTTCTTGCGATTATGCTCAATGGGCCTGTTCCAAGGGAGATTTCTGATCTCCCCAAGCTGACCCGTTTACGCCATGTTCCATGCAACACATGACATCATGTCAGAGCACTAATTAGTAAACATGGCGGCTGCGGAGAAGGCAGGTGGGGTCGCTGCCTTAGGTCAGCACTAGGGCAGCTCCAAAGGTAAAGGCACTGCTGCACTCCATACTTTATATGTCACCTATTTTGCATAATCAAACTTAGCAGATATTGGCAATAAAGGCTATTTGAATAATGGAAATAACTGGCGCTGTAAAAAAAAACAATTCATGAACTGGATTACTCTCAAGGGTCTCGTAAAAATGTATATCAACTGAAGACTTCAAGGAATCATTTGCCTCTAAGGAGTACTTTGAAATAACATTTATTAACATTCATTTTTCGCTTAAAGTTAACAAATGTCATTCACTGGTTTTACCACCTGATTCAAACTGTCTGTCTACAGAGACCTCAATGTAATATGATTTAGAAGAGTCTGGAGTCAAAACTGGCTTTATAATAAGAAATTCATCATTTTATAAAAATATATCACTTGGGTATATCATAGCATTTACAGTGATTAAGCTAACTTTGGGCTCTAAGATTCCTTTTAGGAGGTCTTCATACTTGGGACACATGATCATACACGACAGCATACGTGGCCCCATCACTACAAACACGTGCTATTGACGTATCTCACTTGCTAGCTGTCCTAACTCTTGTCTCGACATCCAATATTGCCGTTATATACTTGGCGGTTTTCATAGGGTTGCCGTGGGGGTTGCCATGTTCTTTGAAAATTAGACAACAATGAATTGTGCATGCTGCAGGGCTCTCTTTAACCCCTTAATGCATTGTTTTCAATGGGTTTAGGGACCGCCCATTGTCCTTAAGGGGCTAAATGTGCTGTTCTATCTACTCTGCTGAACTTTTGTAACTAAATGCATTAGAAACATTATTGTTAGTACAGCTGAATTGCTAAATTGTCTGGGAACCAGGGCCGGCCTGACAATGCAGCCGAGTGGGGCAACCGCTCCAGGTGGCACTTTTGAAGGGGTGGCACTTTGCCGCACCAAGCCCTTTTTTTTTTTTTAATTTTTTTTTTTAAAGCGAAAGAGAGAGAAAGGGGCGCCGAGTGGTTTTCGCTTACCAAGCTGTCAGTACCCGCTTGGCGCCCCTCTCTCTCTCCTCTGCGGCGAGTCTCCCTGTTCGGTCTCGGTGCCGGCTTGTAATGCTGAGTGCCGGAAGGTTACCTCATTTCCGGCGCTCAGCATTACAAGCCGGCACCGAGACCGAACAGGGAGACTCGCCGCAGGACCGCTGAAAGGTAAGTACAAGGGGGGGGGGAGGGTAGATAATAGGGAGGGAGGGAGAGGAAGGGTATATAATGGGGGGTGGCAGGGACGGAGGGAGAGGAAGGGTAGATAAGGGGGGGGGCATTTTAAAATTCGCCCCAGGCGGCATTTTGCCTTGGGCCGGCCCTGCTGGGAACATGTAATTGCCATGTGACACCAAATCAGTCACAGATAGGCTGTTGCCATAGCAACCCAAAAAAGCTTCATAAATGTTACTATTACTATTATTATTATTAGTAGTAGCACTAATATTATACCTTGGGAGCAGCAATTTTAACTTCCTGTTATCATAATCCGCACGATTACTCAACCTCATTTAATCTCCCCTTTTATGTTGTTTATCTGCTGGTTTTGATTGGTTCATATAGTCTTCGTTAGGATGGGGTGAGGATAAGAAAGTTCAGGACAGGAAATTGGTTAGAAAATGCTGGCTTTGCCACAGACTGTCGCCAACCTCAATTTTAAGGAGGAGCTGATTATTCTCTAAAACAGTTACAGTTACAATTCATAGTATAGAAAAAGGAAAAAAAGCAGCAAAAAGGAAGGAGTTCCACCAAAAGTCTAATTCCTAAAATATTTACTAAAAAGAAATATGTCCTGCGGTATCTTTAAATGCAGTATGAAATAAACATACTACAAATATATGCAAATAAATAAGTTTGTGCAAATAAATAAATAATACAAATAAGTAATAAATATATACAAACACATTTTTACTAATATATCAATAAATATATGTAAGTCCAAATATAACATATGATATCATAAATGCTTGTCATTACGCCACTGCTTAATACACATATATCTGGAAACACAAGCAAGTCAGGACTACACATAGGAAAGGAGTCTGATAGGCAATATAATTTTTTAATAAAGTATTTTTTTTTTATTTTTACACTGTTGCATCTTCCTTTTGTTTTCTTTTTCATTTTCTTTGTGAAGCCATTAACCCTATGAGGGAAACATCAATTGGATCTTCAAAAGAACCTTTGTTGCTCTTTTTGGGCGATTTTCCTAAACTGAGTAGGATTAGATTGGACTTTGCTGAACTTAAGTATCTATTTATTCTAGTTATCCTTTTATTTATTTATTATTTATTTGTATATTGACTTATTTATTTCAAAACTGTTGATATAATTACTGCACATTTTGCACAAAAGCATTTATCATATATTATATTCAGATATATATATTTTTTTATATATTAGTAAAAATGTATTTGCACATTTTGGTTACGTATTTGTATAATTTATTTATTTGCACAAACATATTTATTTTTAGTATATTTATTGCATACTGCACTAAGATAATCACAGGACACAATTCATAGTATGCCAAATAACCAGTGTTGACAAGCTTCTTTTAATCTTTAGCTACAATATATATCTATAATAATAGTATAATCATTGCATTCAACTAACGCATGCCATTCTTACATCTCTGATAAAATCCTCGGAACACATATGATGAAGAGATAGAATTATAGGAATAATGTATATTTTTCCTTTCATTATGTTAGCTATGAGAATATAATTAAGGTGGACGATGGCAGGTAGACCATGGGGCATTTGGCTGGCGTGCAAGATGGCCACTCTGAGGCTAGGAATAATCATACAATTTAACATCAGAAAGAGTTGTCAGAATCTACTTTCTAGGTTTTACCTGATTTTTGAAAAAATTTACCCAATGTAAGAATGTTAATTATATTGATCAAAACCAAAACATTTATAATTATTTCCAAATAGTCGAACTGTAATGGAACAAATTGAGTATGCCAGTATGCCAGTTTAAACCATATGACCTAACCATGCTAATTTTTTAATAAGGAATATCCTAGCAGAGGAGTCAACCTCCAGTTTAATTAACATTAAAAAAATAGGAAAATGAAAACAGAATTAGACAGCAGATAAGAACCATTCGGCCCATCTTGTCTGTCCATTTTTCCCAAAGTAGAGATTCAGACCCTAGCCTGTCCTAAGCCTCTGATCCTCTAGTTTTAGATTATGACCTCTTGTTCTAACATTTCTCCTCTGAAATAAACTTCCCACCTGGAAGCTGTGAAGCTGTACTGGGAAAGGTCATGTGCCCTGGAAATATGTAGACCCCATCCCCATATATTTTATTGCATGGTTAAGCTCTTGTGCCCACATGCCACACTCCTTAGACATACCTGTCTGAGTCACACTATTTACCAACCAAATAGGTATAAATCAAAGCTTGTATTAATTGTTTTCTTAATAATAACCAAACACCACTTTATTATTAAAATCACAAGAACCAAAGTGTTAAAAGACCCAAATAAGTACCTTTGGAACAGCCCCCTGGCCTCTTGACTTCACAAGCAGCATGTCTGTGCCATCTTTGCCCCTAAGCAGCTTGCCTATGCCATATTTGCCCTCAAACAGGTTGTCAGTGGCCCCAAACAGCCTGTCTGTGCATTTTTTACCCCCTGAACAACCTGTTTGTTCTATCTTTGCCATATCTGTCCCCAAACAACCTGTACATGACATTTTGTCCCATACAGCCTGTCCAATTTCTGCCCTAACCAATTTCAGCCCATCAACCAGACTGACTATTTTTGCCTCCAAATAGCATGCATGTGCCATTTTGCCCCCCAAACAGCCTGTGCACCCCAAACAGCCTGCTTGTGTGATCTTTGCCCCCAAACACTTATACAGCCATGATAGCACACACTTACACATCCAGATGGTAACACACTTATTTATCATTTATTAATTAATTCATTCACCTATTTATTTACACATCATTTTACCCATTCATTTACAAATTCTTTCACTTATACATTCTCCCTCCCGCACCCCTTTACCTCACCTGTATTTTGTTTTTATGGTGTTCACACAATGTGCAAGCAACGTCTCTTTTACTGCCAAGGGGAAGCTGGACATGCATGTGGTCATGCAAAGTGACCCTGTTACATTCCTTCCGGGAGGCAGTAAAAGAAAGGTTGCTCGCACAACATCCAAGCAACACAGTGGTAAGTTTCTGGCCTGCACATGCAGATAATCAGTCGCAGGGGTCGCCCGGACTGTGGTTGTTATGTCAGTGCTGCCCAGTCTGGCCCTCAGACTGGGCGGCCCACAGAGAAATCTCCTGGTTTCCCGGTAGGTCAGTCTGGCCCCCGGTGAGACTACCCCTTTTATGATGCTCAGCCAAACCTAGGCACAGATGCTTTTTTGGATGCTAATCGAGCATCATGGGAGATCCAGCTGGAGAGTTTTATGCTCCTTTTAATCATAACTGTCACTAGATGACTGGGCTAATGATAGTCATTGAAAGGGAAAGAGGGATAGGATAATGAAAAAATACATTTTTTATTTTATCCAGAGAGCCAAACCCCTTCAACCTGTTTTCATAATATAACTTCATTACCACATGACACATTGTCTCCTGCTTTTGCATAGGGATCAGGTGTTTCTGTCACACGACTGAAATTGGATTTTCAAATACGGCTCCATTTCTCCTCCTTTTTTCTGTGGGGAGTTTGCCTTACGGGGGGGGGTTCCATCAATTGATGTTTCCTTGAAAACACCCCATCCCTACGCCACTCTCCCTATAATCTGATTCCCTTTAATATAATTCACAGGAAATCCCCAGAATAAGTGATTCAAGTGCTGAGGCGTCATGTTTTTTTTTTATTTTTACTGATTTTATAAATGCAAAAATCCATCGCCCCCATTTTAACTCTAAGTTACATGGTATATTTTTATTACCTCTCAGGCCACAGCAGGTTAAATAAGATAAAAGTACAAATTTCACTTTGTAAATTCAAGTTTTCCCAGAAATCCTTGTTTACCCATGATATATTACGTATTATATATTTTTGGGAACTAAATGAGTCAAAAAACAGTCAAGCGAAAAATACTAACTTCGTATGAATTCTGTATTAAAAAAAAAGCAAAATAAGTCATTTTTGTTTATTAAAATATGTATATAACCAAAGTAATTCAACATTTATTTCTGGGGCTAAAAAATGCTTTAATCATCACTCCATCCAGAAGGAATATCCAGTTTCTTTCTATGGAGAACATTGTGGACCTTATGATAGAATAAATAATTTTTATACTGAGATTGGAAACTATTATTTATTATTTATTTATGGAAATATTATGTTTAAACCTGGTTGAACAGGAAGGAAAAAAGGCTTATTTATTTTATTTTATTTTAATTTATTCTTTATCTTTATTTATTGTATTGGGCAACTCTTCTCTTAATTTACTATAACGAGCTAGAAGGTCCAATTCAGTATTTTTGAAAAACATGGATATTTAGAAATTAGCATTTAAGTCTAAGATAAAAAGTAACAGCTTTGTGGGGAACCGGTATAAGCTATCAGCGCTGTTATCCGTGCTGACACAGTCTGGACATTAAGGATGAAAGGTTATGTATTTGAGTTAGTATAGACACGCTTGTTATGAACTCAGCCACAAAGCCCGTCAATGTCAGAAACTGGCATTAGCAGCTCAGCTGCGACAAATTCACAAGCCAAGAAGGACTTCTATGTTCTATATCTCCTACTTTGAAGAAAAGGAGTAGTGGGGTACTTTATACCTCTCAATGGCCTGCGGATTCATATGATCAGTCACAGATTGGGGCTGAAATTCCTCTAATTCGAGTTTTGTCTCTCAAAAGACCACCTTACTAGGAACGTTACGGAAAATTAAATTGATTTTGGCTGCTATGTCACATGTTACTTGACTGCCTATGACTATAGCATTGCGGCCACCCAAGCCCCTCACCCCCGATCCCTTCCCATTAAAACACCGGACAAATATTTGTGGGACATGGTGTAGGGCACAGCTTTATTAACATTAAACATCAAATGTCCCCAAAGCAGAACAATTAACTCATAGTAGCCATTAATCACCTGGCAGCTGCCAAACCCTATGCCCGACAGGCAGTTATAGGGACGTCTTGGTGGAGGTCTGTGCGATGCTGACCTCCGCTGGTGGCCAGTAATACCGCCAGGGCGTCTATGACTGAGCGCCGGCATCACATGACCTTCCAGTGCTCCACCATAGAATCCCCGGCGGAAGTGCCGGCACCAGCGGAGGTTGTCTGTGCGCATCCCGCAAACATTCACTGTCTGCTGGATGCACACAGACAACCTCCGGTGCTGCCGGTACTTCCGCCAGAGCTTCTACGGTAGAGCACCGGAAGGTCATGTGATGCCGGCGCTCCGTCATAGAAGCCTCCAGAAGAAGTGCCGGCAGCATCAGAGGCTGCCAGAGAGGAGGAGCATTTGCTCTGAAAAAAACCTTGTCTTATAATGGAGCAAATACGGTACATCTAAGCCTCTGACCCTCTGGTTTTAGATTATGGCGTCTGAAACATTTTACCTCCTTTGAAACAAATTTCCATTCTGTACTTTGCGAAATCCTGTTAGGTATTTAAATGTTTCTATCACATCTCCTCTCTCTTTCCCCTAAGCTATACATATTGAGATTCCTTTGTCTTTTCTGATAATCTTTACCTTGCATGTTAGTGGATTGACAACTTTTCCCCACTACTGCCAGAATCACACAACCTGTTGGAATCCTGATATATCTACTGCGTACCTTTGGGACATGGTCATACAAAATGAAAATCCCATGGAAAAAAAATGTTTTTTTTCTTTGATCTGTACATGACATTAACAAAAAAACCTACTTTTCTCCCATTGAGTTCCAATAAACTTGCTTTATCTGCAGACCTGGAGGCTTGCCAGTGTTGTCAGTTGTAATATTGTGGGTGACTTTCTCTGCTCAGGCACCACACTGAAAGAATTCTTGACGGCAATGCCAATGAAGACCATTCCTCCACAGTGTTTCATTACTGTGTGATTAAGACTGAGCCATTCTAATGAGTGAATGTGTTTGCCTAGTAGAATGGACTAAAATAATAAAGCTAGAACACATACAAGTTGCTAAATACGCAGCTGCCTGAAAACCTTATATGATCTGGTACTAGTAATAAAAATGTGGTGGAAGTTCCCTTCCCTTCCCTAAGAAAACTAGGATGCTCTGCTTCACCGATGCCAAAGTGGACACTAGATTTTTTGGGGGATTGTCTATGAAAAAAAATTATTGTAAAAAGTATTGGAAATTGTGTACCATCTCACAATGCTATTGTCATTAATATTTTTTCGTTCTCTCTTTTATTTTCCTAATGAACATGTTTCTTTACGTTTGAGAGAAACAATGCATTTGCAAACATGATTCACATACAGATAATTTGCACTTGAGTATGCTTCTTATGTAAAGAGGAGCTATTTTTGCACAGTGTCTATTAGCAGATGTGTTTTTCGATAATTTAGGTTTTTATTGTGAAGTGAACATGAACATGCAGCTGTTTACAAAATTGGAAAAAATAAGATAATAACCAATGCTCTATTTTTGGTGGGACTAAGATCCGGAGAAAAGAAGTAGAGAAAACCCATGTTGATTTTCTGAAGGTGTTAATGTTGATGATGACCAAGGCATAGCTGGCAAAGAAGGAATATTTTTGAGGAAAATGACACATCTAGAACTATGTATATAAAAGCAATTCTGGTGCAGAACTTCAAAAGTGCTCTGATCACAGGGCTGGGATGTCCATGCTGATTGCCCCATTCCATTGAAAGGATTATTACAAATATATTACAATATATATACATTAATCCATTTGAGGTTCGGGAGATGTATTGGTGATATTTCATACAATTTCTTGGTTTCAGCTTTCCTTAGATTTCTGGATTTGTTCTAGAGTATCCAGGTATTAAAGCTCCTGGCAGGTCATTACATGTATGAGGTGGGGACTCCCTTCCAGACTCCACTCTTGTACCTCAACTACTCCCTTCTCCAGTCATGATTGGACCCAGCAGCCAAGCTTTGGCTCTCTTGATTCTCATTTCGATTGAGATTAGGGCTCCTGGGCAAGTAGAATGGTTAGGCCTATCTTTAAGCATAGCTGCCAACAGTCCCACATTGAGCAGCATAATCTCAACAACCAGACTGCCCTGACAAAGATGGGGTGTGTTTTGGTTAGTCCAGAGTAAGAAGTCACATTTGGTGGTCATTCCTTTTATCAGACCCTGGAAAGTTTCTAAGTGTAGCTAGGCAAGCCAGCATGGCCTTGTTCTTAAAAGTGGAGGAGTGTGAGCAGGGGCTTAGTTGTCCTCCACTTAAGCAGTAATTGCTGGTACATTCCCCACCAATACACGAATGAATGAAAGGCTTCTGCTTCAAATGAATAAGACAACCTTCCAGACAGAATTATCAAATTTAATATCGAATTATATTTGCAAATCTGTTCTAGTTAATAAATAGTGCATTCTGTACAATGAATTCCAACATCCATTTCATTTCCATTTAAGTAAAAAAGTAATATTTTTTTTAATCTTTTTTTTTCTTCTATTTTTTGCATTTATATTTTATTAAAAAAAAACATTGTAATATCCTACAAATCCTTGTACTGGATTAGGCTCTAATCTAATAGAATTCTATTTTCTGTGATTAGTTATCAGTCTGTAAATTGGTAAATAATGTATTTTTATCATGTAATTAAGTTTTGTGCTCATCTTTATGCGCTTGCATAGCATAGGAAAATTTATATGAGGCAAAAACAGAATTTACATTGATTTAGTATTAAATAATTTAGACAGATTATTCATCGATTCTTCTCTCTTGCTATGCCAATATAACCCTTTGTGTTCCAGAGTAGTCTGTGGTATATCCGTTTACTGGACTCCCCAATTGCGTAAAACGCTTAAAACTAAAACTGTCATCATACCTACTGAGTCTTCCTCTTCCTCTTCCCAAATCTATCCCTCTTTACTAGGCTATATGTATACATATTATACATAGAGACACCAGATATAGTTTACAAATTAAATTGTGCAAATAAAATACCGTATTTGCTCGAGTATAAGACGACCCTGATTATAAGACGACCCCCCAAAATCTGAATATTAATTTAGGAAAAAAATAAAAAGCCTGAATATAAGACGACCCTATAGGAAAAAAGTTTTACCAGTAAATGTTAATTCATGTAAACTATGTGAACAATTTTTTGTTAATAAAAGCTATGATTGAGAAAAATATTTTGTTTTTATTTCCTTTTTTTACAACCTGCCCCCCCAGTTATGCACATCTGCCCCCAGGCTTGCCACTCTGCCCCAGAAATGCCTTATACCCCCTATATGCCACTGTGCCCCATGATGTGCCTTTTAACCCTCTAAATGCCACTGTGCCCCATGATATGCCTTTTAACCCTCTATATGCCACTGTGCCCCATGATATGCCTTTTGACCCCATATGTGCCTCTCTGCCTCCAGAATTGCCTTATACCCCTATATGCCACTCTGCCATTTAGGGGGTTAAAAGGCATATTATGGGGCAGAGTGGCATATAGGGAGGAATAAGGCATTTCTGGAGGCAGAGTGGCATTAAGGGGGTAAAAAGGCATTTCACAGAGCACTCTGCCTCCAGAAATGCCTTATGCCCCCCGTTTAACACTCCCTCCCCCTCCCTCCTCCAAACTTACCAGTGAGCGGAATCGTGTAGAGCTCTACAGCTGCCCGGACTAAGCACCTGGGACTCAGAAGCACCGGTAAGTTGGGGGGGGGCATAACATAGGAGGATCCAGGTCCCCTGCAACGCTGCGGGTGATCTGGATCTTGGTCTCATAGTCAGACCTATTTGAGGTCTGATTATAAGACGACCCCGATTATAAGACGAGGGGTATTTTTCATAGCATTTGCTCTGGAAAAAACCTTGTCTTATAATCGAGAAAATACGGTATATTATATCGGTTTCTACGCACTATAATCCATTTAAGAAATTATTTTTGGTCATAAAGTCACATTATGTTCAAGTTACAATATCATAATATTTAGAGAGCTGGAGATAATTTTCTTTTCTGTAGAAATGAAAGGAGAAAATCCATTTGTCTCCTTGCCTTATTTTGTATTATTTATTACCAGTCTGAACAGATGCATGCTTAAATCTAGAAGTGGTTTGAATTTTATATGTAATATACAGTATACACACTGTAATAGAGATCTACAAGTGGGCCAAAAACGATTCAGACACATTTTTCGGTTAGTTTTTGGGCAGTGAATTACATTCCCTGCCCATTCGGTGAAGAAAGACGAGAAGAGAAGGGAGAAGATAAAAGATAAAGAAGACGTGGAAGCAGAAATGGTCGGCAGAAGTGGTCAGGGAAAGAGAGAGCGTGAGAGAGTGAATAAGAATGTTAGTGTGAGAGAGTGAGATTGTGAGTGAATGCGGGCCCACATGTTTCGGAACCTTTTGCTTTGTTTTCATCTGATTCGTGGGGGATCTGGCCTCGTTTTTGTGGTTTTGAACGAATGGCCAAATTTAACAGAATTCCGTACATTTGTAATTCGTACGAATCCAAATGCGTAAGTCTTTAATCTAATATATAATTTGAAGTATTGTGTTTCTATTTGAATGTTGCTCTTTTACTCCAATACACTAATGTTTAGAAACGCACTGTGCGCTTTTCAGGGTATTTAAGAAAACTAAGATTCCAAAACTAGTTTTAAACCAATGAGTGATGCCTCAGTCAATCCTTACGTTCATTTCCCTTTAATAAACCATTTTTTAAACATATGCACTAAAACGCTGGTTAGTCTGCAATGGACTAATATGTTTATCGAGAAATAGAGCAGTGGTTATGTTTCTAATCAACACTCTTTCTTGCCATAACTTCCAGTGGGTGCACTTGCTTTGCTGAAGTTTGGCATTTTGTCCCCGGATTGGCTTCCCCTTTGTGATATATGCATACTGGATTGAATGAGCACTGCCAAGTCGCAGTATATTGTGTTCTGCTGTGCCTAGAGCCTGCAGCTTCCTCTCGTTAGCACTGATTGTTCAGGAATGGGAGCAATCAGCAACTCCAAATGACTCTAATTATATGAAACAGCCGTACCAACTCCAGCAGGTGTTTGGGTGCGCAGGACTCCGCGGCAATTAACCCCTTCACCTTGGGATTTACGACCTTGCCACCCTAAGTGCATATTTGGCACATATATTATTGGGCTGGAGGTGGCTTTTTAGCACCAGGCTACAACACAATTTGGACGGGAATGATAATCCTGAACATACCAGGTTTTATTCCTAGAACACAGGTCAAGAATATAGATGATGAAACTGATGATGAATGAGGAAACTGTTTATTTTTAAAATGATATTTTCTTGGATAGTGAAGTGGGTCATGGAGTTCAGATCCACCCTTACTCCAAATCATGCACACTCATTACACTAGTTGGTTGCATTTGGAAGGTCCAGTGGTTGAGAATGGAAATCATATGTGCTATAGGGTCACGTATTTACATTTTTGATTTCCATAAACAGGAGATATATAAAGCATAACTGCTTTGGCTTTGATCCACAGTCTCCAAGTAGAGCACTGCTTTCCTGGGTCTTCGGGTCACTTTCCTCCTTCTCCAGGCAGGGGAGCGGTGTTTCGTCATGCTCACTCAATACCCACTTGCCCTCCTAGTTCCAGTGCATTTAAGACTGCCTGGGGCTAGCCCTGCCTGTATGAATGGCTAACCCAACCTCCACTCATGGCCACTTGTAAAGCCACTAACCTAGAAAAGGGTAGCCTACCCTAGAAGATTCCCAGCTATCATACAAAGTAGGACTCATGGCGTTACAGTCCTTCCTGATGAAGTCACATTTAGTTGGGAACATCTAGGCTGTACATCATCATAATTTTATTAAAAATATTGATGTATTTGCATACCTATACAGCTGTGTCTCGTAAGATACAAACTTTGACTGACAGAGTCCTGATTGTCTTCTGCACAACATGTGCATTCATTAAGGAAATCCTAAAAGCAGATGCATAAAAGAAACCTAGAGGTGCTTTGAATGTCACCGCAATCAATAGATATCTCACAAATCCCACATTTAAATAATCTTTTGTTTCTACTTTGTACTTCCGTAATTAAAAGCATTAGAGCTTTCAGCACTTCCTCCTGTTCTTTTATTATTATTATAAAAGGTGAGGACATTTCTTTAATTTCAGGTTAGTAATTAAACATTCCGTTGTAACATTTAATGGTTTCTTTAATGACACCATTAGGCAGTAAAATAAGCCTTGATGCAGCATCACACAACACAACTTAGCAAGAACGAAATGGTTATATCACATTAAAGCTGATTTTGAAAAGTAGTAATTACCTTTCTCAGTAATATTTTTAAGGAAAAGTAAAGCCAATATATTGATGATTATTTCATAAAGATATCCCTTTGCAAAGTCAGAAGTTGAGTCAGGAAGAACATTCCGTTAGTTTATATGGTGATAAGAATATTTTTCCAATCTTTACTATTTCTTTAAAAATACAAATATAAGCTGAGAGAGAAATGAGAGATGATAGAGAAGAGGATAGAGAGGAGAAACAAAGGAAAGGCGGAACAAATGGAAAAGGAGAAGAAATGAGAGGGGGGAGAAAGGCAAGAGGAAAAATACGAGAGAGAAGAGAAAAGAAATTAAGGAGAGGAGAGAAAAGAGGGGGGAAAGTAGAAATAAGAGAAATGGGAGAGGAAAAAAAGAGAGGAGTGGAGAGGGAAATAAGGAGAAATGAGCAAATGGAGAGGAAATAAGAACAAATTAAAAAAAGGAAGAGTAAAAAAGAGATAAGAGAGGAAAACAATTTAACTGAATGAGAGTGGTGACATTTAAACCCATCAGCAGCTGCATCAGAAAAAAAACTGTGCAGTCTACAAATCTCCTGACCACATACACCCCACCCCACTTTTAAAGAACCTCCAGGACTGTCCAGATGAATCCTAGGCAGATGACAATCCGACCTAAGATGGACAAGAAATGTGGTAAAGCAACAACAAGGGAGGTGTCACCCTGCTGCACTCTGGCTATATTTGTCCGCACTAAACTGAACGTGCACAAGCAAATGTGGGAAAAAACGAAGAGTTAAATAACCCTGAAGGTTACAAAAGTAGGAAGCATGTTTGCGTTCCAGAATACAAAGTAGCAGATCTGGAGTCTTGGGAACCTGTATTTCTCATGCTCAGCATAGCAAGGGAGCCACAAAGGGATGAAAAAAGGTTATTTCAGCCTTGAAAGAATAAACAGTGGAGGCTTTTTAATTGATAACTTCTGTACTGCTTAGGCAGCTTTTTCGTGCATAATTGCCTATTCACCCAGCTTTATACTAAGACAAGAACAATGTTTGATAAAAGAGACGCCATCTTCAGATGCTACCCTGAATATGCAGTGGATTGGGAACAGAGCATCAGCACATATTCAGTTTATTGTATCAAACTTAATGCAATCTGTATTACATTTGTCAGATCTTTACATTAACAATAAATGGTGTTGGTGCTAGGGCTGCCATTGTGGGTTTAGCTGGTATGGCTATAAAGGGCAGGCCTTCCGCCAGGTATGGACACTAGGGTGGCAGTGTGGTATAGATGCTCAGGGGGAGAGAGAAGCAGGCGGGTGTGAAAATTGTTAAGGAGAGGGAGGCAGATGCATATGGACACATGAGGGAAAGGAAGGCAGAAGGGTAGGGGTTCTTCTGTCCTCTGCCCTTGATTTATTATCAATAGAGATCCCATCCAGGCACTAAGGGTATGGCTATGGGAGGGCAGAGGTTTGAGAGCACTAGGGGACAGGGTGGCAGAGAGGTATGGAGAGGAAAGAAAGAGATACTACGGGTTCAGGAAAATAAAAATGGGGGAGTGGGGAAGAGAAGTCGACTCAGAGAACATGCTAAATTCTTCTACACACAAAATAAGCAGTAATTCCCATTATAAGTTCAAAATTCCTATTTTCTATACACCTTCTACTCCAGTTTGAAATACAACAGCTAGCCCGAATTTTACATATACACAAAACAAAACTTTACATACATCCAAATGAGTGTGCAGCAAAGAACAGTTACTGTACATTTTAGGATAAATTATTCTTTCAGATTTCTAATTTAGAAGATGACATGACAAAATGTCAATACCACCATTTTTGGCTCAAAGACCAGGAAACCTTGAACCAGCTTTGATTCAAAGCCTTTTAAGTGCTGGTACACAAATAAAACTTGACTTTAATATTGTGAGACCCTACTCTACTAATAGAATACTAGAATATTTCTGATCCATCTGTATGATTGAAAGGGACACTTCAGCCACTATGTACACTTTAATGCACATGATAGTGTAGCTGCCCTCCTCTTCCATGGTCTAACATGAATTCCCATTGACCGGATGTTCAAAGAAGCCCATTAGTGGAAGGAAAGGATTCCCATTAAAATCCATGGGACTGCTTTCCATGCTTGTGCACAGAGGTCTGAACAGACCCCCCGCCAGCAGTGTTTGTGAGCCAGCGCTGGAGCTAACTGGTGGTAAGTATATCATGTGCATGGACATGTGTGAGGCTAAACATATCTCTTGCACGGGAAATAGATGGAGGTGGGGGAAGAGGCAAATGCACGGTGTGGGGGATCTACAGGACCCCTTTAACTGGAGCTGAAACATCTGTTCTAGCATCTAGCCAGACATATGCACAGTCTTTCTATGTGCGGCTACCAATTCCAAGTATTTTTTGACCTTTGACTTGTAATACTGACCAGGAAATGTACATTGAATGTTGTAAATTAATACAGAAAAACTTAAACAAGGTTCAAAGCCAGGGTCGGATTAATGGTGGCACTGACAGAGCAAGCACTCCAGGGCCCAGTGTTCTGAGGGGCCTTGCACCAATCACTCCATGGCCCCGGCATTCTGATTGGTCCATATGTCTCACCTGTCCCATAAAGGGGCATTCCGATTGGGTCCTGTCATGTGCAGCAATCATCCTCCCTCACTGACACTGCCAGTGGAAGTAAAGGAGGATGATTACCGCATTCGCGGGACCCAAAGTCAAATTCTCAATTAAAGGGTAAACTAATACAATTGCACACGTTGTTAATCTATTTTTTTCTCAAGTAATTATAACACATGTATTAAAATATATGTAAGAGTCAAGTAATTATCTTGCAGAGCACAGTCAAAGGCTTATATCAAACAGTCATGCTAGGCCTTTTATTGAAATGATTGCCAAAGTAACAGTCCAAGGACACCACAGTCCATATGTGATGCCATAGACCAACTAGGACATAGAGGTCCCAAGGCATCAGGAAGCCTTTCTGAAAGAGAATCATCATTGGCTTCCTTTTTCTTATTTACAGTCTTAGCAGTTATATTTTACCTGTACTGAGCCAGTGAATCCATGACATATAGGTATTCATCTACCACGCCACATGATACTGAGATGGTTTAATGAAAATAGAGGCAACCTTTAGTTAGGCAGCTTTTAGTCAACATCAAATCCATTCATTCTCGACCTGATCCTGCTCAAAAGATGTTTAGTCCAAACTAAAAAAAAAACAAGCTACAGGCTTCATGTTGTTGAATCATAGCATTACGGGCTGCAAAGCCTGTAGCTTGTAGAGAAAAGAAGCTTAGCAACATTGCTATAGAAACTAATTGGTTTCCCAAAGATAATCATGAAGATTCCAGCATTGAAAAAAATCACTAACAGATTGTGAAGTGCCAGAGACATCCCCTGATTGTAGATATTAACAGGGGAAGCAAGGGAAACTCCATTAGCATCAATTACTAAAGTCCTCGTGCCATCGGACTCTGTAACTGCAGGACAAACGGTGTCTTCGGTGGCACCTAAAATGTACATTGTACAAAGGACCTTACCACCCTTTGTCACCTGCAACACGTTCTAGTTCAGACTGTTCTAAAGATCTTTAAGTCTCTTTGATGCAAGAGGATTCCCAGGCAGCCTAAAAAAGAAGAATGTATTTAACAAGGTTAAAAAAAACATAAAAGCACTTTCCTTAGGGAGAAGCTGTAGTTCGACTATTCTCGCCGCTGATCAGCTACTTGGAGCAGGAAAGCTAGACTGCATCTGTCAAGGACCTAGCATGGCATTGATGAAACCTCTTTGTCTTTGATAACAGTGTGAGGGGTGCCCGTCGAAAGGCTTCTCTTGGCAATTATCAGAATGAGGATGTGTACGGTTATTTATGTCAGATCTGTGCTGAAAGCTAATGCAGGAGAACATGCATGGCAGGACTGGTGGCAGGCTTATCCCCCCAATGGCCATGGCCGTACCTGGTAACTTCCCAGGATACGCCACCTGGACTTCTCCCTTTTTGGTGGGGGAATGGGCAAGGCCAAAAAGCTTCTTCCCTGCCCATGAGAAAGGGGGGGGGGTGGCTCGGAGAAGCATCTCTTCACCTCAAGATTCTGGGTCAAACCCAGAGAGTTCCCAGGTATGGCCATCGAGCCCTCAAAATATGGAGGGTCTATGAGGCTCATAGTTGACCTCTTTTAAAAGCTGATAAGGCCAACCTAACGCTACAAATATTCTTTCATAAATGCAAACTTGCACAACAAAGTGCCAGATATGACTTCTGTGTCCTTCCAAGTTTTTAATGACCTCAAAGATTACCTTTTGCTTACATTTCCATTCTAAGGCAGATTTCATATTGCCATTTTCTGCTGTGCAGATGCTATCTGGGCTACACTTGGGGTTTTCCCGAGTTATTGCTGCCTCTCCTGCTCCAGTTATTAACAATGTAATAAAGGATTGTCTAGAAATAAGCACGGTGGCTATGTAACTGGCAAGACAATCAAAAGACTAAAACAAAGTCATGCCAAAACGTGTTTCTGAAAGGTCTGTTCCTGTATGTGTCTTCTCCCACCCCACCTTCACTCTGCCTCATTTGGCTTGATGGCCACACCAAGGATTTCTCAGAGTGTCTTTTAGTGCTACCTCTCCTCTCTATTGAGGTGGTGCCCCTTTAGCCCCCAACTAGTTGCCGTTTAACCAGTATTATACTGAAGACTGTCCAGCACTTAAGGAGTGTCAATATAGAGTACAGAATATTTTTTTGGTTCGTCAGACTTCATATTGAAGCTTCTAAGCTGTGTTTATCTCGCGAGACGAGCAATATGCAACCCCTGCAATGCAATTTTCTCCACTGTATCTTAACAGTTTGAAAGCTGGATTGCTCACCTCAGAGGAAACCCTACTTAAAATGGGATATGGATTTTTTTAGCCTCAAGCTAAATTTATTTTACAGAAAAAAAAGAGGATAAAAAATACATGCGCGTTACACTGGCTATTTATGTACATGCACATTGGAAGTATAATTGCAGAGATGAAATTACAGGCATTGTAACTAAGGCATTGTTCCTGCTGTTCTTAGACAGAATAGATTGAAAACAGTGATGGTACCCATTCCTCACATCAAAAATATCACTCTTTGGTGGGGGGGGGTTGTAAATTGAGCTTTCTAAAGATTACATTTTTATCTCACACTGGTATTTCCTTCAATGTAATTGTTCTCTTAACTCTATGCTAACAACTGGTATAAGAACCACAAAATAATAATAATAATAATAACCACTTAATAGTTTCTCAAAAAGATTATTTTTAAATGTAGCACTAGTGGTCGGAACCAAATAGTTCTAGTAATGGCCCTCTTAAAAATTATGATTTTTAAGGAGGTTGTTAAGACTGGGTTGGGTATCCAGAATAGAAGTCCAGGACAGGAGTGGTGGAGATGAGACCCTTCAAGTAGTAACAAGATACAGTCCAAAGGTCAATAGGCAGGCCACAGACAAACAGGTAACAATCCGTGGGTAGAGGCAGGCAGCAGACCAATAGCATAAACAGGTAACAATCCAAGGGTCAAGGCAGGCAGTGGTTAAATAGGTAAATAGGGCAAAACGCACAGGGGTAGAGACACACTGTATCAGGAAGGTAGCACCTGAATACCTGAACATAGGTAACAGTGACACCTATGGCTTTATAGGGCATGTGGGTGTGTCATTCCGTGTGGCAATACTAGCACCGCCCCTTCGTACCCACCAAACAGAGGAGCTTTAAGACTTGGGTCCGCTTGCCTACCAGCGCCATGTTTCTCTGCTTCCAACACCGCCGGGGCTCAGTGTGTCCCACTCGAAGGTGAGTGAACTGGTGCAGGGATCGGTCACGAGACCACGCCCAACAGAGGTACCAAAATTCTGAAGTTAGTTACCTGTATTCACGTAGGGATTTCAGTTGTGAAATGCCAGTGAGATGATCACCAAATGGGATACATGGTTATTTTTAAACCAGTACTGTATGAAGGAGTCCCGTACATACTTGGGAACTCTCAAGAGCTCTCACATGAGAACAGAGAGTGCCGGTTGGCCTCAAGTACAGCTCGAGACTGTTTGAACCTAAGATTGCGGTAAATCTCCTGAAAATCCAATTTTGTTAAGATACTTCTCCCTTTTTGCAAAAACAGATGATGACAGGCTTTGTAATAGTGGGGTGAAGAAAAGGGAGGGGATTCCAAGGAACTCATAACTATGCAAATTTTGCTAATCTTTGGCAAAAATCTTTGCTGAGGACAATAGTTTCCTTTCAAACTTATACCTTCGGAACAATTCCACTTTTTATGCTAAAAGCTCTTTAAGCCCGAACGTTTTTCTCGTTGCCCTGATGAATTAAACATTTCATCTTACCATAAATATATTTTGCTTGATATAGACAACTGTGAACAATTCTTACTTGATTTTGTAAAAGCTGTGGAGGTGACAGTTTCGACATTGGACTGGTTAATAAAATGTTCTGATGATCCTATTCCTTTGAAAGACATTTTTTTTGTGATACCATGTCATCTTTTTATCACTAACAGAGAGATAAAAGTCTGGAATGCAACAAGCTTTGTTACCTAAACAACTTGGTGTTAACAGAGTTAAAGCTAATTTAAAGAGTGTAGGGTAGATACAATATTGAAATAAAAAGAGTGAGAGAATGAATTAATTAAGGTGTGGATCCATTGTGTGAATGAGTGAGAGAATGAATTAATGTGCGTATGAATTGTATGAATGAGTGTTTTGCCCAATCAATGAGGATACGGAATGACAGCACAACTCACAGCAATTTGATCAAGCAAAACTTTATTATAGAAGTCTTTCTACAGCCGATAGAAAATAGCCGTGTGTGCAAACATATATGTATGTATATATATGTGTGTGTAAAACGAGTTAAGCAATCAATATCATAGCAATCAATGCTTTGGCGTCAAATGTCAATACAGTAATACATCACCAAGCCAAGTAGTTATCACTCCTCTAGCTGATTAACTCGCAACTCAGCAGGGACTTGGAAACCCCTCAGAACAGTATTTTCGAGGAGCCACTTGTTTTGGACAGCCATGCACGTTCTTGCGAACACCACAGGTGAAGTTTCAAAGTTTGTTTTATAGCCGTTGTGGGGACTTTCCAGAATCTTCCAGGGGCAAGTGTCTTTACGTCGTGGTGTTATCTCTAGGTGGCTTCTGTTATATGACACAGGCTGTCCCTCTAATCTATGGTGCTGGCTAGGCACTTTAAACAGGGGTCCTTCACCATGTTGTTCATATGTGAATTTCCTTATCTATTAGGCACAGCGATCTGTACATGTTGACGTCTGATGCCTAAGTTACAAGTTATATACTTAATTAACCCTGCTGTGACCAGGCTCAGGAGTCATATAATTAAAATGCATTACAATGAGTAAGAGAATGAATTGTGTGAATGAGTGAGAGAAGTAATAATAAGAAAATAAGTGATTGTGTGAATGTATTGTGTAAATGAAAGTGTGAATTAGTAAATTACTGTAAAATGTTTGTGTGTATCATAGATGTATAATTGATATGTGGAAAGGCAAACATGGCACAAGCAGGGTGTTTATGGGACAAAGATGGCACAGGACGGGCTGTTTGGGGACAAAATTGACTCATGCTGGGATGTTTGGGGACAAATATGGCACGTCCTATGTGTGTAATTTGGGTGCTGGTCAGGTTCTATGTTGGGAATGTGGATGCCAAGGCTTTTCTTTTTTTTGGTGCGTGAGCGGAGGGAGTGATTCCATGCTAGGGAGCGTGGAGGGGGGGCCAAGGAAATGCCTGCGTAGGGTCCAATTTTTTCTAAAATATATTGACAGCAGGGTCTAATATTTAGATATATTGGCAGCAGGGTCTAATATTAATATATATTGGTAGCAGGGTCTTATATTAATATTTATTGGCAGCAGGGTCTAATATTTATATATATTGGCAGCAGGGGCTAATATTAAAGAACATTTTGCTTGATTTAAGCATGATTATTCATCCCATCAAATTCAAAATAACTTCCACCGAATGACTTCTAATCTAATCACTTATTTTCATTTGCATCCCAATATTAAATATTATATAACTGTAATAATATATAAATGTAGCTTAACCAGATTAGCTGCATACGAAAAAGCAAGAAAGGTTAAACAAATATCAAGTTACATAAAAGTGCTCACAGTAATGGCTGCCATGAGCTTCTGTTGTGGCAACAGTATGGACTAACATGAATTAGAGGTTTCCCTTTGGTATTATCAGGCTTACATTGTTTTTAGGTGGAATCAGCACAGGCTGATTGAACTGTGATCACGAGATATGCTTGGTTAATGCTTAGGTACATTTTAGCAGTTAGCAGTTGTGTTATGGATTTGTGTCCAATGAGTTGAATTGACTTCATTTTAAGGTGTCAGCATTTAATCAACAAAAGTCTGAGGTTTATATGGGTCATTGAATCGAGTTACTTACCTCTGCTTTATTTCACTATTGCAATTAACCTTTATCCCATCATATACCAAACCTATTGTTTGTATTCTATTATTTTCAACAGTCTATTGTTCATTTTATTTAGTTTCTATTTTATTTTCTGTACTCAGCTTTATTCTTTCAAATAGGGCGGTATCAAGGGCTTTTATTTAAATAAGAAATATTGTCTATATATTGTCTATAGAATACAAAATGTGTCATCTAAAAAGCCTTGTCAATGACTCAAAGTTACAGTAATTTCCATAAATTTTAGCAACAGTAATTCAGAAAGTCACATAAGAAGTCTTGGTAAACAGTGATCCTTTCCTCCAAATATGAATCAATGGGGTGCCGTGGAGTGGCACAGAATATGTGCTGGGTCTGGGCACATCACAGTAAAAGTCCCAATACTTTTTTAATTTATCAGT
Source organism: Spea bombifrons (assembly GCF_027358695.1). NCBI lineage: Eukaryota > Metazoa > Chordata > Amphibia > Anura > Pelobatidae > Spea > Spea bombifrons. Next base: position 8,744,758 of record NC_071090.1, read on the forward strand.
TAAATTATTGTGTATAAACATAGTTGAAAACATAAAAAATGTGAAGGGAGGGAACCCTTCTATTAACTCAAAGAAGTATCCCTCTTCGTCCAGTTGAAATGTTGGGTGGGGTGTAGACCTCCTATTGCCACCAAGCTTCCCTGCTCACTAATTTATAGTTCCAGCATATTAAACAGGCACTGACACACACATAAGATCATATCAGTGTCATAGCTGGATTCATCACTTCTCTTATTATAGTTTTATTTTAATTCTTCCTGGCTTAAGTTATTCAAATTCATAAGCACATTTGGGACAGCTATGTATTTTGAGCTGTTACTCTTCAAACATGACACCAATTGTAACCTTCAGCCAGCCATCGTCTGACTATCCATGTTGAAACTGGAGTGAGAAGACACGTCATGTCTCGCTGGAACACAAAGGTTACATTTTCCAGACTTGGGTGCAAATGTATGCTTTATGTGTTGTTCCTATCGCAGGCGACTTCTCTTAACCGCATATAGCAACCTGTAACACAAAAGTGTTCCGAATCCCTGAATCTACCATAAATTACATCAAATTAAAAACCTTTTAGCGGCACTGAAAAGTCTGAGAAAGATGTGACACCATAATAGTTTCTTTATTTCCGTACTCCTGTTTCCAGCTTCCCAATATATAATCCCTGCCTGTTACTTAGCAACCTTAGTTTATTGCTTAGCTATTTATGACCCAATTCTCATTTGTCATAATTTGTTATAATCAGAGCAGATGATAAATAAAATCTGTGGACTATAAAGTGACTAGGCCGCCAATGAGGATTTATCTGCCCGAAGGGTAGAAGAAATAGAAGTAGGATTTGTAGAATCTGTAGATTTTTGCATGGGAGACAACTTAAATACCCTTTTCCATCTTTGTTTACAGAGGATCTGCCACCAATGGATGGTTTATAAAAGTCACATGCAATGGCCTATGCTGTTTGTTAGTAGGCATAATTGTTTTGGAGGTGTCGGTTTCAACGTAATGAATGTAAGTTCCATGTAAAACCATGCATAATTAAATAACCTCTCCAGAACTCTCTTTCTCCTCATTCCTCATTCTCATAAGAATACCTGGGAACGTCCATGCTCTGGCTACCCAAAACTTTCCCTGTGATGTAGGTGACTAGAGTTTCCGGGCAAAATCTGGAGCTTTTTCAAGGGATGCTCCTAAGTAATTAGACAACTGGAAGATCATGTCCTTCCAGTCCCAACTGCCCCAGTGGCTGCCCCATGATTTGATTGCTTCAAGTAGTTTGAATGAAGATCATAGCAGTAAGTAAGCAGTGAGGTCATAGCAGTAATCTAATGAAGACTTGGCTGCCGCTTAATCCAAGGCAGTTTCCCCAAAACACGTAGCAAACACACAGGCGGATCAGCATACTCGAAGTAGGATAGGCTATACGGAACCTTGCCTCTTTTGGGGAGTGACTTCTTAAGGGAGATGGGGCTAGCCACGCATAGGGGCAGAGCTAGCCCTAAACACCCATGAGTGGGTGGTGTGGAAAAGGATAAGTGGCCATGGCCAGACACAGCTTCCTGCCCGAAACAAGGAGAAAATGACTTGGAGATCCAGTGAAGCAGGTCTTCGCCCGGAGACTCCGGGTCAAACCCAGAGAATTCCAGGCATACAGATCAGTTCTACCCTATTTTATTCAAATGTAAGTAACACTAGCAGCTGTTAGGAAATGGAAGTTAAATCGTGATTTTTTTCCCCCTTGAAACAGTGAAATTCCCAGCACCTGGCATGAACAAACACTGCAGCGAAGAAATGTTAATTCCTTCCAATAATGGCATATTGCACATTATTTTTATATTCCACAGGCAGTTCTTAAGATCACAATGGTTATAAGTTGGGAGCATTTTACATTCCGTGTCATGAACAATTTGAAAGAAGAACATTAATATTTATTACAAGGGACATTAGTATTATCTTAAATGAAGGATATTGAACATGGGCCCAGATATAACAATAGTACCTGTCTCTTGGTGTCAATGTATTAAAATGTATGATCCAAGAACAGGCAAAGTTATAGTGATAGTATATGTGTATTTATTGAAATCTAAAGTGTGTTTTAAAGTGAAGTATATCCTTTTCTCCAATTCTACATTCAATTTTATTACTGTCACAAGTGATCTGCTACGCTGATGAAGTTCCTTCAACTAAGACCTCTATATTCTAGTTGAATTGCATGGTATGTACAAGCCACGAGCTTGCTACCTACAAAGGTAATTTATCAGGTGTATGACAAGCAAGTGAAAACGGAAAACAGGACAAAAACAAATTGTCAGGAGCAAGAAATCATAGAATACTTAGTTACGCAGGGTTAGAAGCACACCATGAAAGATGTAAATCACTGGTGTAGATGTATAGGAGGGCCTTCTGGTCGCATGATGTTGCTATACCCAATAGTGTATTAAAAGGATGTTCCAGCTATCGTATGCACTTTAATGTGTATAGATAAATGGGTCCCGTTTAAAATACTGTTCTTTTAGCAGAATCCCTCACCCCAATGCATGCACAGTATACTCCACGCAAGCCAACACCATCTTTGTTTACAGAGGATCTGCCACCAATGAAGAAGTTAGCATTATCAAATTCATATGCAGTGGCCTATGCTTTTTGTGTGCCAGTAGGTATAATTGCTTTAGAGGTATTAGTTTTAACAAACTATTTTTTATCGGTTATGTTGAGTTGAGCGTTTAACATGTACAATACTACTAAATAACCTCTCAAGAACCGTCTTACTTTGAAGTACCTCTTCTTGGACCATTCAACCCCTCAAACCAACATACACCCTGAGTCACATCTATGGTTGTTTGTTGGAAGAAACTGGAATCTGTTTTTTGAAACACATCTCCATGGTTTTCTCCATCGCGCACATGATGTCATATTGTGTTGCTCTGAATTGTGCATACGTGTTACCCTAGACCTGAATATATCACTGACCAGAGGCATGCTAGGGAGCAGGGCTTTACTGAGGCTATAGGGTTCTAAATTAGAGTACCAAAAAGTGGGACGTGAGGATATTTGGAGGGACAGTACCCGAAAATAGTGACCTATGAAAAAGAGGTTGGTTGAGAGGTATGTTATGATGTCATATTTAATATTTCACATTTTCTATTAAAAATGCCCTTTATTTACTGTTGCACAAGTTGTATAGAGTACCATTGTTCCCAATATTCTATTTTCTTTTGTGTATTAGGATGATAAGAACCTTTGAGAGGTTTAGCTATCTTTGCACATCAAGTAAGGTCAGAGGCTGATCTGTTCCATTCCTGCCGATCTAGCTTTTTTGTTCCCTGTATGAAAAAATACAATTGTTTGCCATACATGTTAAAAAATTCATTTATTTCAAGGCAAGACAAATTATTCTCTGTCAAAAAAAAATCACAAATGTATCTAGTGGGTGGAATTTCTAATTCTAATGTTTTTCCATTATTGCCTTGAATAAGCGAACACAAGCCGGTCTTCCAATTTGTGATAAACTCATACTTAGGCGGAATGGTGATACTTAAAACTCTGCAGGGGGTGACTTTTCCTCTGGTATACTTCAACATCTGATTGCAATACAACCCGTCCGCAGATAGGGAATGGAACAAGTGCCTCTCTTAAGAGATGGAACTGGCATGATTAGATCATACTTCCCATGTAATTGCACATCAAGCCATTTTAGATAACGTAGTGTATTTTTCTTTTCCAGCGGCAGAAGGAGAGAGGGGGGGGGTGATGGCGGAAGCAGTTTGACGTTGTCACACAATTCTACATCATGAGGATGACCCAGATTTTGACTTGAGCGGTGTACAAATAGATTTTGAAATCCACCTTCACTATGAAAACAATTTAACCCCTTAATGACAAAGCCTGTACATGTATGGGCTCAAAATGCATTGTTTTCAATGGGTTTAGGGAACGCCCATTGTCCTTAAGGGGTTAAATATTTTCTCACTGAATACATAGTTGTAAGGGCACTCTAGGTATATGCTTTTGGGGCCCCAGCACACATCACATGCGTTCTCTTGGACATACTGATGCGTTATTAGTGAGTGTGTGTGTGTGTGTGGGGGTCATATGTGCCTCCCAGATGTAGTAGTGGGAGCGGGGAAGCTACTTCTGGTGGAATTATCCATGAAAGCACCAGGGACCCTCAGAGCACAGGAGGTCATATGTTAACCTTTTGTTAATATAATAAAAAGATTAACTTGACTCATCCCTCAACCTTTTTCTTCTATTTCTGTCTCACGTCCCTTTTTGTATTCACCACCCTTTAACCCTTTGAATTCCCTTACCCATTTGTTTCATCAAACCTGTAATTCCCTTCCCAGCATCGTTCGTATGAATCAATAAGACCCCATTGAATATGAACATACATTTGCTTGCATTTATTAAAATAAATTATATATATATATATATATATATATTATATATTATATTATAATATTTACATGTGTAATATATACAGCTTTTACATATTTTCAAGCCATTCCTCAGCAACATTTATTCTTGCATTACCATTTATCTTCTGTCTTGGTCTAACAATCTACATGAGACTTTTTTCTCTCTTCTCCACACCATGTTATCATATGTTTCTTAGTATCTATCATTTAGCCATACAGGAACCATTAAACTGCAACTCCCATTAACCCGGGACAGCTGCAGGTTACTCAGTTCATGTCTCTCGTCAAATTTTATAGACCGATGGATGACGGTGAACAATGATTTTCAGAAATCACTGTGAATGGAAAGCTGTCAGCAGTTCTAATAAATGGGGTACTATCTGGGATATCTCACAAAAAAGGTTATCCTGGCATATTCAGGACTGTTGTTAGCTATGATTTCAGTAGGAAATCAGTACTAATGCATATATTGGTGCTGGGAACGTAAATCCATCTGATGCCTTATGGACCAGCATATTCATAGAAACTGGGGGTGGGGGGATAAAGTCAATTTTAATTATTTAGCAAAATTAATATGAAAATCATGATTCAGTAGATGGGAGGAAATAACCCTTTTGTTGAATAAGCAGAATTCCTGCAAAGAAATAATGGCCAAAGTTAGCAGGAAATTAAATATTTGATGATGATACCGCATGATCTATTGTGCTACATATTGTTTTCATTAATTACCAGCTAATAGTAGTCACATGCTATTTAGCTTCTACTTTTAATTCAGTTGTACTTGTGTCTGTTTTGGGTTGGTTTGTTATATTGTTTTGATTGCTGCTACGTGTATGTAATATATTACCAACCGTTTTCAAACGACCAAAGGGTGCACTTCTGCTTTAGAGAATGAGGCTAGCAGCGGGGGATTTAAATAGGCATTTTGACTTTCTGGCTTACTGATATCTATTTGGGTGAAGGGTATTTCAAGTAAGAATAATGTATTTATTTACACAATTTAATTTGTAGCACATCTCCTGTTGTTTCTGTAACATTATATCGAGTTTCATGGACATAGAACATTGTGATGCAGTCATCTCCACCATACATTACAACATCTTAGAAAAGAGGGACATCGGGGGGAGGAAAGAGGGATTTGGGTCCCAGAGCTGGAGACTGTCCCTCTAAACAAAAACAATCTAGATGACCAGAGGCATAACTAGAAGCCTCAGGGCCCCGGTGTGAGAATCTGTTAAGGCCCCCCCCAATCTTCCCCCTTCTCACACTATCTACCCCTTCTCCCCCGTTCTTACGCTATCTACCCCCTCTCCCTCCCTTCTCACTATCTACCCTCTCCCTACCCCCCCAGTCTCACTATCTACCCTCTCCCTACCCCTTCTCACTATCTATCCTCTCCCCTTCTCACTATCTACCCTCTCCCTACCCCTTCTCACTATCTACCCTTTCCCTACCCCCTTCTCACTATCTACCCTCTCCCTACCCCCCCTTCTCACTATCTACCCTTTCCCTACCCCCTTCTCACTATCTACCCTCTCCCTACCCCCCTTCTCACTATCTACCCTCTCCCTACCCCCCTTTTCACTATCTACCCTCTCCCTACCCCCCTTCTCACTATCTACCCTCTCCCTACCTCCCTTTGTAGGTCACTTATTGTGCAGTTCTGTGGTGGGGGCGTGAGGCCTCTGTCTTGCTGCTCTGCTGCGGTGCGCACAGCTTCACTGCCGGCGCTCAGCGTGAAGCGCCGGCACCCGAGACAGACGCCTCACGACAGACGCAGTCGCGACCCCTGTGACCCCGATAGTTCCGCCACTGTAGATGACCTTGCTAAGCTACAGATTTGGAAAAGACCTGACTACGTTGAACCGATGCCATCTTTCTGGTGGAATAAGGTTATCTAAACACCTCTATGTCTACAGGTTTCTTGTGTGATGTTCTCAAAGGGGTTTTAGTGGAACCCTGCATCTGTGTCACCAGCAGAGGCGGATTCAGAGCCTGATCTCTGGAGGGGCACTCACACTAACACACACACTAACACAACCAAATACCCACACTAACTTACCCAGACACGCACACTAACATACCCTGAGACCTGTTACCTAATAAACATTTAAATACTTACATGGCTTTAACAAACTATAGGAGGGAAGTTAGAACAAGAGGTCATAATCTAAAACTAGGTGTCTGTATCCATTGGTCCAGTGCTGCTGTTGCTGGTGGTCCTGCAGTACAAAATTGAGTCTGGATCTCTTCCTGATAGATGGTGCTACTGTAGATGAAAAGGGAGTCCAGAAGGTATCAGTGACCTCCTTCTTCAGGAATGTCCCCGAATGTCATTTCCAAATCAAAAAAGGTCCACCAATTTCTGAAAACGAAAACAAAGTTCCTTGCCCAAAAACGAATGCAGCCAAACAAAATTAAAAATGTAACCAAATAAGTTTTGCTAGCTGTGAGTTAGTCTAATTTAAATTACTTTGCATATAATCTAATGAAATACTGTATATTTGGCTCATTTTTGCTTTATTATATTTTAAGTTCTGTTAGATGTTCAAACTGCTCTTACGTTACTTAACATAATTACACATCACATTGTTTAGTCTTGTTTTTCATGTAACCTTAAAAAATTCTGCTTTTCTGCAGGAGGAATGAATCGCGTACCTTTGGCACAAGGTCCCTCTTTGATCAAAAAACACAAAAGACTAGCCCAAAACAGGACTTGTCAAAGTAAATTGCTGTAATTTTCTCCAGAGCGAGGCAGCTCGACAGCTTGCCCACTCAAATTTCTCTTGACCCTTTCGCTCCTAGGAGAGTATAGGAATTGTGTTTGATTGTATAAGAATTAACATACATAGAAACATAACAATTTCAACAATATCAACCCTGCTGTTCACACAGAAGAAGGCAAAAAAACATTAGAGCGATTTCCAACTGTGTCTCAAAAAGGAGAATCTCCAAAAACATACCCCCAACTGTCCCGATTTTGGGACTCTGTCCCGCCTACCCCTACGTCAGTCCCGCTTTGCAGAGATCACAATCTCACTCTAGTCGGCTAAACGTTAGGAAGCGCGAGGTCTGTCACTTCAGACCTCGCCTTAGCTGCGCCCTAATCACTAGGCATCAAATAATGCAGAGCGCAGGAATATGACGTCATCCACGCGGTCTGCATCAATAGTGGGTGCATAGTAATGAGGAAGCAGTAAAGTAAGGTCTGAAGTGACAGACCTCACGCTCCCACCACAAGATGAAGGAAGAAGGATGGTGGAAGAGGTAAGAGATGGGGAGAAAGGGGTGTAAGAGCAGTGTATGTTTATGTATGTGGGTGTTTGTAAGCTTGTGTGTGTGTATGGGCAGGTGTGTGTAAAGGCAGGTGCGTGTAAGGGCAGTGTATGTATGTATATACGTGTGTGTAAATGCAGGTGTGTGTAAGGGCAGTGTACGTGCATATGTGTGTGTGTAAGGGCAGTATATATGTATATGTGTTTGTATAACAATACGTAAGGGCAGTGTATATGTAAGGGCTGTGTATGTGTATATGTGTGTTATGGGCAGGTGTGTGTAAGGGCAGTGTATGTGTATATGTCTGTTTATGGGCAGGTGTGTGTAGGGGCAGTGTATGTGTGTGTTTATGAGCAGGTGTGTGTAAAGGCAGTGTGTAAGGGTCCTGGGAGGGAGGCTAACATTAGCCTTTTTTTCATTAAAAAAATCTCTGACAGCCACCAGCCTTAAAGTGCAAAAGCCACCTCATCATCTCCAGTCTGGCCCCCGTCATTTGTTATCTATTATATTCCTGTATATTCGTCTTTGCTAAAAATCCTGCCTGTCTTTAAATGCATTAAGAGTTAATTTGATAGCAGTGTTTGAACTGTGCATTGCAAAAGGTTTTTGGACACTAAACTATGATAAACTCAAATAGTGTTTTTGTTCCAGTAACAGATATTATAATGGCCACTGATAAATAGGACATATAGGATATATAGGATCACAACAGCACAAAATCCTTTTATCTGCTTACCCGCTATTTCTGTTCTTTCATACTTTAATATATTTTCACAGCACTGTAATCTGATCCCCGGGCACTATATCAATAAATAATGGAAATGTACATATGCATCATTTCAATGTAGTCTGTTCTTTATATAACATATATATTAGGGGGGAAAATCTAACCTGTACTGAAATGGTGGTACCGGATGGATTCTTGTCTCTTATTTATTAAAACTTACCACCGAGTGGGGTTTGGATGGAGGTTAACATACGACAAAAGTTCTGCACCATCAGTAAGTGTAATATGCAACGTGCAGTTTCTCTAATAGAATAAGGAATATTTTGTTACACTCAAAAACAAAATAAAAAGGACATGCTTGCATTAAATATAGTGATTAAAAAATTTATTTATATAATTTTTAACAGTGGCATAATAATTGTGTCTCAACAAATTGTCATACAAGGTGCTACAAGGTTCTGCAGAGGCAATGAGTCATGATAATTTCCTGCAGAGCAGAACAAATTGTTGTCCCTTGGACCACTGGTGGTCCAATACTTCTACATACATGGAGACATCACCATTTTATAAGCCCCTCTCCCATTTTTTCTATGCCTTTCACCTTCTTATCATTCTCACTACTTCCCATTCTCCTTAATCTCTTTCTTCCTTCCCTCCTTCTTATTCTACTTCCTCTTGAAATGGCCGCATTACCACTGACATGCAAGCCGTCTGTGGGAGATTTTGACTTTTTTGTAACAGTCGCCCTTCTTTGGGTTTTTAGCAAATTAAGAAAAAAAACCATTCGCTAAGGCTAACAATAGATGCTGACATAAAACATATTTTTTTATGGGTCTGAAGAGTGAATTTTGGAAATGTTAGAAAGTAGAACAGATTTTATAAAGCAGTAAGAATCAAATGTTTTCTGATAAGGCCTGGTAAAATCCACAATAAATCCTCAATACTTCCCCTGTGTTTATAAAGGAAGCATCTGACATTTCTTACAATAATTCCTATTCAGCCCTCTTAGTTCATGTTTCCAAAACAGTTGGATTTGTTTGTTGATACCATAGAGAGATAACAGAGCTGCTTTATATGTTAGGTTGATAATGTATGATTTTTATTTTTTTTCCCTTTCTTCCATGAGTTATGTCCTAGCGGGGCCTGCAAAAAAAGAAGAGGCCATAAACTTACAGAACAATCTGGCTTTTTAATGGAGAAAAACCTGTACGTACTAGTGTATTGTCCACCTTATATAAACCAATAACTTACATGATTACTGTGTTCCTCTAAATAATTTTTTTTTTGTTTTAAATTGTTGCCCCAATGCACACCATTTCTCCAACTCAGGGTGGCATGTATTATGAGTCATTTATGCAAAGACCAATAAGTGTGGACACAATTTTGTGTTTTAGTTCACATAGGCATGGGATCATTTCCAGACTTGAGGAGTAAAATCATCCCTAGAAATTTAAGGTCAGCAGCACTGTCAGGCACTTGCTCAACTGAGCATATACTTGGTGTGCCCAAAGGATAGTAGAACCACCTCAAATACCCGTGGTAACTTTCATTCTAAGCTCTGTCTTACATCAAACAGCTCAAACATCTTATTTGAAAGCAGATGGAGCTACGTGTAGATTCCCCTAGAAAGATTAATCTTAATGCATTCTTCCCACATTTAGATACTATTTTCCCACAAAAAGTTATGGGATTAGCTTAGCTAATCACAATTTAAGTTAACCACCCATCACATGTTTGTTCCATAACATGTTTGTTCCATCCTTCATGGGCAAGGAGGTCCCCCTCTGGCTCACCATTACACTTGAGGAGAACCCTGAAAAAACCCAAAAAGCAAAAAGTATACAAAGTGATCTGCATTTAGGTCAACCAAAAACAGACAGTGATTGAATAGCTTGCCCGATGGAGTTCCCCGATCCTCCATCAGTATACTAGACAGATCCTGCCCATAAAGGCATTCCAGAACCAAAATTCAAGCTAGTCTCATAGTTAGTTGAACATATTTCTCCCTTTGAGGATCTCTTGGGGTTTCCCCAAGTGCAACAGTGAGCATGATGAGGACAACACTTGTGTCCAAAGTGATAACATCGCATCCTACCAATGAGGCCTGTGCGGGCTTAAGTGTAAATCTGGGGTTGTCGATTCTCTTGGTCAGAGAAAGTTAGCGTTTTGGGTCTGGCCTATGCTTGTTGGTACAACTCAATTGGATGAGTTATTCTTCATATACCTTTTTATATCTATCGTTTTGTTTACCATATATTTTTATTTATATGAGAGAGTGAACATTAACAATACAATTAACCCTGGCAATTTAAAAAATCTACAACAACATTAACACATAGGTAGACATATTGGTTCAGAAAGAGAATATAATCCCTTATATTTCCCTTCTTTGAAACACATGTATGTGGGATTTTGGAAAGGGAAGCAAGGGGTTTTCAAAGGCTTAAAAAGAAATCCAAAAAACGTGCGGTGTGTTTGATCGGCAAGGCTGGAACTTGAAAAGGGAGGAGGTACCTCTGTTCCCTTTTATTCTTTTTTTTCCCCCAAATAATTCAGGTTTTTGATTTTTTTCACTGCAGCTGCTGAAAGAATTGCCGTTTCCATAGCAATACTGTAAGAGGAATAAGGGGTGGTGCTATGTGAAAATTGGTCTTAGTAGGAATGTTAGTCCTAATGGATGAAAGGCCGTGTAAGGGTGGTTTTTGAGTATTTCTCTAAGCTTGGGAGTACGTAAGGATGAAAGGTGTTTGCTTTTTATTCAGTGCATTTGTTTTTGGATCCCCTGTGCCATTGTAATATGCAACAGTGTAAAATGTGTTCATATTCTGATGTATACCCTTGATTTGGGATAAGGCTTTTAAATCTTCCTGCTGCCAAAGCTAAATACAGTAGCCCATCTAACAAAAGAGCGGCTTAAATGTAGCTCCATCCTTGATTATTCAATAAATAATAATAACAATACTAAAAATTTCCTGTAAAATGTTTGTAATGATCCAATTTCAGCTGGCATTCATCATCATATAGAGACGATCTACTTAAAGAGAAATCAGATTAGCAATGGTTAATATCAAAATACATACGTAATTACACCACATTGTAGTCTGGTAGATTTGTATATATTTTTATTCAAGTCTAAATTACATTTGGAAAAACAGGATGATCCATGCCCGTGATACAGAATGGTTACAAATACTGTATTGTGGATGGAAAAGGGTTAATGGCATGACTTCACACAGCTGTGCCATTCGGCGCAAAGCCAGGATGAAAAGCTATACAAAATGTTCCCTTTAATATTCATGTCAGAATGAAGAAGCTGATTATTATTCTGGAAGAACAAAGGGAATTTAGACAGCGCGGTGAGAGCTGCAAAGAACAAGAACGGAAGCAAATTCTCTGTGTCAGCAATCGTAGGAGGCCAACAAAATCTCTGCATCGGATGTATGCAATAGGTGACGCTTCCACGATGGGGGGGGGGGGGGGGTGAGAGCATTGAGGGTACAACCAGGCCAGTGTGTGTGAATTTAACACTGGGCAGCATTTCAGACTCTAGAAGTATCGTGACTCAGTGACGACGAGGTTGAGCATATCAATGTTCCTTTGAGACATTTTTTTAGAAGAGTGCCTATAAAGATGTTAGGGGCTACCATACATAGTAGATGAACACCTGGTGTTAAATGCCCCAGCCCTTCCAATGGATAATCTTTCCAAATTCATCATTTCCTGGGGACACATAATTGTCATGTGGCACAAAAGCAGGCACTGATAGGCTGTTTCCCTAAAAAAAAACTCTAAACAAATACATAACATTTTCTGTTGTTATGTGATTAAGCTTTTTTTTTTAGGAAAGCTGACAAATCTGCTAAATGTGTTTGCGTAACATACTAGAGAGTGCAAATACTGTTTTATCAAGTGGAACACCTGCTGCTGATGCTGCTGATTGTTTTTAAATACCTCTACAGGATATTTTTCTTCTAACCTACCGCCTGCAGAACATACTCCACTTTTAAGATGTGTCCTTGTCGTCTGCTCCTTGACTTGACTCACGTTACTGTTACTCTTAAATGTTTGTGTACACCTAACAATCTAGTAATATCTCCGTTTACTTTTCATGAAGGTTGGATTTAGAAACAAACAAGGGTACTACGAGAGGTAGGTATGGACACCAAGGCTTTAGGGGATCTAGGAGCATGTAGAAGTGGTGAGAAGTGATGAGGCTCTTCTGGTACCGCTCTCATAACAGCAAATTATTGACTCCATCCATTGGACATTTCTGAGAACTCTGATGAGTCTTGGGGGCTTAGGCTATATCCACTTATCTTTGATCTCCGCATGGTGGAAGAATAAAATTTCCCACGGTCCGTCTACTTCATGTCATTTTTCCTGCCTGTTGTAGGCAAGCGTCACAAGTTTGTGGTGTAGTATGACCCCAATCTTCTACCAATTCGCTACAAATTGGAGCAGGAGGAAAAGAGCTCTGCAAAAGAATACCTGCTCGCATATTAATGCAGTCATTCTCTCTGCCATTCCAGTGTGCTAAATATTTGATCATGCATGGCCATGTCAGACACATGCTAATCACCTGAAGGAATTTAGGGAAATTCTCCTAGGCTAATTTTCCCAGGTCTTATAGGTCAAACCATATGAATCACATTTTCCACCATCTCAAGAGGAGCACGCATTTAGCTATTGCGCATAAACACAAGGTGTTCACAGGGGTCATATTTTACCATAGCTGTCATGTTAAATTAAGTTAATGGAAAGAGTGGGCAGATTAAATCAAATTTTTAATAAAGCTAATGCAAAAAGTAATGGGTTATATGAAATACGCTTACTTTTTTTTAGGTATAATTTATATTAAAATCTTAGTTGTTTTTCTAGGGAGTAGGACACCTTATAATGAATACATTAAACTTAATAATGGAGTTTTGTGCACTGAAATATGATGTGTTTTTTTTGGGGGGAAAACACATAATACTCCAAATCCAATCTTCTCTGCTTATACATGTGAAGCAGCTTTGTTGTGACCCCTCTTTACTTGTGAATGTTTTTAATAGGTGCAATGGATACCATCATCTAGGTAAAGAGACAGATAGGAGATACATTATGAGATGTTTTGAGCCAAAAACTCCTTTAGAGGCTTGCATACCATTATTTTCACTTCTCCCCAGCTTAGCAATAGATAAATCGAAAAAGAGATAAATGCCCTATCAGTGTTGAGTAGTAGGTATGTACTGGGGATTAAAAATGGCCCTGTTTACAGTTTATGTTAATTTGCCTCAAGCAGGCAGAAAAGATCTTCTGTACGAGTGGCAATAAAGTTGCGTGGAGACCGGCCCACTGCCCATTAGTAGATGATGCGCTTCAGCACTTGGCAGCCCAACTCCGTGACCGTGCGTGGTCTACCTCTTTGTGGCTGAGCTGTTGTTAGTCCTAGATCCTTCTACTTCACCATAATAGCACTTACCGTGGGCCAGGGAAGATCCAGCAGGGCAGAAATTCCATGAGCTGACTGGCAAAGATGGCATTCTATGACAGTCCCATGTTAAAAGTCACTGAGCTCTTCACTAGGTCCCATTCTTCTGACGTTATTTGTCTAGGTAGATGGCTGCCTATGGGCTTGATTTTATACATCTGTTTGCAGGTGTGAGAAACTACAAAATACCCTTTAGGTATTTAGTTATTTAGGGGACAAACTAAATTGAATGTTTTTCAAGATTCATTACAAGTAGGATTGTTTAAGAAGCATTATCATATGTATTGTATTCACTTAAAAAAAAAAACAAAGCTACATATGAAATAAAATTCAATGAAGTGAATAAACCCATCAATCCCACAGGGGGGCTTGGAAAATGAAACAGCGTTATCTGACACAGGTCAGGCATAATTAGCTTTCCTCTATATAGGTCAATGTATATAAAGTGCAAATACCTCTAGTGTACAGTTTTATCATTAAAAGATAATGGAGGAAATTAGATTTGATTTATAAAATCTGCACTCAGCATATTACCTGCTTTATGAAGACAAATACATAAAGCATTAGAAAAAAAACAAAACAAAAAACAATTGGCAACTAAAATATATTGGCTGAAAGTAATTAAAAATATACATAAAATATATGACTATTTTTTACCTAATATTTTTTTCTTCATTGTAGCCTATTGGAGGATTGATATTCAGTTACCTTTGATAGATTTATTCCGGTCATTTAATTTAATTTAATATCTGTCCCAAAAAGCTGGCTATATTTTTATATAGGCCCATATGCTTGACTAATTCTGCCTCCCCATCACCATAACCAGGAACACTCTGGGTCTGACCTAGAGTCTCTGGGTGAAGCCCTGCTTCCTTGGGGCTCCTGAATCAGGTTCTTCTTTGGTTAGTCACCCATGATCTCCCTCCTACTTGTCCACTTTTCCCTGCTCTCTGCCCACAGTATGTTTGATGCTGGTACTGCCCCGTATACATGGTTAGCGTTGCCTATATATGTGGTTAGCTTCACCCCTTCATCAAGCTACTTGCCCTGGAAGAGTGGGATATCTGGTGGCCTACCCCGCCTTCAGATTTTTGGATGAAAAGTGGCAAATTGCATTTTTTTTCTAAAAAAATAGAATTGTGACCATGGGAGGAATGTCTGTTTTGAGTTCAAAGGCAAGCACAAGGAAATATTCATGTAATATAGTGTCCCATTATATGCATTATATTTAGCAGAAGACCGTGGCATGTTCTGACCTAGGCCCTTCTACTTCATAACAGGGAGCAATCAGGCTCCCCGTAGCGCCACTTTTCCAGGGGTCAGTGAAAAGAGCGACAACTGATCTCCCCAATCGGCCATACCAGCACAGCTTCCATAGTTGATTTCTGCCCGTCTTTTAAGAACCACAATCATAGTGTAGCTGGAGTCTCTACCCTGTAATACATAATTACATTTTATGCTTGGACTTGACCTGATTAGACGCAATAATATCCATTACCTCCAACCTGTTGAATGCTTTGTTAACCATGTAATTAGACAAACTGTTCTTTTCCTTGCCAGTCATTTTATACAAAATAATGCACTTTGTGTAATACGTACTGTATATTTATATGATTGACATATTTTGAATAGTACATTTTATTTTTAGATGTGTTCACTGTCTCAAATGCACCGTGATATATGTATACTTCTAAGGAAAGCAATGTATCAGAAGAAGACAAAATAATTTAGTTTAACTGTTTCTTCACTTGATATTTATGGCCCCCAAGTTTCCTTTCTTTATTACATTTTGAACCTGGGCGCCCTCAATCACTTGTAACTTAAAACAGTCATTGTCTTCTAAGTGTATGCATACAAAGAGGTATAAGATTAGCTCAACGAAGAAAGGAAAGTATCTTGACTGCGCCACATGGGACATTCTCATTTTTTAGCTCCTTCATGCCACTACAAAAGACTAAGCATAATTAGTATCCCTTGGTCCCCTCACCTTATCCATTGCCTGTGGACTCCCCGAGCTGATGGGATTTGGGGTTGGGTTCTGTGTGTATTGAGAACATCGGTTAAAAGAATGTTGATAGAATTAAGGATCTATGTGTTTGTAATAAAAGTGGCTCTTGTTTTACTGCACAAATGGTGATCTGACTGTTCCTTGGGTAGCAGGAGCGTTCCGTATGAGGGTACTGACTGGTGATTCCTCAGTCCTCAAACAGGGGTACCCAGCCTTGGGTACACTGACCCTGTAACAGGATTATCCTGTATAATTCTAATGTCTGTCTTTAACACATCTGGACAAATAGTAAGTATGTTCCTATGAGAAAATGAGCAAATATCCTGTGGGCTGCTGGCTGTTGGCACCCCATACTTGCCCACTTCATCAGTAGGGTGCCAGCAGCTGGATATGCTCGTCAGGATAAAAGCATAGATATCATGCCCGGGCCGCCTAGTGATTGCAAGTCCGGCCCTGCACACAAGTATTATAAAGAACACAAGCCCCATTACTGCACATGGGCTACACAAAACCCGCTGTACAGTATATCTATCAGTGATCGGTCAGGGTGGCTTCAATCATTCAGTTGTCTAGATGTTAGTTTCACACTGTAACTGGACATGCCTGTGGACGCTTGAGCCCAATGTCAGGCTCAGTCCAGCTTTTCAGAAGGGGAGAAGCCCGAGCTAGAGGCAAGCTGGAACAAAACGAAAACAAAAATAGGAAACAAACATCGACGTATACTCTAAATAAAGCAAAAATGTAATTGTTCACCCTCTCGAGTGTACATCGAGTGTTGATGGCAGGACATTATGGCCAAAATATGAGTTCACAGGCATAATGTGATCTCCAATAAAGAGTTTCTGTATTTTTAAATGAGTGTTTTTTTCTTATATTTGTTTTAATTTCTCCGAGAATCTATTGTCACCTCATTTAAACATACTTCCCTTTATATACTTGATCCAATCAAATTTACATCCTGAAGAACTCCAAATTCTAAGAGCCGTAATTGAAACATATTTAGGTGGTAATCTTTAACACAATCCATGAGTTTAATTTAACTCAATACATATGTTAAATTCTTTGTTTAAAGTCAAATGATACCGTGCTTTCCTCTATCAACTTGGTCTTGTCCAACAATTTCAACAAAAGACCCTTAAAATAAATCAAACTATATTATTTCCAACGTTGCATTTTTGGAATCAAGTAGTTTTCGCGTTTTTCGGCATGGTGCGCAATAAATATTTCATACTGACACTATATATATATATATATATATATATATATATATATATATATACGTAATATTGTATCGTAATATTCTATTGAATGTGAAGCACAATCCCACTATGGTGCATTGAACTAAAATAAACTAGATAATATATCAAGCATTCTATTTGCAAAAGGACATAAAAAATACATTTTATGGACAATAAAATGGGCAGCACCATTAAAATATTCATGACAGTTTCCTAAAACTGGGTAAACTGTCTTAATTATCCTTTTTTTTGCTTTGGTAAAAGGAAACGCCAAATTTGCACACACACATACAGACACACACACACACACATTTCAAGAGTTTAAAATAAGACATGGTTTGAAGAACAGCAAGGCGCGTTACAGGGATTTTTCTGTTTATGTACGGTACGGAAACCTGTATGGCTTTGATAAAACTAAATGTGGTCCAACCGCCCCTACAAAAGGATGTTAAAATATTAGTTATCATTTCTGCAGAGCACACAAACATTTTTTTTGTAAAAGTAAAAACGTGAAGCATGCAGATGTTGACATGACAATCTAAGAGCCATTGAGCCCCTGTGTGTGTGTGTGGGAAGGATCGTATTAAGTATTCATTCCACCGCACAGATAAAGTCAGAATAGAACATTTCGAAGAAGAAAATAACAATGTGTTCTCCGTGATAGAAGGATGTGCAGAACAGCGAGCAAAAAAGTATAGCGATAATAATATCGTTTTGACAGCATAGCATTAGATGCATAGAAGACTGCCTGTGGAGTTTAAAAGGTGGGGGAGGATAATAGTATTTAATGCACATTATAAACCTGAATATATAATTTCCTGTATGTCAAAAAAAATGAAAAGAGGTGAATCTAACAAAGAACTTTGGTCCTATAGCATTGAGAAGTCAAATGGTTAAAGATTCCTGACTTTGACCTGAAATTGAGGTCCCAATGGCTGTGCACTACAGGAATCACCATTGAATATATCCTTATTGGAGGAATGCTGGGTGATTGCTCCCTTTGGCACCTAAAGCTGGCCCTTCCTTTTTAGTTGTCTTTTTTGTCTATAGTATTATCAATGAATTTCATTTACTGGATGTATTCTTTGGCTTCTTATGGGGATTGACCTTTGTGTAAGAAGAAGCAATGGGTATCTCTTTTTTTGTCTTTTGGTGCACCCTACACTTTTTTTATTTGTGTTGTGTGTTTGTACACCTAATGAAGTGGACCATTAAGGTCTTATGATTTCAGTTTTTACATGAACAAGTTCTATTGAGCTAAAACATGTATCTTCTATTTAGAGTTGGCTCATAATTTGCTATGATCAGAAAATATGGAAATTAATTTTTCTTGTCAAGCCTCTCCCTCACTACATGCTAAAAAACATTTCTTTCTTGCCTCTTTAAGTTTAAAACGTCTGATTTAACAGTTGATGTATCTCAGTCGACTATAATATCCCCAGAACAGGTATTCACAATTATCATGTTTAAAAATAACTTATAATTCCAAGACAAAATATTTTCTCTCAATTTTTGGAACAGCAAAAGTTCCAAGTGTGGTGACCCAAATTTCTCTTTTTTCTCTTAAGGTTCCCCTTTTATAGGAGCTCAGAATGTTGGTGGCTATCAATATATCACAGTACTCTATAGCCTTAGCCATCCCAATGTCACTTAATAAGTCCCCAGCCACAACACTAACGAAATCACCTAAGCCAAAAGGGTATGTCTATGGACATTTAAAAAAACATGCTTATCTGGTCACTTTGGGCAATAAACACCATTTTGTTAATTTTCAGAAAATTCCTAATTGCAATAATCCACCTCCATAAACCTCAAACTGATCTGAATGAGGCACTTTTCTTTATTTCATACAAGATTTGCTTGTGACCATGGCAGAAAGCTGAATATATTCTTCTAATGAACACCCATACACTAGTTCATAAAACGTTTTTTATATTAACGTGCTTTTACAGGCCCCCTTCAAGAGAAACAACAACCACTGGAGTCTTTGTAGCTCCCTTCAGACCAGAAGATGTTAATTTCCCTCCTGTCCAATCTCTCTGGCAACCATTTATCTTAGCACTGTAGGTCTAATGATAATTATATATTCCATAATGAGTATTCACAATGATTCTCTGTGTAGTTTTTTTTTTTTTTTCCTAAAACATGGGTCGTCTCCTTACATTCATTGGTATTTTTATTAATTTATTAAAATAATTACGATCCATATGTTACTTGTCATACGGTATGTTACATTCCCAGTCGGACTTCTAACCATGTAGCTTCTGTCAAACCACCTTCCTTTGGTAGTAATCCCCCATTTTATATTGATAAATCACCTCAGTAAAAATAAAAATAACAGAGCTACATTAGAATATAACATACTCTAAACGTCTACAATGTCCTGAAGCACATTGTATTTTTATTATTAATTATTAATTTTAATGAACCTAATGCACAATTTCTAACAAATCTCTAGAACAGGGCGTCTCCAAACTTTTGGCCCTCCAGCTGTTGCAGGACTACATCTCCTACAATGCTCTTTTTGCTCAGAGGCTGACAGGAGATGTAGTCCTGGAACAGCTGGAGGGCTGAAGTTTAGGGACTCCCCAAGAAAAAGAAATCTCAGAACCATTCCAGCTTAAAATGAAGAAAGGAATAGTAATTTTGTATAAAATTGATTCTGAGGCAAACTTCCAAAAGTGGTCTTTCTACTAAAGAAACGAATGAAGTTGTCCTTCTATGACCTTGAATTATTCATTTTGTTAAAAAAAAAACAACAACTCCTGAAATATTAACTCTTCAATAGCCCATTGTGAAAATTCTATATTCCCCAAATGGAAAACTTGATTTGTCATTATTTAAAGATACCCTTCAGCATACCAAGACATTTTGGACAATGCTATGTTTTCAACTTTGTGGGAACAGTTTGGGGAAGGCAGTTTTATATTCCAACATGACTGCCCCAATGCACAAAGCAAGATCCATAAAGACATGGTTGGATAAGTTTAGTGTGGAAAAACTTGGCTGGCCTGCACAGAGCCCTGACCTCCACCCCCATCGTCTTCTCGTCCAACATCAGTGAATGACCTCACAAATGCTCTACTGGATGAATGGGCATAAATTTGCCACAAGAAACATTCTAAAATCTTGTGGAAAGCCTTCCCCAAAGATTGAAAGTTGTTATAGCTGCAAAGGGGAGACCAATTTCATATTAATGTCTATGTATTTATAACGCAATGTCATAAAACTCCCTGTCGCTGTAGTGGTCAGGTGTCCCAATACTTTTGTCCATATAGCGTAGAGCAAGGACACGTTTAGATCTACAATAACAAAAAGCAAAAATCCCACCATACTCCTTACCCCTCGCAAGGCTATGATAGGCTGATCATTATGGGAGAACCATTGAAGTTGTAGTTTCACAAGCACCAAGAATAAACTTGATGCTAATCCCCTTCGGACTAATCCATATTATCCACAAATGCACATAAAATTAAAATGATTCCATGGTAATATCAAGCCCTACTTCTTCTGCTTTGTACGCGCGGTCAGTTAGAAAGTACATGATGTCTGTGTCTTGGTAAAGAGATCAGTTGAAGCCACAATATTGCTGAATGAATACATTGTTATTGCCATATAGCTTAGCACCACTTTAGAAACGTGACCTCTTCTATTTATTTGCTTGACCCAACATCATTATAAATGCAGTGCTGAATCCATAGGGATAAGAAAGCATGATTTATCTAAAGGTGATGGCAGAGGCATTATTAAAGATGTAAATGCATCCTTTACGGAGACATTTTTTTTTAGCAGTGTTCATTACCTTGAATTTCAATTCTTTTGTTTATTGATTTGCGAATATAGAGTAAATGTTATGTGTAAATAAATGCATATGTTTAACCCCTTAATGACAACATGTACGGGCTCAAAATGCATTGTTTTCAATGGGTTTTGGGACCGCCCATTGTCCTTAAGGGGTTAAATTGTGTAATGCAGGATGGGACAAGGAAAGTGTTCATTAAAAGTGATATCCTGTTCCCGGGATAGTGATGCAAAGACGAAGCCAGTGAGACGATTAATAATACTTTTATCATTAAAAAAAAAAAATTAACCATTTAAATAGTTTCAAAAATCAGCCACATTTAACTGGAGTAATTTGTATTTTTTGAGGTTTTTATTGTGACTACAATAAATCTTAATTTTGAACTATAGATATTATCTATGACTATATAAAAAAAAAAGTTAACTTGAGTAATAAAAAATAAAAGATACAATAAATAGCAGTTAGACTGCAACTAGATGCAAATCAGCAAAAAAAAAGAAATTTCAAATATTCCCTTTTAGGTAAAATATCGGCAAAATTGCCCCTGATGTTTTTTGGAAGTTTTTTTTTAAAATGATATGTGTATTCTGACAGCATTCGACAATAGTATAAAATTATTCAGTCTCCTGAAACTCTTTTCAGAACAGAAGAACATAACATACTGGGGGAAAAAAAAAAAGAATGGAAACTAAATTATAACAGCCATTATAATTTGTGATGAATTTATTACAGAAAGAATATATTCAGTTCTATTCTATAGTCACAAAAGCAAAAATTACTGCTGAAAGTTTTGCAAAATACCATTAAATTTGTTAGCGATTACAAGAATTTCTCGAATTGAAAAAAAGGATGAAGAAAGCCTAGCATAAAAGATAACATCTACAATCTTGAAACTATTCTTCAAGGAGACAAATGGAAATGCACATTTTAGATTACATAGAACAGTAGACGTTTAAAAAAAAAATAATTGAAAAAAGGGTTATAGCTTAATTTACTTTATTTTGTACTTCCATGTATATTGTATCATCTGAATGTACTCCTGATTAAGAACGGTAGGGTGACCTGCAGAAAATGCTAATTTTTGGAACTCTTGAATTACTTTTTTACACTTTAGAACATTTTTATTATGTCTTTGTTCAACTAGGAGAACTCTCCTTAACTGGCCCATTTACACTATGGAGGGCTGCCTTGAGCGGCCGCAGCCTTCAAAATATGCCATAAATGGGTCTGTGCACCTTTAAGTCACGAAGTGCAGGAATATGATGTCATATTAGCAGTGTGAACTGCAACCGCGGAGTGGGTAGCTGGCAGAAGCTTCCCTGGATTAGGTCTATGGCAGCACCCAAGGTAAATACATCACTGTATAAAATATGTATATATTAGCATTAATAAATGAACTAATGCATGTAATGTATGTATGTAATTTACCAAAAAATTGTACACAGCTGAAAATAATCATAAAAAATACAAATATATTAATTTATTTGTTTGTGCTGAGTTTAATTACACCTCTGCACAATATTTATACATTTTTTATGCTTTTGGGTTGTGGGCCGTAAACAGATTTTCTAACTGCATTTTTTTTCGACGTACCTACTTTAAAGAAGTGTATTTTTTTAAATCCTATTTTACTTTTTCAATTGTTTTTACATTTACTGCATATATATATATATATATATATATATATATAATATATATATATATATATTATATACCTTTATATATAGTTTAATTCACCTGTTTTTCTGTATTGTACCCTAACATCTCAAAGACAAAATAAAAATCCCTACTGTGAGCTAAATCTACGCTGCTAGTTATTACTGTTGTTTGTAGAAGTGGCCTCATTTTTTTGTTTAGGAAAGCATTCTTCAATTTTATAATAAGTGTTAGTTTTGATATCAGCAAATAAGTGGAAAAAGATATATATGCCAAATTTCCACATTATACTATATTTTCAAAATAATGTTTTTGTATAGTTATAATATTCTCACGGAACACACAAAGTTTGATATATTATAATTTGAGGGTTTTAAATACAAAATACGTAGAGGACTAATAGGTTCTTCCGGTGTCAGCTTTGGGGAAATTGAGTTTTTAATTATTATAATTATTATTATTATTTGCTTGAGTTTATTATAATGTATTCTTTTTCCTGTGAAAGAGAGCTCTGAGGTCATGAATGGTTATGCATCTTTACAACATTTTCTGTACTATCCCAATAAAATAAATCAACTTTGAATAAAGTCTCTATACTGCAGTATTTTAGATTAAAAAAAAAGTATTTATTTAGTTATTAGAAGTGGGTTGGACTTTAGCTATCCTTAATTAGTTTAGACTTACCGTTATAAGTGTCCTCAACACACTTACCCCAATTTAATAAATGCCCGTTGTTTCAGCCTTGCATTGCCTTCCTCAGAGTATGGCTTGAAAATTCAGCAAACAGGCTATATAATAATAAATTAAGATGAATTGTTTCTATTAAACAAAACATGGCATATATTTTATTTTAACAGCTTTCTGTAGATAATTTAAGAGGCCATATGATCCCAGAGAGTGTCCTTCTGTTACCTTTTAACACCTGAAAGTACCTGGCAGAACACATTGAGACAAAGTGAATAGTATTCCCCTTAGAGAACAGATGGGCTTCTGCTTTTCTCGGTTGGTTTTAGGATTCTCAGTATTTCTGTCCATTTTCATATACGCCTTTATACTTGTAGGAAATAGATGGCTTACACTTCTGAACATTAATAATCTGGCAGATACCTCCCAGTGATAATGCTGGTGTCCTGGGGTGTCATCAGCCACCGATAGGACCTGCCTCCCTAAGGACACTAGTCCAGTTATGCTAACCAGTGATGGGACATCTTGCCAGATCTGTGACTACCAGACAATGGAGAACTGAGAGGGAAAAGATCATCTCACAGGTAAGGCAAAGAAGGAAAAGAGGCGTACAGGACCAGCCAGTGGTTTTACATTCCGAAGGGTTCAGGGGAGACCTTTACTTTCCTACTACAATGGTGATAATATTGAGGTATTTGTGACCTGACACAAAAAAAAGCTTTTCCTCGTATGCTTTGGGCTATGTATCCCTAATATCTATTTCCATGCCTATTCTTGCGGGACCTGACCAGGACTGCCTGCTGATGTTGCAGTGGATGGTACCGCTGACGTCGTTGGGTCTTCCTGCAGACGTCACGGGAGACAGTCGTATTTAAAGAGCAAATTGGGGGGAGTGGGACGTCTCAGGACTCCATTCCCGCGACTCGGAGAATTTGAGTGTCGAACTGGAGAACTAGAGAAGCGCCCAGGTATGTGTATTTCTTAAAATTCAAGAAATCATGGTCATTTACAGTATAATTTCCCATTGTTTGAAAAAAATGCAATTCATTTCTTAAACAAATTCTTTGGGGGCAATTTAAAAGAATTCAAGTTTTTTTCCCCCTTTCTCTAAACGATTCTTACCAAGATACTCTCTCCTAATTGTCTCCTAATGCACCCTCTGTATATGTAGCTGAACACATCTCCTGCAAGGAACTTAGCTAGGGGGATGAGGAAAGGGCAAAAACTACATAGGTGACAAGGATACACATTGGCAAATGCACCTGAGGCATAGCCATACCTGGAACCTTCAAGGTTTGACCTTCTGGTGAAAGGACACGTGTATATTTAAGTAATGACAAGTCAATGTGTCTAGAGGGACAGGTACTAGAACCATTTGGTTACACATTTGGCGAGTCGCTATATAGAATCTTCACAACTGGCTATTAAAGGGTCAGCTCGTTTAGAAAGTTCTAGGTATGGGCATAACTTCTTTTTTTCAACCGTATAAAGTCAATGATACCATAAAGAAATAAAAAGAAAGATCTGGAAATAAAACTTTATAATGTGCAGGTCACAGAACTACAATACATGGTCTGCCATAGTCATACGTCACTAATATCGCTACAAGAGGTTAGCTGGACAATATTTTTTTAAGAATATTATTTTTACAGTGTGATTTTTTTAATTTGACCTAAAATTCATTTTAAAGCAGACTTAGCACCGGAAACCATATTTTGAGACACAAAATTTGATGATAGATATGAACTATTCGGCCTATCTAGTCTGCATGTTTTTCCTGATAAAAAGACCCAGATCTTAATCAGTTCTTCGTCTCATCTTTCAGGATTCAGGATAGCTTTATCCCTATACCCTGCATTTCTGTCACGTTATTATGAAAATAACCATGATATTTCATATTTTTTTCGTTCTTTCTCATCATCCCTCAGTGAAGATTGCATTAAGATGCTACTGTCACGCCTCGCAGGAAGTTATAATCTACTTCCTGTTCTCTACCGACATTTTATTACCAAACTGTGCACGATCCTCTAAGGCTGGAGGTTGTTTAGAACCATCCAACGCTTCCGTAAGGCTATTATCACAAATATCAAATGGCGACATACCAGTTTAAAACATTTGATTCACCAACAAGATTACAGCTCTCAAATATAGCAATGATAAAAAGGCAAGACTGTGGTATACAGCAGAAAAAAAGCATCAGGGATAATCTAGAAAGTGACAGCTCCCCTCTTTTACAGAAATGTTCCCCCTCTTTTACAGAAATGTTCCACCAGATTTCTCATACTCTTGTTCATCTAAGATCTTATGCCAAGTTGTTCTTCATTCAGGATTATTTTATTTAATTTTGCAAATATTATGATCTCATAATTATTCTAATGATTAACAGAATTGTGGATGGTTTCACTTTGAAACTGAACCAGAACCCACAGCCAGTCCATTGAATGCCTCTATTGCATTGATTAACATATGTTAGATGATGACTTTGTGTAAAGGTGTGAATAGTGATGCCCTAAATGATTTGTACCTGGTTTGCTTCTTCAGAACAAATATAGAATCATGGAATGTTTCGGCAGATAAGAACCATTGAGCCCAACCAGTTTGCCCATTTTCGGAATACTTTCCTTGGTCCCTGGCCTTATCTTAAAAATTATACTCCATTGACTACAACCCCCTGTTGTCTGATACCCACCTAATCCATTCAACAATATTGGGATCTAAACTTGGAGATTGCAACTTATTGGTAAGTCTTGGGACGGTGTCAAAAGCCTTACTGAAATCTAGATTTGCAATGTCTACTGCAGCACCTTGATCAGTTATCTTAGCCACCCAATCAAAAAAAATCAATGATTAGCTTGGCTGATTTTCCTGAACTAAACAAATATTGTTTCTGATCTTGAAATCCATGTGATTTCAGATGTTCAGCAATCATGTCCTTTAACATTGTTTCCATTAATTTCCCCCATTACTGATGTAAGACTTACTGGCCTGTAGTCGCCCGACTCCCCCCTACTACCTTTCTTGTTAATGGGCACAACATTTGCTTATTTCCAATCTTCTTGGACTACTCCCATACATGCCTACCCCCTTGCGCCAAACCCAGTGCCCAGCAGGATTGGGACAAAGGGGTAGGCATAGTGTGCGGGGGGTGCCTAACCATGCCCCTCCAACCCTACATTCTCTATCTTATTAACCCATGTAGGGAAAGCAAAATTCATCTTATCTTTGATCCCACCCAGTCAATAAACACATCAAATGCCATCACAAAAAATAAAAAGCTAACAAGTAAAAATATGAAAAACTAAAACACCACTAAAACTATAAATCCACGCTGTGCCACTGGCAACAGTGCCTGTTTCACCTCTGCCTATGCTGCATCTGCCTCCTTAATCAGCCTTCATGTGCCACCTCTGCCCCAAAGAGCCTGCCTGTGCTGTTTCTGTCCATAAACAGCCTGCCTGTGGCATATCTGCTCCCTTAGCAGGCTGCCTGTACCACCTCTGCCACTAACCAGCCTGCCTGTGCCACCTCTGCCCCTAAACAGCCTGCCTTTGCCTCCTCTGCCCCTAAACAACTTGCCTGTGCCATTTCTACCCCCAAACAGCCTGCCTGTGCTATCTCTTCCACTAAACAGCTTGCCTGTGGTATTTCACACATTCACTCATTTACTCACTAACTCTGTCTCTGAGACTGGGAGACTAAAAGTAGAGAAAGCAAAGGGATAAAAGAAGAAAGAGTAATTAATAAAGTTCAATTTGTAATCTGACGAACCTTAAAGAAGAAACAAAGGAAATTAATTTGTCTTAACAGGTTTTTTAACATATCTGTAGCTAGAACTTTGTTAAGGGTTTACTTTTAGGTTATATATATGAATATTTTCCAGTTCTGCCATGATGTCTACCAGCACCAAAACATAGTCAGCGCCTTTTATGCCAATTATCCTTCACGTTCCATGATTCCTCAGCAAAGATGACATTAAAGTGTAGATAAATACGGTGCTGCCCAAGTTAATTTAAATTGCTATTTAAGTGAGCAAAGCATACCACATAGGTTGAATATACAGTATGTTGAACAATAAGGATTGATAATAATCAGCACTGTGACCGTTTTACTTTAATTTTCATCAACATAAATTCTCATTGAGGTTGCAGAGTAAGTCTTTACAGCAGGAAGATGGTCGAATGGCACTTATCTGCTTTAAAATTCAACGTTTTAATGTTTCTATCTAAGTCTGATGTAACAGACAAATCTTAAAAATGAACCCCCATGTCTTTGTATGTACCTCAGTGGACCCATTTTTTGAGCAGATACCGATGGTACTGAAAATGATTCTTGTCAAAGCCGTTGCTTTTGAAGCAAATCTATCTAAGTGTACTATTTCCTAGTCACTAGACAATACAGATTAGTGTATATTACCTAATCAATGAGTGATTACGGCCAGAGCTATTGGATATTGCGAGTATTAATTTAGTGCACGTTGTACATTCTTGGTTTATTGAACAACAAGATTGATGGTTCCATTTGAGGCAGACAAGTAAATAAACCCATCACACTTGTATTTAACCTAATTTTAGTTTTATTGGCCAATTATGGACTGTATTTTACATTACAGATACTACATTTTATTAGACATAATGCTAAATCCTTTATTTATTGTGAGCTAATATGTGTTGTTTTTTTTAAATATACCATTGGTCACAACAGGAATCATTTGCCCAGCTAAACCCTGCAGACCGCAGGTAAGAATTTTTTTTTGCTTGTATGAAATGTTAACGTTTTTGCAAAGAAAAGGACTAACCAATTTCCTCATTCCGATATGCCCTGAGAAAAAAATGTCACTTGTTCCCTGAAACCAACTTATTATAAATAGGTATCAAGCATTCTAGCTATTGGGAACCCAAATTGTTTCTGTCATTCAAAAATGTGCTGATGTCATAATAATAAAACATTCCCCTCTATAAAAACAGGGAAAGCTTTTTCAAATAAGAGCTGTACAAAACCATTGGCATTGCCATATTTGCTTAGAAAGCTGAAAATAGAAACAAATAATAGTCGGTCACTGTGGACACACAGTATAATACATAGGAAATAGGAAAATGATTCAATTCGGATCCTTGAGGGTCATAAGCACTATACATTCTTTGACTGGTACATGACACATTGGTCAGTGTTGGGGAATATTATGTGAACATATGAAAAAATGATTATGTTTAAAGCGTTGTTATGATATTGACCCTTTAAAAGAGACCCCTGGAGACGTATAAGCGCACGAGGTTACATGACCTAGCCTAGCACCCAGTGTCTGTTGGCAGTACTTCCTTTGAAGAAATTAATTTTGGCTGGGGGGGGAGGCACAGGAGAGCAGAGCTGTGTCCCAAAATAGGAGGGGTATTTGACAAGCGTAGTGGTTCCGATCCACCAAAAAGATATAGTGAACTATGGTATGCGACGGGGAGGAGTGCTGGTAGTACTAAGCTGGTTAGAGTTGGCCTGGATGTTGGTACTATTATCAAGGGTTGCTGATGTAGGTTTATAGGAACTGAGATGCCTTCAACTAAATCTTCTAGCATTTGGTAAATAAGCACCGCAGTAATTTCAACATCCAGTCTGCCTCTGTTGGCTCATTGAATATGTAAATTCAGCTGGAAGGTCTGGATGCGCAAGGGGTTAGCGTTGCATGGGTCAAGTGTTTTTTATTACTTATTTGTGAAACCTTTGGTATAGGCCACACTTAAATGCAAATGTATTTCAACAAATATTGGAGATTTATCATGTGGCCACTCCAGTAGATGGTTTTTACATAGGAAATTGTTAAACTAGCCAAAAATGAAAGAATTATTATAATGAACACTTGCCAACATTTGCTCAGACCAAATTCACTCAGCTTAAAAGCAGTCCTCTTGTTCCTTGGTCCAATGATTCTTACAACTAACCTGCTGAACAGACCCCCACCTGCAGCGTTCAACGAGCCAGTGGTGGAGCTGGTGGTAAGTACGGTATATGAATCGTAGCCGGCAACATAACTACTGGGTGAGGAAAGGGGCACAGTGATTCTGTAGAATCCCCATGAATTTGCAACAGGGACAACACAGAAATTTAAAGGGACCACCAGTTAACATAAAACTTACATTTTGATAAAACTTTAATTTTATTACAGACTCCATAAACTAAATTAATCTGGTCTACCAAAAAGGAACTGTTGACCTTATGCTGTATCTCCAAAGTCTTTTTACTAACCTGAACATGCCGTGCATTGGCATAAATCCCAGATTACATTTTAGTCTAATCTGATTTACCTTCTTTAAACACCATCTATAATATTATATAAATATAATATATATATATATAAATTTTATAGAAAGGTGGCTTTTCTAAAATAATTTACTACAAACGAAAGGATAATCATGTACATTATTGTTCTAAGACCTTCTCTGCACTCAAGCAACACTAAATATGCTACAACATGGCCAGAAAAATCAATTTTATTATCACCCGCTCCATTCCAAAGGTTTTACAACAAATTAAAGCATTTTATAGACTTACTTGTAGACCTATTTTCTAACAAGCCATTAACAGCCTAAACTGTGATGGACAGCAAAAATATCTGAGGCCATTGATCAAAGAACTTGACCCCAGAGTGATTCAGAATGTTGAGTGACTCGAGTTTTAATAACTAGAGTCACTCAACATTTTGAATCACTAAAAAGCATCTGCCATAACCCCATCTCCAGAAGGAAACATACATCTAGGACTGATTTCAGAGAAATGGTGAATGGTTTCTAGGATAATCAGCAAAGACAATGTATAGCCTGGAGGTGAGAGAATGTGATTGATAGAAATGGTTAATTACATAAAAGGAGGAGAAATGTTAGAAGAGGTCATTATTCAAAACTAGAGGTTTGGATGTAATGTATGGTAGTTTTATTCTACAGAGAGAGTGAAAGATAAGTTAATCAGCCTCACAGTAGAAGTGGTAGAGGCTAATTCATTAAGGGACTTTACATATGCATTGGATAGGCATAAAGCTATCCTTAATCTTGGAGGAGACCTAGAACCGATCAAGATCTGAAAATAAAGCCAAAAAACGTTCATTAAAGTTTTTGTGTTCATTTGATGCAATTAAACATTAAAACAAAAGAATAATAAAAAGTTTTTTTGCGATACTAAATTACAATTTATGATCTTCTGTAAATGGAACAGCACCTTTAATAAGCTTCAATCAGCAATCAGCAGCTAATATGTATCTTGTCAACCCTTTTAATTAAGTTAGATATTACAATACAGCGACAAGGGACCTTCAGCAACTTGAATTTGATGCCATTAATTTAAGGTAATGTCCAACGTGTGGAACAGTAACTTGTGTACACAATAATGAGTGCATATTCTAAAGGCGTAAGACAACTTCTTGAAGACATTTTTAATGATACAAAATGTGACATTTTATTAAAAAAGCTTTTTGTAATTTTAAGGGCTACATTATAGAATAAAAATAACATTTAATATGATTAAAGGAGAAATGGCATTGTAACTTTTGCATAATTAAATTCATTACTTCAGTCAATAGCTTGAACTTTTCAACCACTGAAAGTATTTTGGAGATAGTGCCTTCATTTTCTAGTATTTCTAACATGGGATCATGTTTAATGCTTTCCTGTTTTTTTACAACAATTTTACATAAAATCTACTACCCATGTGTAAGGGTAGGGAACATGATTGTCTTTGCGGTAGAATTCATTTTAAATTTGAAAAAAGTGGCTGTTTTTATTGTTATATCTGGCTCTGCAGACTCCAGTGCCATGGCAGCTGCCAAATTAAACTCTCTCTTGGCACCGTCTAATTGAAGAGTTTAGAGAGCCAAATATGCTCATATAAAAGATAATTTATATATAAATTATTAATATGGTCATTCATTGTTTATGGGGGAAATAAATAACTAGATATACCCTTTAGTTTTTTCAAGGTTTCCATGTTCACCAATGATTGATGGACATGCAACATATATATATATATATATATGCGATCAAAGAAAATTCTTTATAAACAGTAGGTATACGCCGATCAGCCATAACATTGTGATCACCTGCCTAATATTGTAAATGTCCCCCTTTTGCCGCCAGAACAGCCATGACCCATCGAGCCATGGACTCCTCTACACCTCTAATGTGTGCTGTGGTATCTGGCAACAAGACATGCATGCACCCAGCATTTCACATGATGTAAAAGTCGCTCAGATCCTTATGCTTGCTCATTTTTCTTGCTTCTAACACATCAACTTTGAAGATGAAATGTTCACTTGCTGCCTTATAAATTCCACCCACTGCCATGATAACAAGATTATCAGTGTTATTTACTTCACCTGCCAATGGTCATAATGTTATGGCTGATCGGTGTATAATATGGTAATAAAAAGTATGACCTTTCCTTTAATACAGAACGGATGTCATAAAGAGTAAAGCTATGTTCTGATGTCACAATGACCACCACTGACAATGACTGCTGCAACATTCAGTTTCGTCTCAGACACATCTTATGCACTGACAACGTTTCACCTACAGCCAGGATTCTGATACGGATAGCCATGAGTACCATGTATCTTAGGACATGCAGGAAGATCTAGCCACAGTATAACCTTAATATAATAGATTGAGGTTCCCACAAAAAAATTATGTGCAGCTTGTTCATCCCTGCATGCTGTTTCAGAATGGAGGCACAAATAGGATGGCAAGGGAGGAAGGCAACACATGCTTTTTGAACATTGTCAGTTAAGATATGCCTCAAGTAATTCTACATGCCATTCTACAACAGTATAAGTATAATAATGAAGTCACCCTCAAACCCCAGAGGGAAGGGTAGTCTTTCAAGCCATTGTTCCTCAGAGGTTTGCTCCTGAACAGGGTTTTTTCTCTCCTGAGTGCAGAAGGATACATCTTTTTTGCCAGCAAGCAGATGTATTACGTTTTACTCAATAATCTCCCCTCACCAGCACATAAAATCAGTCCTAGCTTAGGACCTCACAGGTGGATCTAGGAACGGTAGCTCCCTTGCAGCTTCCAGAGAAGAAGCTTCTCCCCTCAGACCCTCCTCATTTGCACTTAACTGGCTCCCTGACTTCCCCACTTCCTGTAATCTAAATTTTTTTCCTGCTTCCATTGCAGTATTCTCTACCTACTTTCTTGTTACTTCTGCGCCTGCCATGATGCGTTCTTGAGTTAGTCTCTCCCCTTCTGCTGATCTCTTTGGTCTGTTTCTCTACCAGTCTATCTTTTTCTGTGCCTGTCTCTCTTTCAGACTGTTAAAGGCTACTTTTCTTTTTGCTTGTTTCTCTTTGTGCATGTGTGTTTCTGTGTCTGCCTTTATTTTTCTATCCGACTTTGTGTGTCTAATTCACTTTGTCATTCCGCTTTTCCTTCTCATAGTTACCTGTTTGTATCTCTCTGTCTGTCTGTGTCCTATGGTTGCCACATTGTTCATTTTTTCCAGGATGTTTGACAGATTACCGATTTACACATGTAAAGTGATGCCTGAAGTATGTGGGAAGTATGAAACCACAAGTAATCACACACAACCCACCTCTCCTGCCCTGTCCACCTAGTTGAGAGTTCTTCTTCTCCCTCGCAGTCCTCACATGTTGCCTACATCTGAGTGACAGGAAATAACATTATATCCCTGCACTTAGACTCATTCTACTGGGACAGAGAGAGTTTCACTCTCAGGCCCTATGGTATACAAGGCCCTGGCTGAGGAAGCTTTTTGCAGGGCTGCTTTGACAGGGGCTTTCAGGTAATGTAGAGACCTCCTTTACGCCAGTGCATCCCGCATAATACAGGTCAGCACTTCACATTTACTGTAACATGTTAAAGGTATATTTTTCCTCAGAAATTGGCAGGTATAACTAAGCGCCTTGCCGTACTAGTCTGTCTCTTTTGTCAAGCCAGGGATGAGCTGCCTTTGGAGGGGGCAGTGGGCCAATTGCCCCCAGGCCACTCCAAAATTCTTAAAAAAAAGGCTGGTCCAACTTGGCTCGGCTTACTTGATGAGTCAGAAGTAGATGGGGTCACAATGTTGCTTGAACCTCTGTAAAACATGCACATTTACGTTAACACAAGCATACACTCATGCTCACATACTCACACATGCAATCTCATGCTAAAACACATACACACAATAACTCACACATATGCGCTCACATTAACACACATGCTAACACAGCCTTACACACTCATGCTAACATATATACACATTCATTATAACATGCTAACACACACACACTTACACATACACACTCATGCAAACATACATTTACACACTAAAACTAATCAGTTCTATCACACAAACCAAACCATCAACACAGCCTTACGGTCAAGACTCTTTTTCTAGGTGCACATTGTGCCACATTTCTGTCTCCGCATGTAGACCAGTCCAAGTCGGACCAGAGCACTTTAAATAATTTTTGACCAGCACTGATAGCAATTGCCCCCCTGTCCCCTGTTACCTTCAAACACCAACTTTAGTAAATAAACCTCTTATGCATTATGAGGGTTTTCAACAAAATCTCTCTGGGTTATCTCAATGCTCATAACAGATTGAATACATTCGGAGGCCAAAACATGCCAAACTTCATTTTGAGATTTTAATATGATGATGTCATACATTATTAAATTTTCTTTCTGATATTGGTAATCATTAAGTTGACGATAAAAAGGTAATGACTGGAATCCCTTGTGTTTTCCTTGGTTTTAATGAATAAACATTTACTGTTCCAATGAAAACCTCTTCTCTTTAGTTCCAAATCCTTTTTGCAAGAGCAGTTTTGTTGCTAAGAAACGTCCCAGGGGAAAGATCGGCTTTGTCTGAATAGTAGTCAATCAAGGACAGGAAAATATCTCACAAATATGCCTTGTCATCAGGCGTACAGCCTCAAATAATCAGGATCTATTCAAACAGCAAAACTAGTTATCTACAGCTTGTATAGAATGATTGTGTAATTCTCCGTTCTCATCATATGCCCACATCACTGTTTTGTTTTTAAATTCCATACTTCAGATTTTCTGTAACTCAGTATGTCCCAGGTAGCTTTACATAAAGGTTGTGTTATTATTATTAACTTTTATTTATATAATGCCAACAATATATGCATCACTTTTTACAATACATACATTTAAAGGCTATGACAAAACTACAACTGTCAGACTAAGACATACCGATACATTAGGTGTCGAGGCCCCTGTTCGCCAACTTACTTTCTGTGTTTCAGCCTCTTAATTATACTATACATTCAAGGACCAACCCAAGTGAGCTTTTGTTGCAGGTAGAACGTGGCTGGCCCTGTATAATGTATAGTTAAATCTGTTGAATTATGCATTATACAGGGGCAGCTCAGACCTCTTACTGGATATACCCGCCATTGCTGGCTCTTCATAATGAATAGTGAAGTGAGATAGTTAATATCAAGGTCAACTCTCTCTTTACTGTAACATAAACACTGTATGCTAAAATGAACATGCAAAGTTGTGTTGAAAGCTTACCTTTCACTGATTTGATATGGTTAAGGAACTTGCCCAATTTTGTTTACTTGTAAGAACAACTTTGTTGCTAAACCATAAACCACCAAGAGGGATCCTAGCGATGCAGAGGACCCAGACACTTTTGATTTATATACATCGCATTTGATCTATAAAGAAATATTTGAGCTGGATTACTATTTTAGGGGGTACTATTTTCCTTTAATTTTTAAAAGCCTATGCTTCCTAAGAGATCATGAATGAGGTCAATAGTCTCTTCTATGGACACAGCATGACATGACATATATCATCATACATAGGCTTCTTCAACACTTGTCTTTCCGTGGTGTTATATGCTATATGCATGTCATTAAAATATACCTGTGGAGAGTTATCTAATTTGATATGCCAGGGCATATTAGGGAGGTGTCAAGCTTGGTGTCACACTAGGGTATCATTGATAACTTATTTTAATGAGAGAGAGCAGCCATCAAGAACAGTGGAAGAAGATGATGGATTCTTAGATGCCTCTACCTATATCATCAGACACACTTTAACAGGACCTGAGCCCGTTTTGTAGTCATGAAATATTACTGCATGCTTAAAACGGACCTGCCACTTTTCACACTCTCCAATTTGTATGGACAGTTGCAACAGTTTCCATAGTATATATAGGCTGCTTAGGGAAATTTCCCATATAACCAGCCAAATAAGCAGTGGCGCATCATGGATCTGTCTTCGGTTTTGCAGTAGGGAGGCCAATAGCCCCCAGGACCTGCCATCCTAGGCCAAGTTGAGGTTGGCAAGAATATTCACCTGGGGATCAATTGATTTTCTAAGATACAACTGGTAGAAATTACCATATTTGCTTGATTATAGGACAAGGTTTTTTTCAGACAAAATGCTCACAAGTAAAGGGATGCACTGGTAAGTCAGGGGGGGGTTAAGAGTGGCATGGGGGCGGGTTCAATGGTTTTCTGGTGGCATATAGGGGTTAAAAGGCATATCAGGGAAGCAGTGTGGCATATAGGGGGTATAAGGCATATCTGGGGGTGACATATAGGGGGTTAAAATGCATGTCAGGGTGGAAGAGTGGCATATATGGGTGTATACGGCATATCTGGGATGCAGAGAGGCAAATAGGGGGTTAAAAGGCATATCAGTGAGGCAGAGTGGTATATAGAGGGCATAAGGCATATCTGGGGGGGTTGGCAAATAGGGGGTTAAAATGCATGTCATGGAGGCAGAGTGCCATATATGGGTGTATAAGGCATATCCGGAAGGCAGAGTGGCATATAGAGGGTATAAGGCATTTCTGGGGGGGGGGCGGAGTGGCATATAAGGCATATCTTGGGGGCAGATGTGCATAATTTGGGCAGAGTGGCAAATAAAAGGAAATAAAAACAACAAAAACATTTTTTAAATCATTTTATTAAATATGAAAAAATAGTTTACATGTGAATTAATATTTACTAGTAAAACTTTTTTTTCCTATAGGGTAGTCTTATATTCAGACTTTTTTCTTTTTTTTCCTAAATTAATATTCAAATTTTGGGGGGGTCCTTTTATAATCTTATAATTGAGCAAATACGATATATGCAATTTTTGGAATTTTAGAGTAATAGGGGGTGGAAACATCTTAGGACATTGAAAGCACCAGATCTTAACTTATGTAAGTTATTAGCTTTTATCAGTCATAAGTCAGATATCCCCCAGCTGTGGGAAAGTTTCTTTTACTCAGCAGGAATAGATGTGCAACGTGTGTATTTTTTCATAATTATTGATATTTTCCCTTTAATTGGTAACCCATCGAGAAATCAGGCAACATATGCAAAATTTGCACCTTTGTGATGCAAGAACATTTTTTCTTCACATTTATCTAAGCAAAACAAAATCATTAACTAATTATCAGAGAGACAAGCTAATTGTCCCTTTTGTCCTCATAATATAAAAAAATACTTACTTCTGGAGTAAACTCACTAGCCTAAAAATAGAAAAAGATGTAAATTACTATATTTATAATCTGACATACTGAAAATTAGAAAATCTTATTTGAATGCATTGTTTCCCCTACTACAGGGGGTGAGGGGTTGAATACAATTTCTGAGGCATAATTTGTTAAAAATATCTTTAACCGAAAAATCATTATTAAAATTATTTTAACATGACTTTATGATAAATAGATATACCCACATCTTCCCCACAATCTGTCAGTGTCCTATGCCATCCAGAAGGATATTGACATATTAAGTAGGTTATTGGATAAAAAAATGGATTCAAGGATACAAAAATAGGAAAAAAGGATACAAAAATATCAGTAAAGACGAATGAATCTCCATATGTATAGCTTGGACGAGAGAAGATTCATTGACGAGAATCATTGAGGGGACATTTGCTGGTACAAGTGGTTGATAGGTCCAATTGTCCTTCTGGAAAAAGAAGAAACTGACCTGGAGACTCCAAGTCACACTCAGAGTATTCTCAGGTATGCCTTAACGTTTGATGACACATTAGCGTGTCTATGAGGGTAATGCACAAGTAGGTGTTTATTAAATTACACAGTAGCTCATAAAACTTGCACAAATCAATGATATTATGAAAAAGGTTTGCTGGGGTAGACATGCTTTGTTGGTAACTTGAGTCTCCAACTCTTCATCTGACTCTCATCCTCATGCACGCTCTTCTCTACTGAGGTCTAAGCATGTTCCTTTACGTAGCTTAAGCGGCCTGGAGCTACTCCTTGACCCATGCACTACACATTATCATTACGGCACTGTGTATAAACTGTTCGAACACCAAATAAATGACACGGAGGCACATTGGATTTAGAATTGGCCACGGCATTTATTTACTAAATGCCGCGACATTGTTTATTACTTCAAATTTAACAGTATTAAAGAAATGTACACGTCTTAAAATTCTGAATTTAAAACTGAACCGACCATAACTTAATGGTCCTATTGACGACACCAGCCCCGCCAGATACCACCGGTCGTTGTAAAACTCAGGACACGATGGGTCGGGGCAATAAACACCTTGAATGTAGAAAACCTGTATGGGCATCACTCTAACATCTAACATCTAACACAACATGAATGTATGCCCATACCACAAACTAGATCAAGGTCTAAAGACCTCTGGATCACTCCGCCAGATCCCAACGCAATCCAATGCAGCAATCCTCCGCTGAACTCCTAGACTCGGGGAGGGAGGGCGGGAATCTTCTCTCCTCTGTATATCAGTTTGAAATAATAAATATGGTTATTTTCACATAAATTTATACAGTATATTTTCCCTCCAAAATAAATCCCACCCAGGTGATACTGAGTCGCTGACCGATGTTTGACCCCAAATCCTCCCCCAGTTCCTTCCTGAGTGCATGGCTGGGTCATGTAACCCCTTCTGCCTATACGTCTCCAGGGGTCTCTTGCCTCTCCCATATGGAGCAAAAAGGGCAGATGTCCCCTTCAGAATTCCTCGGACGTTCTTCGTTATTTTTGTATTGATAAATTGTTTATAATTTATGTAAATGCTATCACTGATGCTTCAATCCACCAGTCGCTTTGCATGCAATGTTTTCACACTGGCTTCATGGTGTCGGGCTGTTAGAAACTTTATTTTAGTGGTTTCTTTTAATATATATACCTCAGGTGACTACAGCTGTGAATAACGATTAATGCCAGGGAAAAAGGAGGACAGTCATTCCCCCCATACATTTATTTTTGGTTAATTTAAAAATAATTGAAATAAACATTTTCAAATGCTCAGAATAGGAGATTTTATGCAGCTGGTTTGGAATGGGCTTTGGGGATACAGGAAAAAGAGCTACAAAATGTAAAATGTATTGAAATGATCCTTTTTTAATACAAAAATTATTAAAACTTACTTAGGAAAGATTACATTTTATTGGCGTTATATAGAAATATTCATATTGTATTTTAAGTGGAGGACTGGCACCTTCCCAGGGGTCAGGTAATGTGGACCTATTGGCCCCTAGCTTACCCCGAGGTAACTTAATTAACACAGTGGCACACATTTTTACACAAACACTATCATGCCTGCACAACCTATACACACACATGCACACACATACTCACTTTCACACTAACAGACACTTTAACATGCACACTTATGCCAACACATACTTCTTTTAACACACATACAGTGAAGGAAATAATTAAATAATCACACCAACTGTTGTCACGTTCTCAACAACCACTCCAGCCTTGTGTAGATCTACAATTTTGTCCCTGACACCCTTGGACTGCTCTTTGGCCATTGTGGAGAGTTTGGAATCTGACTGATAAGGCATCAAATTTCACTGAGTAAAATGCAAATCAATTTATTTGAAATGTGTTATTCTGGATTTTTTGTTGTTATTCTGTCTCTCACTGTTCAAATAAACTACCATTAAAATTATAGACTGTGTCACTAACGGCGGGTCAGGCTGTGGATCCATGCTGCAGTACAAGGAAAGGCGCCCCCAAGCGGTGATGACGAGCAATGCAGATTCCTGGAAGAAGTTTCAGCAACCAGGGGTCCCCAATAATGCAGGAACAAACAGATGATTTCAAGGAGCAGGCAATCGGATAGTCGGGGTCACGAGCAAAGGTCAGGACAGGCGGCAAACAACGGGTAGTCAGGTTCAAGCAGAGTTCAGGCAACGAAAAGGCAAATATGGTTCAAAACGCTAGTGAAGGCAATAAAGGCACTATCACAGGCAAGGGATACTTGCAGACTGAGGGTTTAAATATCCCTCTTGCTCCTGGATCCTCCTACCCCCTAAATTAGGGGGAGGAGGAAAAAAGATAAATACCCCTTTAAGA
The DNA here is from genome assembly GCF_027358695.1 of Spea bombifrons. Lineage (NCBI taxonomy): Eukaryota > Metazoa > Chordata > Amphibia > Anura > Pelobatidae > Spea > Spea bombifrons. The sequence continues at coordinate 8,784,358 of NC_071090.1, forward strand.
CGCGGCATGAATATTCATGAGATACGTCTCATGACGTTGAGACGCGCGTCCCGTCTAGATCCCTTGATCCTCGCAGGGGCGCGCGTCTAGAGGCAGGACGGACCTCACCGCGTCTCCCGCGAACGGAACGAGCAGGGGGCTGAACGTGCAGGCTGCGTCTCGGCTCCCCTGCTCGAGGAAGCCCGGGAACCGCCGGCAAGGTAACAGACTGGTCATGTCTTTGTCAGTGGGCAAATGTACAAAATCAGCAGGGGATCATGCTAACACACACACACATTTACGCATACACACTCACTTACATATACACACTCATGCTAACACACCCACACATACACATATATACATACACAGACATACACACACTTACTCATATCTTCCCTAAATATCTAACCCTCTCTCTCTCTCTTACTCATTCCATCCTTCCCTCCCTCACTTACTTACCCTGTTTGGTGCCTTTTTACAGCTTTCCAGACTCGCTTTTACCACGTAGTCACATGACATTGCTTACGTGACTTCGTAAGTGGGCCGGTCCAAGCTGGATCAGCCTTCTTAGAAACAGTTTGGGCTCGCCCCTGATCTTTGAGAAGGTACGTACAATGTTACGCGAGTATTTTGTGAGTTTCAAAATGAAAACACTTCTCTTATATTGTATCTGATTCCCTTTTAAGAATGTATGCGATTGGTTGGAAATAAACTAGCAATATTCCCAGTTTATCAGAAAATAAATAATAATGTCTGCACCATTATCTCTCTTTTGCAAGACTTCTCAACCTTTCATTTGTAAATGTTCCTCACTATAAGAGTTGATTACATCTGTTTGTTAATAGCTGTGGATCTTCGAACTAGATTGAAAATCCCATTTCGAGCATTTTCTTAATAGGAAAAAAAGGCAATGCATCCCAGAATTCATTGAGGAAGAGATAAACTAACAATAAATTGGATGCGAATCTTCTAACAATGTGCAGCCATTAGACTTCAGGTTAGCTTTCTTTATGTAGTCAATGCAGACATTTACTTGTAGCTAGCTTGATTACCTAGCTAACTCATGGCTCTTTGGAATATGGTTCATTCATAAGTATGAATCACAAAGTGTCTTTTAGTGTCAGATGGTATCTCCTAGAGGAGCAACTTTTAGCCTTGTGTTGGGTAATCTAGGGTAATTAATTAAAATGATGCTTTATTGTTGATATTTCAACCACCAAAGTTAGGGATTCAAAGTTTAAATCTCTGTTTATAGTATTAGTGTGCAGCCAAGAACCAGTAGTATCACGATATATATCAATAAACACTAGGAGAAAGAATCATCTCTTACATATTTAGATTTTTCACATAAAAAGTGTTATTCCAGAGCACCAAGAGATATGTTACCACAAACGGATCAAGAATCATAACAATGATTGAATAATGAGTGCAAAATCTCCTTGGTCAAACAAGCAAACTGTCTAAAATCTTATAATGTCACCGCTGGATGTCCCCAGGGTGGGAGCCTCCCAATTCTGAAGAGGTGCTAATGCCTCAACTAGAACCTCTGAATTATCTTGTTCTAGTTAGGGCCATTGCTTGTGGGTGGACATCTGGTCCAATCTACGATTCAGAATATAATTTGCAAGCAAACAGTTGGCCAAAAGCTGTTAATACATTTTCGTTAAATATGCTGATTCTTTCATACAGATTTTCATGGGCAATCTTATCTGCGTATTTTATTACTTTCTGTGAAAATCCCAGAGGCGTATATAGGGTATGGCAGCCATGGCACGTGCCATGGGCGCCATCTCAAGGGAGGCGCCGGTGAGTGGCTTTTAAATGCCGCTCACCGGCATTTTTTTTTTGATGCGGAGGAGAGAGAGGGGCGCCTAGCAACCGCTCGGCGCCCCTCATTCTCCTCCACGAGCCCTCTACCCCCGTCCCGGTGCCGGCATTTCATGCAGAGCGCCGCAATATGCCGGCAGGATCATGTTATACCCACGTTACTTGACCCGTTCCACTGATTCTCAAATATAAGGAAAATCCAAAAGGAGAATAACATTTTAAAAGGGATATTTTTGCTGAAATGACCAGTATGTACATACAACAAAGGAATGAGTCAGCACACAACCGGCAAATACTATTTAATTATACCTATTTGAAGTATAAACATTTGGGATTCCATCACACTATATAGCTATATGCTGCTTCATCTGCCACTTATCAAGCAGCTAAATAAGTGGGATCAGTAGAATAATTTTTATATGATGTGGCTTTTGATCTTCCTCTTATCTACCATGCTCACAATGATAGATGATTTAAACTGGAATTTCAGTATATTTGGAGGATGCGTTATAACGGAATGACAGAATTAAGTGTACCAGTAGAGCAAAAACCCTCACCCTTAGACATCCATACCTGTTGATTTAGCAGAGAAATCCATCAAATCCGATTTCTATGTTCCTGCTTCCCATGCATTACTCAAAATTCTAGGTTGTAACATCATAAGCTCTTTCTCCAGCCTTCCACATTTCTGCCTTAAGACAGAAACGCGCGGCTGTAAGACAGCAATTCCATATATCAATAAATCAATAAATAGCTATAAAAACGAGCAAGACGGCACTCATATCCTCTTATTCCACACTAGTGATTAGCTTGACTTGATTTAAAAACATTGACTTACTGTATAAACATGCACTTTGTGTTAGAATATAAAACGCATGGAAATGTTAAATATACTTTATTTGCCCTTTTTCGTGTCATTGTGCAGAGTCTTTTATGTGTGAGGAGTTTTTTCCCAGCATGCTGTTTAGGATCCTGGAACAAGCTGTACAAATCTGTATGCGATGTGGGCAAAATCTGGATGGATTTCTAAATATAATCACGATAATACCATGCTTCTTTAGTTTACTCACAATCTCTAAATTCTTTAAATAATCTATCTAACTAACTCTCTATCCATTTCCTCCTTGTATTGTTGCTGGAAACATTCCGTGTGACCGCATACAGAATTTAGATAACTTCTGAAATGAGTTGTATCGATTTCGATCCATACACTCGCAGGCACAGGCATGCAGCTGTATAGCAAAAGCTAGGTTTCCATGCCAACCAAAAGTAATCTGTAGTCAAATTACTTTTTATATACTCCATATGTCAAGGAATGGATCTTGAATTTTTAAGACTGCAAGAATATCACTCACAATAATAACCTTGGTTTTCCAGTCTTCGATTTGTATTTCTTAAAGCTATGTCAAATGGGTTATTGCTATAATTTTTCTATAATGCGAAATACATTTATGGCGTAGTTACGACAGAGGGAGAACGGCAAAACTTGGTAATGGTATGCACTCATCTGATTTAATGAACAAAATGCATCACATATACTAAAAAGGTGAATACCAATGTTTCTATAGACTGCAATAGAAAAATAAATCAAATATAGTCTGGGCTGTATTAGGCTTTCATGCTGCCCTGGGTTAGGCTGGACCCAGGACAGGGCCACCAGCATGCTCCTGCGTGCTGCCGTCCTTACTGCTGAGCACTGGAATATGACATCATAACCGGATGCTCCACCTTTTGTGCATGGCAGTCTGCCATAACGTTAGCGATCAGTGATCTCTATTTTATCCAGACAATTGAGCAGTGGTGCTACAAACTGCCTGATTGCCTAAAAGGGCGATTGGCTCCCTATTATGTGGTAGAGAGTCTTCTGCCCTCTTGGACCTGCTGCCCTACGCCTAGTCCGCCTAGGCTAGAATACGTCACTGGATACAGCCAATGATATCTTTGAGTGAACTCATGTGGTATGTGATTGGAAGATCACATACTAGTCAGCCTAGGCTAGAATACGCCACTGGATACAGCCAATGATATCCTTGAGTGAACTCATGTGGTATGTGATTGGAAGATGGTTAAGAAACACGAGCACCTTAGTGTCTTATTCTAGCCCTTAAGGAGGTTGCCTTAAAAAGTTAAAAAGTTGAGCGGTCAGTCAACATAAAACATTAAGAAGACTGACTGCACACCTGACTAAATCCACATGCCCTTTCATGCTAACATTTGCAAAGCTATTATTCACTATGTTCTTGGGAGTGGAAATGAGTTAATGCAACAGTAAATTTGTTGAGTTGCAGTCAATCATGTGCAAGTTGACTGACAATGCAAAAAATACACTTCAAAAATAAGTGTCTTAAGAAATGTAGTATACAGTGCATGGTGCAATTTTGGGGAAATTAATTAATAATTAATTAATTTTTAATAATTTTAACCATATAACTCTGTGATCATGGATAAGGTTTAGGCTAAGTGTATGCGTGGAACATAAAATCCAAAAATAAAACAATAGGTTGCAGTTATTAGGGTTGCAGACTTCTGCTGTAAGAAATGGAATACATTTTCTAGTGGGTTTAATGCTTGCTATTTTATCAATGATGATCTAGAATATTAGAATTATGAATTAGGCAAATTAAGAGTTACTACAGGATCATGTGATTGAAGAGGTACAAAAGAACATCTCCCAGTCTTCCCCTGGTGGTCGATGAATTTTTGGGACACTTAATTAGCAGACGTATGCCTTGCTTTGTCAACCTACACTTGAATGTTCTCACAGAACTGTTTCAAATTAAATAAAATATAAAAAATACAATTCTGCAATGGTGAACTAAAAATAAGTTCTTCTAAAAAATATTTACAATTAGCATTGTCATTAAACAAAATCTGAATGAAAGAACCTATCAAACATAGCAATAAAACATTTAGGAATATAGTTTTTATAGAACTGCTTGTAGGCAGACCTAGACTGGCATACAAGGAAGATGCCCGGTGGGAGAGCACTCCATACATGCCCAGGTAATTTAATATTTAAACAATTAGCTCTCATAAATTGTCAGGTTACCCAAAAGAAATCATAGCCCATTTTATATTTCATACTAAAGTGTTTTAGCATTATTTAGGAGCATGTAATGCTATCAGGACTTCAGTAGGTCTTTATCTCACAATAGGATCACAAGGACATTTGATTTACAGCAGCAATAAGTATATTTTGATTAACCTAAACCAGGCAGCAATGGAGTAGATTAATGCGGCTGTGCTTGGGTGTATTTCATTTGAACTAGTGATCAAAGATACACATTAATCAACTGCTTAGTTCAGGGATTTTTTTTAATGTAACTCTATATCTATACAGCACCCCTATAATTGAATATTGATATGGTGGCATCCCATAAAATTTTATATTTTCAACTAAAAAAATATGTTGATCTCAATAGGAATTTTAGTTGCAATGAGTAACTGAATAAAGTATTTAAACCATTTTAAAGAAATTTTCTTAATTTATTTTTAAAGCACTGTATGTAATTGGGTAGTAAATCTTTGAGCGTTAATATTAATATATATATATATATATATATATATATACATATTATGTAAAAAAGAAACTACACCCTCTTTGAATTCTATGGTTTTACATATCAGGACATAATACCTATCATCTGTTCTTTAGCAGGTCTAAAAAAAATAGTTAAATACAACCTCAGATGAACAACAACACATGACATATTACACCGTGTTATGATTTATTCAACAAAAATAAAGCCAAAATGGAGAAGCCATGTGTCAAAAACTAAGTACACCCTTACTGCGTCCATAGGAATTACAATACTAAGTAGCAGACAAGTGCTTCTAACCAAACGCCCTTGATTAATTGATCAACAGCAAGTGTGATCACCTTTATAAAAGCTGAAGTTTTAGCAGTTTGCCGGTCTGGAGCATTCAGGTGTATGTTAACCAAGGATGGAAGATAATAGCAATGATCTTAGAGAAGCAATAGTTGCCGTCCATCAATCTGGTAAGGGTTATACGGCAATTTCCAAACAGTTTAAAGTCCATCATTCTAGAGTGAGAAGTCTTTTTTAAAAGTGGAAAACATTCAAGACAGTTGCCAGTAGTGGACGTCCCAGCAAATTCACCGCAAGTTATATCTCAGACTCTACAGGCCTCAGTTAGCATGTTAAGTGTTAACATTCGTGACAGTACAATGAGAAAAAGACTGAACAAGGATGGCCTCTTCTCTCTAAAAAGAACATGGCAGCACGGAATAAGTTTACAAAGTCGCATCTGAACAAAGACTTCTGAAACAATGTCCTTTGGACAGACAAGACCAAAGAGGAGATGTTTGGCCATAATGCACAGCTACAAGTTTGCAAAAAACTGAACACAGCATATCAGCACAAACACCTCATACCAACTGTCAAGCACGGTGGTGGAGGGGTGGTTATGTGAGTTTGTTTTGCAGCCACAGGACCTGTGAATCTTGCAATCCTTGAGTCAACCATGAACTCCACTGTATACCAAAGTATTCTAGTCGAATGTGAGGCCATCTGTCCAACAGCTAAAGCTTGACCGAAATTGGGTCATGCAACAGGACAATGATCCCAAGCACACCAGCAAATCATAACATAACAGAATGGCATAACAGAATGGCATAATGCAGAAAATGATTACTTCAATTTATTGCTGATAAAGGTGTTCCTACAACTATTGAATCATAAGGTGTACTTCTTTACACATGGCTTCTCCATGTTGGCTTTATTTTTCTTGAATAAATCATGACATGGTGTGATATCTAATTTTTGGAACTATTAAGGAACAGATGATTGTTACTATCTACTAATATATAAAACCAGTATATAATATTATTAATGATAATTTTAATGTATAATATAAACCATGACAATCTAAAATATATATATTGCAGAAATACCCAGATTATGCATTATTTAAGAAGAATGATATAGAATGTGGTAATTTGTAAAACAGACATATTAATTTGTATAGTTCCACAAAAAAGTCCAACTCAGGTGCCAAGTAGTATCAAGAATGATGATTTTTTTTCTTGGTGCTATATTTTATAACATTACAGTCCTGTGGAGGCTAGAAATGGGTAACCATGACCTTGTATCTCTTATCTTTCCAGGTTTATTTATGCACATTGTAATATCCTATGGCATTTGTAAACAGATATGCCTACCTCTTCAAAAAATTGTTCTAGATCTGTAAAAATAAAAGTCCGACAGGAAGGATGTTTTGATCCAAAGGGTCAAAATTTTGGGAGCATTGCTTAGAGACGAGGTGGCTTTATCTCTTTCGCAGCAGGACACGATAAAAACACAATTGCCAGAACGAATCAAAATTTGAGGACGGTTTCCATGGCAACAAAACAGTTCCGCTGATGGAAAGCAGACACATGAAATCCTTGTATGTCGCATTAAAGCCAGGCAATCAGAGGTACCAAGAACAAGTGGACTTTGTCACAAATTTCAGAGCTTATCAATCACCCTTTACTTAACACTTTGAGTGCTTTAAAATGTGATAAAACAATGATGTCCTCCTCATTAACAAGTTAGGTTCGCTTCCCAGAATGCTTTGTGGTAGCACTGAATAGCGTCTTACATTGTCATAGCCGTGGAATCAATTGTGTTGTGAACAAGACACAAAACCTGCTCGCATTTAAAAAGAAGATCGAACAATCATAGTATTCCGAACAAATTCTATTTACCAAGTCAAGAGGAAGAAAGGAGCTCTGAGAATTTAGGCTCCAGAGCTTAATTGACAAGGTTACCACGGCAACCTGGAACTTCAAGGGTATATTTTCATTTGGATTATAAAGCAGTGAAATAATTTAGCTTGGTGAACCCAAACAAAAAAAACAAAAAAAACATGTTTGGTCAAATAACAAATAAAAAATATATATAATGAAAGCTTTGTATGGAACATCTATACTTTATGTTATCCCTGCAATTGTAATTCATTTTGACTTAATAATAGTTGTTATTGTTGGTAAGAGGAAAGAATAATGGGACATACTAGTTTTATACTCCCATGTTCTTTTGGACCGATATGGCTACATCAATTTCTTCCCAAAAGTATGGGCAATTTCTGGTAGACCAGGTGCTATGAACCATAATGCAAACAAACTCATCATGGCATCATGGAAATAGTCTCCCTACGGAGGATAAAGTATTATACTTCACATTTCTTGTTCTGTTGAGTCCTCAGTGTTTGGAATTTTCCCCATATGTTAAGGAAAGCCTAAATATTTATATCAAGCTTCCCTGACGCATTATCCATAGTGAACTACAAGATTTCATTGTTCTTTGGATACTTTCAATTAGCTCTACGGGGAATGGCACTTGTTTGGCATGGGCAAAGCTCTACCATCTGTTTACTGATTATCAACATGTGTTAAGTACTCTTGCAAATCATTGTTGTCATCTCCTGGACAGGAGACGCGAATACAGAGCACCACCTTCTCAAATAAGAGACATGTCTGACCTGCAGGCCAAGATAATAACATTTCCAGATAAAGCTACTGTTGCAGGACAAACAAATTCTTCCTGTAATTTCTTTATATCCTAAGAGGCTAAAAAGACAGTGAGGGAAGCCATAAACATGAGACAATACTGACCACAAGATAAGGCTATGGGTCTATTATTTCACACTATATTCTAAATGTTTGTATAAAGGCAAAGACAGCTAAGACCAAGGCCAGATTGGTTCTGACAAGACAGCCCAAGTCAACAGCCGTTTGATGATGTACATGCAGCCGATGGCTGGACATGTGCTGCCACACGTACCCAGCTGGTTGGTATCTGAGAAATCCTAAGCACATATTGTAAAAAACAAAAAACCTCAATAATGTTGTATTGTATGCAATTACCATGATTATTAGCACATATTATTAAATGCACAATACAGTTTTATGTAGAAAATGGAAAACATGGAATGTATCTGTTGGTTAACAACATGAACAAAAATACATTTGTTGATATATTTAGAATTATAGATATTGTACTCCAACACAAAAACTAACACACACAAAAAAACATCTTTAAATATTTATTTTATAGCCAAATAGAAATTGAAACAAGTTTATTGATATTTTTCCCAGGGAAGTAGATTTTCAAATATAATAAAAAATTAATAGCCGTGCAATAACAATAATCATATTTATACATAAAGCCTGTTAATTGAACAAGCTATCAAAATGTTTAGTAAAACAGTACATTTGTTTATTAACTATTCTATTGATCCATATAATATATATTTTTTTAAAACTGTTTATATGCATTATTAATGATATTTAAATCAATTTAGCAGTTTTTAAAATATTTTTAAGACATTTGCGCTTGGAAACATTTTGATTCATTTGGTCTAATAAATAAAACATATTTCTCAAAAACCCACTGCTAATCATGATATTTGCATGAGTCAGTCCCCTTTCCCCCCAAAAATACACTAGGCAATGCGGAACTGAGTAGCCACAGTGTTAATCAAGATATAATAAAATTCCTTTAACATAGCCTCTAGCCTGCCAAAACTCCAGACACTCACATATGTAAACACAGCTATGTTTCATAGGTCAACTGTGACGGACCGGGGACCAGGGACCTAAGGTTGTCCATCTCCGCCAAGAGCGACTTCTCCCTTCAGGACAATAATTCCCCGCAATCCGTAGGCAATATCCTCAAGCAAAGTAAAGGGATATTGCTATCCAGTACCCAAATAACCAGGCAAGACTAGTCTTTCGGTACAACAAGAGGAGAACTGATTTATTTTAAAGTCTTCTAGCTAACCAACATTTTTAACCTCACTTCCACAGGGAGACCAGATCTCACAATGTCACCCAAAGCATTCAGCAAAATTAACATGAGATATCTCCTCACCTCTGCAAGTAGTGCTGTGTACCTTGCCCCATTACTGTGACATTGTCCTCGCTACTGTGACATTGTCCTTGTCACCAACCCCTTTCTGACTCGCCAATTATGCCAAATCCTGTAACTAGCTCCAAAGTCACCAGAGCATCACTATCCAAAGTAACATCCAATCCACCCCCTTGGGTTGTCATAATGTCCATTAGTGTCCCCTGAGCTACAGCTCTGGTGCTTACTTTGCAGTAGCTACCACTGTCCTATTTACCTGGATTTAAAGGCTATCCTTGAGGGCTGGCAATCTCTAACTCATTTAGAGTTGTATAACTCCTGTTGTATAACTCGCTCAAAATGTGGGGCATATCAAGTTATCTGTTATAATCATATAATTTCAGTTGCCATCTATTAGCCTTACGTCATAATCAGGTTTCTTTTAAAATTCACTCTAACCTACTTCAATCATTACAGGTTTAGTTGCCTGTCTTGGTCCAAGCTGAATCATCATGGATTAAGGCTGAATCTTCTTTACCAGAAGGAGGTCACAGAATTGAATCAATAAAGATGTAAATTAATATTTAGCAGGCTCCACCGAGATGTCATTTCCAGAATATCTCCCCTCGGTCGGGCTAATGACCTCTAGAAAAACACAGGAGCCATTCCAGTCCAAACTTTGAGAATCATATCAGTCCCACTGAGCTAATTGTTTCATTACCCTATTATAAGCCGCAAAAGTGGCATATCCTTGGCCATCTTTGCAAGCTTGTATCCTAACAGCTTATTCAGGAACATCTGTTTGCAAGCTCTACTAGATGTATGCAGAGAAACTGTCAAAGTGCACACCTTGTTATCCAGTGAACAACTAGAATTGTAATCATTTACAATTCAACATAATACTTATATCTACAGCTATTGTCTATGTGGAAAGACACATTAATGGAAAACAAGGACATTTCTAGCTGTAACATAATTGCAGAAGGGTGTTTTGATGATCAATTAGTCTTTAAAACTTCAACTTGGATTAGCAGACACAACGTACCATTGGAACACAGGAGTGATGGGAGTGATAAAGGGCCTCTGAAAGCCTATGAAGATATTCCATTAAAAATTAGACGTTTACAGCTACACTAGTCATTTATAAGATTAACACCATCTGCGCTGAATTTCTGATCCATTTCATATTATTTTAACAGACAACATTTGATTTTCGTTCAAAAACAAGGACATTTCAAAGTGATCCCCAAACTTTTGAATGGTAGTGTCTATATACTCTACTTTACATAGTGTGAGAGGGGGGTAGGGAGAGGGTAGATAGTGAGAAGGGGAGGTAGGGAGAGGGTAGATAGTGAGAAGGGGAGGTAGGGAGAGGGTAGATAGTGAGAAGGGGTAGGGAGAGGGTAGATAGTGAGAAGGGAAGGAGAGGGGGTAGATAGCCTGAGAAGGAGGGAGAGGGGGGTAGATAGTGTGAGAAGGGGGTAGATTGGGTTGGGGTGGGGGGACCTTAACAGATTCTCGCCCTGAGGCTTCTAGTTACGCCCCTGCTGCAACAAATAAATAAATGCATATGTTTGCACATGGAGGTCTCCAGCACAAGTCTCTTGCCTTCCTGTTGTTGTGCTACGTGCCGATGTTGTGGAGGCTGCGGGAGCGTGGTGGAGACCTGAATGCTGCACTCATTATTATCATTGGTATCTTGTCTATATTTAGTTAAGTCAGGTCTAACGGAGTTTAGATGACGGATATGATGGTCTGAAATACACAAGCAAAAAAGTATCTATCTTAGGTGCTCAGACACTCTGCGCACCTCATTGAATGGCCTTAAGCACATGGTTTTCTAGCTTTTTCTGCGCAATCATAGCATAGAATATATAATATAAAAATATATGTTACAATAATATAAAATTAATGAAATAAATAAGTAAAATAAAAATATTGTTTTTCTTAGTCCTTACACTATTAGTATATATATATATATATATATATAAAATCACTACCCTTAAACCCCTTAAATCAATAGTAGTCTGTAATATGCTGTTATGTGTATAGAGGAGGTAGGATTTGGGGTATGACTGTTATCAGATGTTGTTGAACATAAATTGGGTAATTGTTAGCTGTGGCACTTACAGTATAGAAGAAAATGTAAGCAAGATTGCAAATGTGATTTTTCTCCCCCTATTTTAGTAAGTTTTTATGTACTTCTATTATTTAACAAACATACGGTAAAAAAACATGTTTTAGCCTTTTATTTATACCCCCCGGGAATGAAAGGGTTAACTTTACTCTTATCTTTGTGTCTTTGATACTATGTTTTATTCTTTTTGAAAGTGTATGATCATAAGGTATTTATATCCAAGCAGAGGAAATTCAAGTTATGGGGGCCAAGAGAATTCCGTGTTATTACTTATAGCTGACATACCTTTAGTTTCCTTAATGCTGTTGTGGTGTCTACAGAAAATGTTTAAGACAATAATGCCTTTCTATAGGTCAAGCTGTGCTTTTTACATATTGGAAACTTTGTGTTGGGTTGAGCGTGAATATTGTGATAAGATACAATTTAGTGTTTCAGTTTTGTATTTCCATATATAATGCTAGGAAATGAAACAATGGGGCCCCATATCTCTCAGCTGCCAATGAAAAAAGGACGAGAGCCCCCAGGGACTTTAAGGCAGATATGAAGTGATAGCGGCAGTTTCGTGACCTTGATCTTGAATCACCCAATTTTATCAATGCCATGCCAGATTCGCCAAAACCCAACAAGGGGCAACTTCTTTTCATATAACAATACCTTAAAAATCCTCCTGTTCCCTGAATATTGTGGAGTTTTGGCACTTAAAAAAATGAGATTTGAATGACCTGAGATGAAAAAAATAATTTCCACTTAGTAAATATGCATTCGAGAAGCCAAACAAACTTTTTGACAAGGCTTGAAGTCATTGCTGCCATTAGACAGAAGAGGGCAAAATTATTCACCCAAAATGTTGCCACTTTTACAGAACAACTGTTACTGTTTTTGTTCAGTCATTCCAGCTATTTATGCCACCATGTATGTGATTCTTCCGGAAAGTATAAGGGTCCCTGTGACATTAGTGAATGATAGATGTTGACGTTCTAGTAAAAGGTTTTATGAAAAGTAGAATAGCACCGTGGGAAGAAAATTTCACTTATCGCCCACTTCATCCTATACAGCATTTAGTATAATTTCAGCCAGTCTGTTGTTGCCTGCCTCTGTCGATGTGGTTTTGCTGAAATATATTGCCTGCCTGGAAATCTACTTAAAAAAGATGATCGGCATTTGTTAAGTTCTATGCATGATACACGTTTCTGCTTTCTTACCATGTACATTATAGAAGTCCCTTGCCTCTGAAACGGTTCTGTAAATAATTCATTTCTATACCTCAGTGCCATTTATGTCATATAATAAGAGCATTTTATTTTCCGATCAAAGACAGGAGAGTGTCACGTTTTGAGCTACTACATGGACCCCGTTGACCCGCAGTGCTGCGAGCATGTGGCGTCTTTGCTTCTAATGCGGCTTTGTTCGGTGTGTTTCCATTCTTGAGAAAAACAAAGAATATGATTGTGCCGGAGAACGGTAAGATCGCGCTGACCTGAACCTTTTCGCTGGAGTAATCACAGGCTCTTCTGCTACGGGACCACATCATTCACGGCGTATGAGTTAAACCACCATAGCAACACCCCCACTAAGAGCCCTTCACAACTCCATACAACGTACACAAGAGGGAAAAAATAAAAGATGAAGGAGTTTATTAGGTCTCAAACAGGATCTATTCATCTCATCGAAGAATCACATGAAATCTGACATTTACTTCCTGTTCAAGTGACTTATACTGCCATCTTTACGTTAACCAGATAGAATGGCATTTTAGATACACTGTATATATTTTTTTTATTTTACGTAGTATAGGAACATAAAATATGGCATCTTACAGTAGTTCGCCTTTTTTTGCCGATATTTTATAATATAAACACCGTGGCCCGGTAGGAAACACTATTTTGAGAACTACCCTATTAGTGAAAGCTTTGTTATATTTTTAAACTTGTCTAGGATTGGCCGGCTGTTACATCTCGTTTTTAATGCCTTTTCTCATTAATTTTATATCCAATTTTAATTGTCCGTAGTCCATCTTGTCTGTCTAGTTCTCTGACTTTCAGTTATATCTAGTTATTGGTGTACTGTGATAGAGCTGGCGTCTCAGGAAAAGTATGTCTCCACCACCAATGCTCCTGGAAAGCTTTTGATGGCCACTTCCCCCCCTCCGGTTCTCCACTGCCAACTCTCTTGCCCATTGTTCTGCCCACAAGCCCACTCCATACCCTCTAACACAGGAGATAACCTAGCACTGGTACAACTCTCAGACAACAAAGTCCCACGGTTACCTGGCCACTTATACAGCGAAGTCACTAACTTCTATTTCAATACAGGTTTCAAGAGATATGTAGGATGCCAGGGTTAGACCTCTTCTACCCCAGAAAAGTACAACGGTCTTAAGGCTTTATACTTTTCAGCGGTAGAACTAATACTGCCATATTGCTCCAAAACGGGTATGAAAAAAATGATTCCATCTAAACCTTATCTAGAACATTGTTAAAATACAACCTCTTCAGACTTAATGTTGTTTAATGCATTTTTCCATTACAAGTGTAATTTAAAAAAATGTTCCTCAAATATGACACAAAATTACTTAATAGACTTATTTTAATGTGCTAATTTTTCTTTGCCCTAAAAAAAATAATGAGGAGATTGCGTAACTCTGAATATAAGATGTGTTCTATCAGAAAGAAGAGACTAATGATATGAATTTATCTTTCTTCAGACTAGAACGAATATCTTGTAGCGCTTTCTAATAACAGGTATTGAATGAATTTCACCGGAAGTTCGCCCCCAAACTAGTAACACTGTGCAGTTAGCCATGCCTTACAAAGACAATAAGAACAGCTGTGTCTGCTGGAGACTGTCGTTACAAGACAAATTGCTGCATTTTAGGCTTAATATCAATTTCAGAAGAATAAGAACAAAGTATATGAGTGATTTGCTGCTGTTCGGTTTCTGTGTACCTGCTGTGTACCTGCTGTGTACACGCCATACTCAATCATATTGAAAGATAAAAGAGTTAGTAAAAGTGATAAGCAATTTAAAAAGGACTGATCAAATGGGCCAGTTGGCTATTTTGTTTGAATTCACTATTTATGTATCTATTTAAATTCCTGCAATATGGAAATTCTAAGAATTAATGCCAGGAACGCCTTTAACCCGCTTGATTGTTACCCCCCATTCCGTCCGTCATTAAAATTAAGTAGGTCATGAAATACCCATCTACAGATACGTATACCATAAACGGTGAAACTACAGAGGTCCATGGTCACATTTAAAGGGTATCTGTTATGAAATTCCACATTTGATGGTTAAATACACTTAACACACTTAACATTATTTGTATTAAAAATAATAATAATATATACTGTATATTAGAAATTCACCAAATCTCTGTACAATGGGAGCAGCCACCTTAACTTCCTATTTTTTTTAGGATTTGATAATTCTCAGTATTGATTTATTCTCCTGCCTTTGATGACGGTTCATTGGTACTGGCAGTCTTTTGCCCCTAGGCCACGGCTTCTCTGTGGCACAAAAATACAACTTCTTTAAAAACAAATATCTCCAAAAAGAAATGATTGGAATAAAAAAATACATACTATATGGGTATTTTTGATAAATTAGTAATTGAAATTGTTTGTGGTCTCATCTTAGATTTGGGATCGCCTTATGCTTATCCCATACATGTTTAAATTCCTTCATTGTAATACCCAATCCTACTTTTGCTGAAAGGCTATTCATCTTAACTACCACCCCACAACGTCTTTACATTAAATATATGACCTCTTCTCCTAACGTTTTGACCTCTTTTCCTTACTCCTTTATACTTCTCCCTTCTTTATTTCACTTTAGTGCCTGAGTAGGTGGTGATTCTCCTTTAAAACAAGAAACTACTACTATTATTATTATTATTATTATTATGTTTTATTTATATAGCGCCAACAGTTTACACAGCGCTAACACAACTACTAAAGGATGATGTCATAAAGTGGTTAAACCTAACCTAAAATATGACACAAGGAAAGAAAGGCCACAAGAACTGACTCGGATTTCCAAACTCGAGAGGACTAATGATCTGAACTGGTCTTTTTCTTCCAGACGCAATGTTTTATAAAAGTATCTTGACGTGATGAAATAAGGAAGGGGAGCTGTGTAAGAGAAGCAAGTCTGCCTTTACCAATCCTAGGATGACACAGTGACATTATCAGGCAGAAAGATACGCGTAGCCCATCGTGTCTGTCACTCTTAATGGCAAACTGTTCCCAGCCAGACATTGTTAGTAACATTAAAGATGCATACATAAAATCTGTTCCACTCTCAACGGGGGCAACAGAAACATATTGACTGGGTGGAAACTGGTGACCTTCTCTTCTCAACAACAGATATGCAGAGCATACAGGCGGCTAGGTTTGTGCCGATGATTTTTCTTAATATACTGTTCCACGCATACAAAACGTTTTCTAGAAAATCTGTAAATTTATTTTATTTCTCTTAAGGTGTAAATTTTGGCAACTATGGCAACAACTGTCTACCGTTTTTGTCGTGTTCCCTGAAAAAAAATATGAATTTGGAAGAATGTTATAGGATGCAAGAATTCTGGGAATCATTTTAATGTTAATGCTGCATTTTGATGGATATGCAGATAGAGTAGGACCCTTTATGGAACCCCCTCTTATTTGCAATTTTTATAGCAATGTTATAGGGCTATACAATGGATATACGCATATCTGTGTGTCCCCCAAAGACTCTAGGTCGCAGGAGCAACATTTACACACCTCCACAGCCTCCAGATTCTAAGGATACAATTAAGCTGGATGCTCAGTGATACGTAATAAACTAGTTAGTTGATTTTTTTTTCCAGATTTACCTACCCTTTGTAGTAATCTATCTATGCACTACAGTATATAGACAAAAGTATTGGGACACCTGACCATTACACCAACATGGAATTTATGACATCACCTTCTAAATACATAGACATTAACATGAAGTTGGCCCCCCTTTGCAGCTATAACAGCTTCTACTCTTCTGGGAAGCCTTTACACAATATTTTGGAGTGTTTATGTGGGAATTCTTGCCTATTCATCCAGTAGAGTATTTGTGAGGTCAGGCACTGATGTTGGACGAGAAGGACTAAAGATGTCCAATGGGAAGAAAAAACAGCCCTAAACCATTATTCCTTCTCCACCAAACTTTACAGTTAGCACAATGTAGTCAGACAGGTAACATTCACCTGGCATCCGCCAAACCCAGACTTGCCCATCAGGCTGCCAAACAGAAAAGTGTGATTCATCAAGCCACAGAACATGTTTCCACTGCTCCAGATCCTCTCCAGATACTCTCAATCCAAGGCCTAGCATTGTACTTGGTGATGTGAGGCTTGCATACAGCTGCTCGGCCATGGAAACCCATTCCATTAAGCTCCTGCCACACAGTTTTTGTGCTGATAATGCCAGTGAAAGTGGAACTCTTCAGCTATGGAACCAGCAGACGCACCATGCGCCTTAGGACTCGGTGACCCCATTCTGTGACTTTACGTGGTCTTCCACTTTGTGGCTGAGTTGCTGCTGTTCCTAAATGTTTCCTTTGTAGATAGATAGATAGATAGACAGACAGATAGATAGATAGATAGATAGATAGATGGCATTTCCAGACTCAACTCGTCATTGGGCTACTGTGACAAAGATACAGAAGAAATGTAAAGAAGTACAATAAATATATTATCTGTAAGGTCTCTCACAGGTGGCAGACAGTATTTTATTGAGAGACTGGGAACCGCAATCTAATTTTACCGACTCTCTGGACTCTGCTCCCAGAATAGAATTTCCCAATCATTTCATTTCCACTTCTTTGTACCTTCAGCTGGGAAACTATAGAACGCTTCTACTTTTCTCTGTTATGTCGGATTCAGAAGTGATTGATATTTTTAACGAACATTAAAGTTTAACAGGGTAATTCTGCAAAACTCTCTGTAGGCAAATGATTTCTTTAAACGCAATTCACCTAGGAATTATGCTGAACGTTGGAAATAAAAAATGGCAGAGCAAATTGTTTGGACGTTTAATCTATATATTATACAGAATAAAATTTAAGTTTAACATTTGTAATTCAGTAATACGGCATAACTAGCAAGGGGCTTTTAAAAAAAAAATAATAATAATAAAAAAATTATTTTTTTATTTTTGAAACACCTTATATAATTACATAAATAGTTATCAACAGGTCCCAGTTGTGAACTCCTGCCCTCAAGCCACACTCTAAGCTCACCCCTTTAAAATGTGTCTCTCTTTGGGCATTTGACATGTTGGGAAGACATATATTCTTATAAATATTTACATTATTATTTACATTTTTATCCGTTATATACAGGGATGCATGCAGAGTAACAAAGAAAACTTTTTTTGTATCTGAGCTAACTTTTAGAACAGATGGCAGGGGATTGACAGAAGGTGCAATGGAGTAGGTTGTTAATAACATGAGCTCTTGTTTGTGTTGGTTTTTTTTCTTCTTGGAGATTTTTTAAATACATTTTTTTTTTTGAGGGACTCGACTGGGTAATTTCCTCCAAATGAAAGCGTACACAATTCTAAAAAGCATATGTTTTAAAAAAAAAGTAAACATTTGATGTGCATACTACAAGGACAAAAAGGTACTTTATAGAGAGGAATCGGGAAGTTGCAGCAATCTTTCCAAGATCTGTACATTTCAACTGAAAAACAAAAGTGTATGGTGAGTTAAAATGTTATCCGCACCAAAATTGACAGGGGATGTTGCTGTGACTTTGATTCAGCTGAAGCCTCTAGCCTTGTTCGTGAGAACATGTTCAAAGAACTTAACAATGTACACCTGATCCCACTTCTACCGCTACTTGTCACGTGTTAACCCTTTCCTGCCTCGCATATTATAACTCAAGCGCATATAAATGTTTACATTTAGCAACGTTTAAAACAATGGCAAAGAAAGATCTCAAGAAAGGCCGACAATATGGAAAAGAGAGGAGGCAAGGAGGGGAAACGTACGTTGTTTCCCCCTCAATTTAAACTAAGGTCAATGCTCTTTTTTTGTGCATAAGCTTATCATGTTTTAAACAACAAAAATCTGCTTGTTGGGAGTAAAGGACACCGGTCAATGTCTTTGAGGATTTTTGTTTTACAAGGTGTGTTCAGCATCAGACTGGGGATGAAGAAGAGGCCCTGGCGCTTTAAGGCTGATAAATTACGTAAGCGCGGCCAAAGCACATTACATTTGTATGTTTACGTAGCATGCGGCCGAGCATATTCCAGCCAGAGGCCGTACGCTGCAGTTCCCAATCCGCCACTAAGAGGGAAGATCAGGTGACTATTGAGCAATGTTGACCAGTGACCCACCGAGACAGTAGTGTGACTTTGTGACCTTTTCATTTCAAGAAAATGATTGATGTAATTTTGCCAAGATTATCACTTATGCAACATAAACATTTTTCTTTTCTTACATCATAGCTACTTGTGTAATGCAGATCAAACCCATGTATCCTTGACATTTTTACAGAAAACCATTTAGCAAAAGTTAAAGGGTTCAATATCTAATTAACCAATATGTATTGTTTTGGAATTAGACATGGCTGCTTTTAACAGGTGTTCAGTTTTAATTCATCCAATATTCATACTTGTAACCTTGTAACCTGTTTTGAGTTACAGGGAATTTTTACACCAGTCTCAGGGTGAATGGCTATATTCCCAGAGTCAGGTAACCTGTTTGGGGACAAAGACGTTACTGTTCAGCTGTTTGGGGACACAGATGGCACTGTTAAGCTGTTTGGGGACAAAGATGGTATAGTAGGTACTTGGTATCCACGCTTACTATACAGAAAGGTAGAGGTGGAGCTTAAAGAGAAAAAGGTGGAGCCTAAATAGGAAGAGATGGGGCCAAATGAGGAAGGGTGGAGTTTTAAGAGGAAGGGTTGGGTCATAAACAAGAAGAGATGTGGCATGGGCAGAAAAGGGTGGGGCAAATGAATATTAGGGTAGTGCATGAGTTTTACCTTGTCTTTTCTTGTCTTTCCTCTGGAGTTGCTGACCCAAATCCTGTTATTTGATTTTTGAAGGGTACGTGAGTTTAGTCAGGCCTAGGGCAGCACAAAACCTAAATATATCACTGCATTTACTAAGATAATATGAGTGAGAAGAGGAGTCAGGGTATATAATTATAGAGCAGCCTCAGGGATGGAGTGGGTAGCAAGCTTTTCAGCAGTCTAAGATAATTTGGGGGACTTGGAATAAATGGGTAGTAAAGGCAGAACTAGTTCCTAATTTGACAAAGGTCCATTAGTGTCTTATAGAAGCCGTGAGTATTAGGGATACATCTCAATTATTCCTTCATTCCACAATGTTAAAGTTGCCATAATTAGGGATAGAAAATCCATTGGTCATGCATTGTCCTCATGGGAGCCTTAATAATCTTGCAATCTGCTTTCGTATTAGAAAGAGATGAAAAATTGATTTTGTGGAGGAAAAAAAAAATGAGGCAAATACATTTGGAATAAGCACTTTGTGTCAACTAATTGTAACTATTTATCTTTTGGAGAGACCTCTCCCTTTAAGTGCTAATATTACCTTCTTCACCATTGGGAAATATTCTGTGGCCGGATATGCTGGGGAGGTTTGACAGCTCACGTGATGAATGACAATGTTCAGGCAGACATGCAGGAAACACAACGATTCTGGAATATTGCACCGTGGTTGGTCACCTTCCATTTCTCTAGTTTATGAGTAAAATCCATTACTAAAATCAAGACCTTTCATTTGTGGTATCGGTGTAATTTACAAAAAAAGAGAATTATCACTGCTGGCAAGTGAGTTTTCCACCAGAAACATTTAATATCTGGATCTCATGTTGTTTAAAATGACTTGGTATTTTTTTTAATGATATTTAATAATTCAATTCAAAGTGCCAGCCTTCTACATAAGTAGGAAGTTCTCAGTCTCATGGTCCACATAGGATTCATTAAGGGGGGTAATGCTGGACTAGAGAAAGCTGAGGGTGCATTGTCAAAGCTTGTTGCTACCCACAAATAAAGAGACGTGATCTAAGATGGCATTTATTTTACATATGTCGAGGATCATTTCTGTAATTTCTTACAAATAAACAGGTAATGTGCCATATATTTCTTGCCTTTCATGAATATTAAGGAAAGTATAATCTTTTTTGTTCAATACTGCATGACACAGTGTAATACGCCATGTGTTGTTCATCTGAGGTTGTATTTACCTATTTTTTAGACCTGCTAAGGAACATTTGATTGTTATTATGATATGTAAAACCATAAAATTCAGAGGGTTAACTTTCCATTTCACACAACTGTATATGTAGGTTTATGTTTTTTGAGTGTGTGTATGTATGTATGTATGTGTAAGTACATAGTGTTAGAGTGACTGAGTGTATGTATGAATGTGTAAAAGTAAGGCTGCCCCAGACCACCATCATACCCAACCACATGGTAATTTATTCCCATTGCCCACCACAATTATTATCTCCTAACTACTATATTCACTGGCACACATATATACAAATTCTAAACACTAACACACACAATTATACAAACACATTCTTACACTCCTGTGCTAACACACACATAAACACTTGTGCTAACACATACATAATCATCCTCACACACACAGTCATGCTAACACACACATACAGTATATACACTCATGCTAACATATACACATTCCCTCTAACACATGTACACACTCATGCTAACACACACTCACATATATATTGTGCTAACACATGCACACCTATACATACACACTCACTCTAACATACAAACATACATATGTGCATACTCACTCCCTACTTAACTCCCTTACTGTCTCTCGCTCCTTCTTTCACTCTTTTCTCTTACACCCTCCCTCACTCTTTTAGCCTCTCATTCCTTCATTCAGAGACTTCACCCGTTTACGTTATGTGACCCTGCCTCCAAGACTGGGCCAGTCCAAGTCAGAATGATCATTTTTTAAGAGACATCAATCCAAAAATCTACCCAATGTCACAGTGATGTCATTAAACATAGAAAATATTAATTTGGGGTCCTTTGCACATTTTATGTGTTTTTAGATTACACTACTAAACACGTACACTAGATATGTGCATACCAGACAACGGTCTGTCTTCTGGGGCAGTGGCTTTGTGAAGGAGTGTGGTTAGCTGTATGTATAGGCAGGTCTAGCTGAGAAGCTTTTAATGGGTAGGAACTGGAAGACAAGTGGGCAAGAAACAGTCAAAAAATGGGTAGAGAGCAGGCATGGCCAGATACCACTCCCCAGCTTGGAGAAAGAAAAAAATTAACCTGGAGACTCAGAGAAACAGGACTACTGGTCAAAACTGGAGAGCTCTCTATTATAGATATGTCTCACGGGTAGTAGGACTTTGCTACTGTTTGTCTCTAAGTAGGCAATAGAAAAAAACACAAGTTTTGTGAAGGAAGCAAGTTATATCCACCTAGTCCCCCTTGAAATTAATTTGGAAACTCTTCCAATACCAGTTTGTCTCTGTCATCTCATTAAATATACAATATGAGACACTAATGCATTTAAGATGATATGAAGTTAGCCGAAGAATAAACAGTAACATTTATTTTGCTTCTTGAAATAATATTCTATTGCAACTCTTTTTTATTTTATGTTTTTTTCTAACTGTATTCTTGATCAATTATCCCTGTAGGCTATCTGAGTTTTTTTCCCTAAAAGGAGAAGCTTTACAATGATCAAACGTGCTATGCCAAAAACAAGGGTAAATATTGCTAAGTATTAAGAAAGATTACGTCTACATTTTACAGTCAATCTATTTTGCTGAAACTTTTCAGAAGACCATAAATATTGTTTATCAGAGCTTTTCTCCAGAAGAATAGCAGTCTGGGTCAAAAAAAGGAACTATACAGGTTATAAATAATAGTAGCGCTGGTATCTAGTAAATAGCCCGTCCATGGAATAAACAGCCATGTTTCCATAACCAAGTGCCCAATTCTTCAGATATATTTGGTATTAAATCCCCTAGTTATGCCTTTCGGTGGAAGCCAGAGCTGGGAAATATACATACAAATAATATCAGTAAGTACAATGAAGTAAAATAACACTACTTATCGGTGGTTAATAATGTTGAATTTAATTGTGAATAATCTCTTCCAAATGGTAATGGGTAAAAGTGTGTGTTTTGTGACAGATACATCATCAGAAACCACTCCTTGAGCCCAGGGCAGGAACCAGGGACCCTGGATACGCAAAATTGAAATACAGCGTAAATGGGAAAAAAGCAATTATAGCATATACCAAACATCAGGCAGAACCAATGTTGACGTAAATCAACAACTGAGTTTATTAGCCGCACTTATACACACACACAGAGATCTTGATAAGAGCATGATTACATTAAGACAAATAATAACTTGCCCAGACAGCCTGTCGCCACAGAACGGTCACAGTAGTGGACAATACCCACACAACACAAAGTCACTGAGTTTGGAATGATCCCAATGGAGCAGCCCCTTTCTAGGGGTAAGGATGGATAGCTCGGGGTCCCAAGATGCCCCAGTCCAAAAAGCACCCTGATCTGGTGCAGGACATTGATGCAATGGTTCCCAGGTGCTTTCTGAGATATAGCTGGCCAAGATTTCAATGACGGCAGTTACCAGATGATATGAAGAAAACCAGGGTTCCCAAGTGGACTCTCTCTCCAGAACCACTCTAGCTTGTACCCCAATGTGAGCCTAACATATCCCCAGAAGAGCACACTGAGACCCAGCTGAGACCCAGGAAGGCAAGAGAGCAGGAGGAACGGGAAAATGGGTAGGGAAACAACCAGGGGTGCGTAGGACAAAATGACATGCACTTAACCATAAAATACACAACATGAATGGGGTAAACAAATGAAGTAATAAAGGCATACAGAAAATCGTCTTTGCAGCCCTATATCCTTGACAGGTTTGTTCCTGTAGTACACTACACAGGCCACTGAAGTCTGTTATTCTATTTTTACAAGGCTAGTCTGAGTGTGCTCTCCAACATCAGTGTTTTACATCCTTTTACGATCACACACTTACATTTTCTTTGAGCGACTTGTTATGAAGCGTGTGCCACACAAGACATCAAGCACGTTTTGGGCTAAATAATCTAATGGATGATTTTAATATCTCTAACATTTTTATGCTGTTCGAGTTTAAAAAAAACAGCAATATGGGTAGGTTCTGGAGGTAAACTCAATGAGACAAAAGTCTAGATTACATGCTGACATGCTTTGGAATTTAGTATTTATTGAACATAATATTCTATCCAAGAGGGACCTCCATGGATCTCCATGGAATCCCTACTAAGAAACTTGGCTTAATAGAAGGATGATGTGCCTGAGTTGAGTGTTATCTTAACTGAGTTGAGTTAAGATAACCCAATTTTATCAACTTTCTGAATTATCATTTACTGAATATTCTGGTTAAGGAACATTTGCATCCATTCAAAAAAAAAAAAAAAAACTAGGAATAGCACTCACAATTGTTTTAAAGAACAAGCAGTAGGGATAGAACAGTTATTCTAGTGAATAATGTCATGTTTATGATTCTGCTATGGTATTGGCCATTTGGGGTATGTACTGATGGAAGTAAACGGTTAATGCAATCTTGCCATCAAGGACTGATGTTTTGTGAATATATCTGTTTTACAGGATGAACAGTCTTATTGTTGAGCAGGATAATTTATTAGGAAGTAGGTTAGAACTGACAGTACCTACATTCATGGGAACATAAGCTATAGCTTGCATCACCTCTGTCTGGTGTTACAGCTGTGATATCGACATCAGTCTTTAAATTTGCAGTTCCAAATTGCACTCATTTAGCATGTTTAGCAATAAAAGCTTGGTAAATCTGTAGGTTTATTAGTTTTAATCACAATAAAACAACACAGAAGCGTTAAAGAATTGTCCTTAGTTTTTATGGCAACATCTATCAGCGCCTGCTTTTGTATCACAACCAATGTTCCTGGCAAGAAATATTAAACGGGCAATACTTTACATAATTAAACGAAGGTTTGGATATTCGGCAGTAGTATGAGGGTGTTAAATTCACAAATGCAGTTGGAACTGCAACTTTCACCTCTGCTGTAGTAGACCAGACTTAGAAGAGCGGTTATCTCCACAACAACAAATGAAGGCCATGCGGTGCTCTCCAGAGAGCCATGCAGGCTACATCTGTTCATTATTTAGTTGTCCTATTTTATTTACTTATTTACAAGAATTATTTGTAACTTTAACTTCTTAATGATATTGAGAGAAGGGGAATTTCTGGGAGACTTGGGACCTCTGTGTGCCACCCTGCTGATGAGAGGCACCAGGTGTGGACTGCCCCCCCTAACCACCTAGTAGGGCTATCATTTCATACCATATGAATATATGTAAATTATTATTTCCACTGAATACATTCTAACCTCTGTAATGGAAGTGGATCTGCATAACAATTCATCCTGATTAAGCTATCTCTCCCTTATCATGAATTTGCTGATTGTGGTTGATAATGTAAATGTGAGTAAGAAGAGGCGAGAAAACTTCAGTACTGGAAACTGAATAAATGATTGTAGCAATATTATGCTATAGATCTCCGGGGTGCGCCTTGACACATGATGATGGACCAGCTATACAAATGTGTGCAAAGAGCATGGGTGGCTTGGTCCGGGAGGCAGGGGGGATTGTCTTGTGGGCCAGTTCCAATTTTCCAAGGCCCAATTGCGTGACCCCACACTAGTAGCACCTTGTTAGTTGTTGGAGGGTGGGGTACAACAGGGGCAGGGCCAGGTGGTACTTGGCTTTACATGCCCCCTAGGCCAGAATGTGGCAGCCTGACTCATTTAAATGTTTCAGATCATTAATCTAATTTAAACCTGAGGCACCTGAGGCCTCCACCTCTCCACATGTGTAGGTATTGATGGGATATGACATCATATCTTTTAGTGAAGTCTATGGAGATTGTGCTGCTGCCCAACAGCCATTGCATTCAGTACCTGATTGCCTGAACGAGCGATCTGGCCCCCGGTTTTCTACCAGGGGGACTGCCACCCTAGGAGCTGCTGCCCCTTAACCTCCCACCTAGAACACGTTACGTCACTGCTGAGGCATAAATATTGAGGATTTTGTCACACTATATGGCCATATATTCCTTAGCCCACCACTATGTCAAAATACCCCAAGTTTGGTGAGTCCTATTCATGGCTATATTGCTTACCAAAGAGTCAAATCACTGGGGCTGCACTGCATTTGAGACTCTCACACAATTAACCCCCCCCCGGCACCATTAATGAAGCACCTGTGTGGTAAGTGGGGTTCTTATCAGAACTAAGGTTTGATCAGAACCTGTAAATACACAATTCCGAGGTGATGCCAAAATGAACAGCACGTGCTCATAAAACATCAAAGCAAAAAAATCAGCTCACATCCAATAAACAAAAACCGTCTGCACTTCTCACCCTAATAAAGTTGGCAACAAATATATAAGCATAATAAAAGTGAGAGGTTTTGGTTATATGAATTGGCCAAAGCGTAATTAAGCTCACCCGCCATGTCAAGGCACACTCTCAATAGGGTGAGAACCTACTCTCACCTCCTACATAGTCTCAGGCTCAAATAATACAAATGTATAATACGAGGCCTACCAAACAGTGTGAGCATGCTGCAAATACAGTGTGTTGGCTGTACAATGTATACAAAAAAACAAAAACTGTCTGAGACTAGCTTAGTGCACCAACATTTTTTTCCCCCCTGTTTGCACATATTTTAAAAATAAGATAGTATTTGACGAATTGTTTCACGTAGTGATGGGCTAAGCCATATGTGGCCATATAGTGTGATGGAATAACAAATATTTATACCTTAGATAGGTGCTTTGTAGTATTTAAATGATCCTTTTCATTTATGAAAGGTAAAAAGTTTATATAAACCTATATGACCCATTCGAAACAGTAGTTGGCCCCTAAACCAAATAACTGGTTGGGCCACCCTTGGCAACAACAACTTTAATGAAACGTGCGTGATAACTGGTAATGGGTCTGTTTCATCACTCTGGAGCTACTTTAGCCTGCACTTCTTGGCAGAACTGTTTTAATTCACACACATTGGAGGGGTTTGGGGAATGAACTATCTTTTTGAGGTCATGCCACAGCATGTCAATCGTATACAAGTCAGGACTTTGACTCTGCTGCACCTTCATTTTCTTTCTTTTGAGTCAGAGGTAGTCCATTGTCCTGCCGCATAACCCAGCTGTACTTGAGCTTTACTGGTCTGTACCCTTTCCACACTGATAGATGACAATGACTTTGTTTCTCATGTAATCTTGAGTTTCTTCAGATCGCGGCATCATGTGCGGCTTTCTGAGACCTTTAAGCCTACTTCACTTTGCAAAACACGTTCTATTTAATTGATATTTAGATTCAGCAGGTCTGGCAGTAATCATGTCTGGGGGTGTCTTGTGAAATTGAACCCAATTATCAATTAAATTTGGTTAATTGGTTGATTTAGGAAGTGAGGGGGGAATTACTTTTTCGCATAGGGCCAGGGAGTTGGCTAGCTTTTACTTCTATACATTAAATCACCATTTAAAAACTGTATTTCGTGTTTACTCAGGTAATCGTTGTCTAATATTTAAATTAGTTTAATGATCTTAAGCATTTAAATGTGACAAATATGCAAAAATAGAAGAAATAGTAGTTAATGGATCAAAAAGTGAGGTAAAGATAGAGACTACAGCAAATAACTATTTGGGCCTCAAGAAGAGGACCAAGAAAGCTAAAAAATAACATTATGGAAGAAGCGAAAAGGTTAATCAACGTATAA
Organism: Spea bombifrons; assembly: GCF_027358695.1. NCBI lineage: Eukaryota > Metazoa > Chordata > Amphibia > Anura > Pelobatidae > Spea > Spea bombifrons. The sequence goes on from NC_071090.1 coordinate 8,811,985, forward strand.
CAGTTGAATGCCAGAGGTTAAAATCCCAAAGCATTCTGATGACTTCCTATAATGCCATAAAGTTTCCCTCCTTATAATAAAATTGAACGGCAGAGTACTTTTTCAGTGTGTTTCAGCCGTAGATGGATTAGCAGTGACTGGAGCTGGAATTACTAATGTGCCATCATTCATCATTTCCTCCATAACAAAGCCTGCCTGGAGAATAATTTAGGGCCTTTATCCCTTAGCTTCATCCCTTTCTTCCAGCCACGTGTCTCACTCCTCTCACCCTGGGGACATATTCTGTTTGACAGTTTTATACAGCTGTAAGATCAATAGTATTTGTCTTTATGATGTCTTCTAGACAGACTCACCAAAGCTTCATTTAAGGCAAGGATGTTCAACCTGTAGCTGTCTGGCTGTTCTCAGACTATAACTCTCAACAACCTTATTCGACTAAGGCGATAGCAACATGGAATGTTAAATCCACCCAGATATACGAGCAGAATCTCTTTTCCTTCAGACGTATGATACTATCCACTCCAAGTATTGTTACCTCTTTAGGTGCAATGAGTATGTCCACAATGCTCTACTTGATATTTTGTTTACAAGATATGTTATGTTAAACCAGACAGGTCCTGGATGGTTTCGGATCTTGGATTGTAAGGGTTGTGGTGACCTTCTCAGTAGCAATCTGGATATCTAGAAAATGGACCAAATCAACTGCAGCATTCAGGCAGAATCCCATGTTGCTGCGTGGTTAGGAAAAAAGTACCTGGTACACGGTGTGGGTTTCGGGTTTACTGTTTGTTCATCTGCAGCAAGGTATGTGACGTTATTGATGCCTTACGCTCACTGCCGATGGGTTCATGCAAATCTCTAGATCTTTTAATGTCCACACATACATGAGCAAAGTCTGTATGTTTGTCCTGGCTCTTCTGAACACCAGAACTGCAGTTGACTATAGCTCTGCTGAGTTGAATTCTCCACTTTAATTGTGACTAATCCTGGAATTGATCACTTATGTAGGGGGGGTTGTGAAATTTAAATTATACTATACCAATATATTGAATGTGCTAATATCATCTTTCGTGGACCAAATTTGGTTTGTTTTACAGCATAAACAAATGGCAAATTCTGTTGTCCTGTGTTTCCAAATTGACTGACCTAATTCATCAAATATTCACCAAATCCAATCCATGCAGAAATCCATTAACTTTCAAGAAAAACGTTTAAGTGGATGCAAGTAACTTGTAACAACAAGGTTTGAATGCAACTTGACGCAAGTGCTTTTTAGTCACCAAGCATGAGCATGCAAGTGATCCAGGACAATTTACAAAGAAGATGACCGACCTTTCATGCTAACACTTGCATAAACGTGTATATTAATTGATATGTGAGTTGTTTTCAAGTACATGCAACTTTGTGAGTTATAAATCAGACGTCTTCTTTTGAAACATGCAAAATAATTTTAAGCCTCACACAATACGCATTTACATTAAAGCAAGGGAAACTAAAACATAAATGTAAAAAAATAATAATAAATTAAAAAATACCATGTAAAAATGAACACCTATTAACCAAGTAAAAGGTTGACAACTTCAATCACCTCCCTAATAAAATAATTGACAAAAACATTTGTCATGACTATTCCTTTCAAAAAGGACCTATAACTTTGACAATTTAAAAACATATAAAATATGATGTTTTAAACTATAGTGGAGTAGATTTTAACATAAACTTAACACAGATGTTCAAAAAGCTCCGGTATTAAAACTTTGAGTAACTTGTAACAAAGCAACTTCTGCTGTTAAGCACTCCTTCCCAATACAGGAAGCTTTGTTTCACATTGTGAATAAAAATATTTTTCAACCACAATCCGATAACATTGTCAGTTGCCATTTTTCATGTTGTACTGGCTGAGAATTTAATAAAAAAAAAATATGGTCCATTTTCACTTCCCTCAGCACATTCCATACAATATAATATAACCTGTTAGTCTAAAGATAAAGATAACTTTATTTTCCAGTTATGGATAAATTTTGTCTTATAAACAAAACAAATTGTCGAAAAATAACTTTTTTGACATTACAAGTAGCCAATGCAAAAAGTGTAATTTTTCTCTCTCCATTTGGTTTGTGTATGTGAATATGATACCTCTGTGCAGTCAGGCTTTGTGGCAGATGTTTCAATAAATGTTCTATAGGTGCCAATTATGTCCAAACGCCCCATTATAGTGTATGGGCATACCTAAGAACCTTATGGGTTTGACCAAGGGTCTCGGGGTGAAGCTGTGCCTCCCTGGGTCTCCAGGCCAGCTTGTTCTTTGAAAGGGGAAAGGAGTGGGGTGGCTTTCTGGGACTAGCCCTGTGCTTTTCTTAAAGTCACATCCTCAGAAGTAAGAGCACTCTAGGTACCCTACCCTGAGATTTTCCCAGGGATGGTGTATGGGTACAGACTACTCCTGGTGAAGGCAGGCAAGCACATTTGTGGGTACATATATAACTTGCAGTTGCGTAACATAAAAATCTCTCCCGTACCTGCAAATTTTGTCAGGCACTTGAAAGCTGAGGATCTGAAATGTCTTATAGGTTGTGCATAAATTTGGCACGAGCCAAATTAATTCAGGTTAGCTTCCACCACTTCTATCTCATAATAGCTTACACGTTCCCTATAGCCTTACAAGCTATGTTATTACTTTCAGTTTGCTGTGCAAGGCTCTTTCCCTTAGATATGTTCATGCCTGTCTGAGGATGAGGTTGGGTCCTACTTCTCTTTATGGGCCTGGTTAAAGGGGTCTATGAGCCTGGCTAAATGGGAATACGCCAATTTCCTTTTAAGTTTTTGTTGATGTTCCTACAGAGGCGATGACCGCAACTCCAAGGGCCTCTCTTTGATATCATATGCCATATCCCTCTGCCTCTCTTTCCTCTAATGATGTCCCTTTTTTTAGAAGCTCAGAATGGGTATGAGTGTAGCACAGTATTCTACAGCCCCAAAAAAGCATAATGTGTATATAAAACAGCAGAAAATATAATTATACATTAAATTGTACAAGTAAAATACTCAATTCTTCATCTATATGCCTTACCCAGTGACTTAGATAGCTATAGTTTGATAACAAAGGCATTCAAAGTCTTCGTAAAGCTCCGCATCCTAGCTGGTAAACTATGAATGGTAATTTTATTTATAGACATATTTTCTGCTGTTTCTATGCACTTTATTGTAAACTTTAGAGTTGCTAATCATTAGGATACATTCATAACCACCAAACATTTTGAGATAATAGAAAAGAGGGACATCATGGAAGCAAAGGTGTGATTGTAAGGCCAAAATACACACAGTGGCACAGTTGAGAGGCATGCATTGGTATTACCTGCTGGTCAGCATCTATGGGCCCTTAAGTTAAGTGACTGGGGCCTGGTATCCTCTCCATTTGCTTATCCAACCTCGTTCCCTTCACTCCAGGGCTTTCTTAAGGATGTAATACAGCATAGCAGGAGATACAGATACTTAGACTAGAATACTATTTAATATATATTCAATATATCCTCAATATTTCCTAATATGTCATAGATGAATCATGGGCATACATTTCTTGCCTCCAGGTCAATGTGTTTATTTTCTGATGGACCGTGGCATTTGATCGCTCTTATTCGCTGGTCAGTTTCTCCCACTCCCCATCTACATTTTGCCCACTTCCCACCCCTTTTCTTATCTGTATGATGCTATCGCACTTGATTTTGTCCAATTGCATGCCGCTATATCCCACACAATTTACATTTCACAGTAACCGCAATTAAATTTACAGTTCATATGTTTCTTTTTACCAACTAAATTTACAATCTTTTTCCGTAGCGGCTAGGTCATCCAGTATTTGCTTTTACATCCGAAGCTCTTATCTTGTTAATTTATTTCATTATCATTTCTTTACTGGCATTGTAAATCAGCTCAATAAACACTTCTGAAGAAAAGCAGGTACAGGGATGCACTCATTAATCACAGACTAGACGCTGAAACAGCAGAGAAACACCAACTGAGAGACACAGGATTTATCATCATGTAACAAAGGTTTATGAATGACTGAGATATGAATGAGATACACATGCAAACGCTTTATTAAATATACAAGTCTGGGAGCACTGAACTTGATAATGAATAAGTTATAATTATGTAAAATAACCTAAATATTGTCTATATGTTATTCAAGGTTTTGAAACTTTGCTAACTAGCATAGAAGATAAGTCAATTAAATTAATTTTGTATAAATTTTTTTTCCATTTAAATTTGGATTGCTTAGACATAAATTAAAAATAAACCAAGGACTAGGACAATATGGCACTCCTCAAAACCGAATACAATCTTCATGATCGGAAAATGATTGTTCCAGAAGTAGTGCCCCAGATCACTTGATGGGAGCCATGGAGAAATACAAATAGTTCAAATAAACTGCATCAAAGAACTACCCACCCTAACGAGCATATGGACCTGGTAAACACAAAACTCCAAAAGCTGTAGACCTCCACCATATACCATCACAAGTTTCGGGTTGATAGCGATTTCATTTTGTGAACCGACTGCTACACCAGCATCTGTAGAAATAATTTTGGAAAAATTATATTTTAACCTCAATTTGGCCTCAATTTAGTGAAAACCATGTTATATCAGGTATAATGTTCCCTTGAAGCTGTGCACATGTGCACGCGTACAGCCATTTTATGAGCAGCGCACAAAAAAAGGGTAGAGAAAAAGAGAAAAGGAGAGGCAAAAAGAAAGAGAAGGAGAGATAAAGAGAACAGAGAGTTAAAAAGGGGGAACAATAAAGGGAAATGGAAAGAGAGATAATGAGAAAGAGATCAAAGAAAAAGAGGAGAAATAAAGAGAAAGGAAGAAATAAAAGGGGGTAACCAGAAACAGGAGAGATAATGAAATAGGGGAGAAATTATGGGAAAGGGAAAATCGTGCAATCTGGGTGCTGGGTAAATCATATGAATGCAACCTAGGCAAATCCCGTGTCTGTGTATTCTGGGTACTAGGACATGTCCTGTGAATGCAATCTAGGTGCTGGGACGCATGTTGTGTGTGCAATATCGGTGCTGAGGCAAGTCCTGTGGGTGCTAGCTAAGTGCTAGGACAAGTCCTCTGGGTGTAGTCTGGGTTGGGGGTGTGTGATCTGTGATCTATGCCTGTAATCTGGGATTTCTATGCATTATATATTTGATCTATACCTTCAATGCTGAGTTTACATGTGATTTTTCAGTTGATCTATACCTTCAATTCTATTTCCATGGGTAATGTATTAAATCTATACTTTCAAAAACAGCGTGCATATACTTCTATAACAGGAAACAAATTTGCACAAAATAAGATTTCTGCCCACAACAACTACTAAAAATTAGAGGGAACATTGATTAGTTACTATAGTTTTCCATCACTTAGCTATACACCATTCTCCTCCACACACGCTAACATCATACATAGCTGAGGGCTGGAAAATGAGTTGAAAAAAGACTTGTTAATGCTTTTAATGTTTTGCATTTATTTAAACTAGTTACCCAATGTGACTTATTCACATTTCAATAAATGACATCAGAAAATTACCTTCTAGTTACTTGCAAATTGCAGATTTCACATAAATTGACTTACAAGTAAGTGACTCATAATCAAGCATGATCAGAAGGTCTGGTTCCCAAGAGATGTATCCGTTTTTAAAATCAGTTGACAGTTTATTATACTTACTAAAACTTTTGTAAAGGCCGTTATAACAATCAACATGATAGAGTTAGGGAAGACAGAGGAATAGGTAGAGGTATTATCAAAAGGTTAGGGTATATAACAATGATTGAATGCGGGGGAGAGCCTTGGGTTAGTGGCACCTGGGTGCAATATTTCTTTGCCACCTGTAACTAAAACTCAAGCGCAAACTAAAATGCAAACTCGCTCTAACACCCTCTCACTCACCATACACTAACACATACATATAAATGCCATCTCCAGGGCTGGACTGGCAATGACTAGGTGGCTATGGCTGGGGCCTCTTGATGGCATAAATGCAGCCGAGGACTGGATGCCCGGGCTGCAAACTGGCCACTGGCACACTGGGCATTTCCCTCATCTCCCTTGCACCACTATCCCTAGGTCCACCCCTGACACTCTAACACCATATGCTGACAAACACAATCATGCTAACACTACAACACACTAACACCCTAGAGCGATAACCACACATACACACACACTAACATAATGGTGTCCAGATATGTCATTAAAATACCATCAAAAACATGTTTATCATCAGAATTATATCAGAATTTGTCATTGTCCTATATTGTTCCTGTTCCTATAGGTGCCAATTACGTCCAAAAGCCCCATCATAGTGTATGGGCATACCTAAGAACGTTATGGGTTTGACCAAGGGTCTCGGGGTGAAGCCCTACCTCCCAGGGTCTCCAGGCCAGACAGAACAAGTGGTAGTCACTGCAGTGAAGCCCCATCCTACCAGTTGTATCTCACAAAAGAGCCTCTGCCATTGCATTGTATACTGTGCATATACGTGTTTCTGCTAGACTTAAGAGATCGGTCAATAGGCTGTTCTGCATCCTCTAATCTAAGCTACCACACTCCCAAACTTTGACGGGTCCAATTTGGGATATTTGTGTTGTAGGATGTGACAAGAGAAGGTAAGGGACAGAGCCAGCCCTGGAATTTGGTGGAGCCAGGGTATGGCCACTCACCTCAGCCATGGAGCCTCCATGTATACTTAAGATGTCATCATTGGTCAGTGTTGCATGAATGAACCATCAGCCTACTAAGCTTAAAGTGTGTAGTCCTAAAGGGACAGTCTCTGCTAAATTCTTTTTTTTTCTAGCAATTGTATAAAAAAAAACACACAACTGTTACTTTAAAATATTGTGAATACTAATATGCAATCTGTGACATATGGCATGTATGACATGTAGGACCAGCCCTGGACCTTTGACCAAAGGAGCAGAAAGCTGACTGGTTCTACACAGTATCCAATCAAAATTAAAGGCTGCCAAGACATCCATGTTGTTTTGCTGAGCTATTCGTTCTCTGATTGGCTGGCTCTTCCTACCTTAGGTAACAGTAAATAATTATTATTTCTTTTTATTTAAAAATATCCTTTTGTAGTCTATGGAAATATCACCGTTCATTTGCCTATGATAAAGGTACTTTAATTTGTTTAATTAAGACCAGCAAGGTCTGAGAATAGTGCCGCTGTGTTGTTTATGACACACAGGAAAAGAAGCCAGAAAGAAAGTCACAATTCACACCCTTGGCTAATTAGACACACATATATTAACGGACAAATGTGTTTGTTTAACCCATTCAATCCACTCACTACTACTTAAATGCAAACCAAATACTAATTCACTCTCCTCGGCTTCTTGATGGTACTAGATCCCCAAAATAGCAGGCATTTTTTTCATCTTAAATACATGCTTAATTAGAAGTTCTAGTCAAGCATCTGTATCATTATCACACTAAACAAACTGGCAGATATATCAAAAGACTTTTGAACATTTTACATGTAAGAAATTCTGTAGAACGTCTTGATTTCATATTATTTATGACAATCCAGCTTGCGCTTCTTTCAGCCTGATGAGTCTGTATTCTGGCTTCAACCTATACTCGTTCGCAGCACTATGGAATTTGCTGGCGCTATTTAACCCCTTAAGGACAATGGGCGGTCCCTAAACCCATTGAAAACAATGCATTTTGAGCCCATACATTGTGATTAAGGGGTTAAATAAATGAAATGTACTGTTTACCTAGATCCAAATAGATTCATGCAAAGGTCCCTTAACCTCACAGGTCACTGATTTTGGGTCCATATCTGGACTATTTGGAAAGCTACTTATCTCACTATGGTACACACTTGGATTAAATATTATGTTGCTGGCTTATTTTTCTTTTTTTTTTCTTTTTTTTTAAATTTTAACGTCTGATTAACTATCTTGAGAAATGTGGCCATTTGTGGTTCGCTGACACTTTTTGTATATATACTTTGTAGGTACAATTATACAAATATTACCGTATTTTTTAAGGTGGTGGCATTGAATTTTATCTCTGAGCAATAAAGTGTACACGCCGACGGTAGCTTTGCAAAGGGAAACGCAAAATGCTATTATAGCCTCTTTTATCCGGCACAGTACTTGATTGCCCTGGTATTTTTCAGATATGATCCATAAAAGCAATAGACAATATATCCTCTAAGGGTAGTTTAGTTAGGAACACGACCATGAAAGACACAGCAGTATGTCTCAGACAAGAATAAACTATCCCTGATAAAAAAAAAAGAAAGAAAGAAAATCATTCAATGCACTCTGCTTGGGGATGTCACAACCAAAGGATACAAATGTCCCTGATTTGGAGCAATCAGCGCACAATGACATGATTGCTTAATGAGCAAACTACTCCAAGAAGACGTCATCCACTGACTCAAGCAGAAGCGCTGAGATCTCCTGAATAATTCCTTATTCTCTGAAGTAAATGCTAGAAAAACTGCTTAAAAATATACATTTTTTCAGCACATTGCTCATATTCAAAAATGAATAACACTAAAAGCATCATTATACGGAATATAACAGCCAAATACAAATACTTTTACTTTTAAAAGTGCATTTAATTTTTTGTATCAACGGAGTTGCATTAAGAATGTTTAGTTAATGAGCAACGTTCCTGTTGATTGTGCCTTGGTATGTATCTACCTCCAATTTAGCAAGGTCAATCTCTTATACAGCTGATGATTTTAGATTATGGAAAGTATATGTCACATTTCCATAGCCGCCTCTCCTTCTTCTTTTGGCACAATGCTTAGTCTTCTCCTATGGTTGCATCACTAAGAAAGCCTTCAGAAACAGTTATGACTTGTGGTCATGGAATGGTATAGGCTATATAGGCTATAATTCTAGCAGAGTCACTTTACTGAGGTTAAAAATTATATGGACACAACAAGGGATGGTTGTAGACAAAATAGAAAGGTCCCTAAAGCAAATCTGAAAATTGTAAGAGGTCCTCGGCCTGACCCAGATTTAACAGATCCATTGCTGAAGCAGTCATTATAAACATTATCTTATTTAATACCCTATGGATGACTTTGTCTTAGAGATGGGTGAGCCAGTGAAGCTGTGGCACAAGCAAAGCCCAAAACCACACTCAGCTTGACTTCTCCACAGCAGATACAGGTCCATGTGATCTTCCACAAGGATGTCAGGAGGAATGATTGCGTTAGAGGAAGGTTGTGGTCATTCTGATCATGGCTTGATTCTTCTGGCTTGCCCCTCTACCTAGCCAGATGTTTGGCTCAAATCTGTGCCCAATCTTCTTGTGATTCACTATCTGAAATGCTGGATGGAAGAGTATACAATGAATACAAATTCCATATATAAAATAAACGTAAATACCATAGCAGAACTTCTTATACATATCTATGTGAAGCTCTCAAAACAGAAAAATCAGATGTATTAGTAACTTTGTGAAAAACTGAAAATAGTGACATTGGGCTAATGAGGCAATGGATAAAAACCAAGTAGGGCTTGACTTCTTTCTCTTTGCTCTGCTATAACCATGCCCAAGGCATAGCCTTCAAATTAAAGTCTATGGAGCAGAACCACAGTCTAAGTTCTTTGGGATACAAGACATGGCTCTATTGTTATGCAGAGAATGTACCCAAATGAATAAGTTAATGAGCCTTCAGGGCTCAGATGTCCCCCTCATTATTTGCCTCATAGAGCGCGATAACTTTCATTGTGCTAAACCGGAATATACCAGGAAATGTTTCCGTAATTAATCTGCTGGGAGTGTGTAGGCATCTCCCACATGAAGTGTTTCTAGAAGAAAAAACATTTGTTTATACCATCGGAATGCTTTATGTACCAGTTTTCAATGAAAGTGTTCTGATAACATTGTGAAGATTTGATAGCCGGCCTTGCATTTTAGAGGAATTATTCATGAGATCGCAACCTTCGGTGTTCTATCTACAGTAGAATACAACTAGAACTGCATGAAATTCAATTTACCTTCAGTATGGTTTCTATTGGTTGGGCTTAGCTTTAAACACAAAAATTTGCTTTTCCCTGGGTTTGATGGTTTTCTAAATTTTAAATTGTGTAACATAATGTTATATTTAAGAAATGTCATATATATTTATATATAAACCCTATGTGAGCAACCCATTCCATGGGTGGGATGAAGGTTTAAAACCCAACTGATGTATATATATATACCGTATTGGCTCGAATATAGGCGGCCTATATTCGGGGTCTAGCGCCCGACGCCCGGGACATGCAGTTCCGGGCGCCGGGCAGGCAGCAGGGTTAGGATACAAATCCCCCACAGCAGTGCAGGGGACCTGCATCCTATCCTACTCTCTGATACGCTCAGACAGCCTCCCCTGCCAGCACTTCCCACGGGGGGAGTGCCGGCACGGGAGGTTGTCTAAGCGCATCGTGCAGACGTTAACCGGCAATGCGCGTACACAGCCTCCGCTGCCGGCACGTCTGCACCGGAAGTTGTATACGCGTATTGCATAGATGTCCCCCGCCAGCCCCGCAAAACACCCGGGAGTCTGCTCTGGTAAATCGGGGGGGGGGGCAGAGTGGCAGCATATTTCGGGCGGGAGGAGGAGGACAGTGGCAGCATATCTCGGGGGGGAGGACAGTGGCAGCATATCTCGGGGGGGAGGACAGTGGCAGCATATCTGGGGGGGGGACAGAGTGGCAGCATATCTCGGGGGGAGGACAGAGTGGCAGCATATCTCAGGGGGAGGACAGAGTGGCAGCATATCTCGGGGGGGACGACAGAGTGGCAGCATGTCTATTAAAAATCTTTTTCTTTAAAAAAGCACCCAACTTTTAGGGTGCGGCCTATATACGGGGGTGGCCTATATCCGGGCCAATACGGTATATTTATATATATATATATATATATATATATATATATATATATATATATATATATATACATATACATCAGTTGGGTTTTAAACCTTCATCCCACCCATGGAATGGGTTGCTCACATAGGGTTATCTATTATATTTTAAACTCCTCATCCCACTTTAATGCCATATAGAAGGTTGGTTCTAGACCATGCTTAAACTTCCTTAGAACATTGGTATGGTTTATGTAAAATAAAACCAACTAAGAACCAGAATATATGGTGACATTTTTAAACTTATTCCTGTATATTTAAGGGATTATTTCCAATAAATATAACAAAGGCAATTCAGGTTAAGATGCATATCTGAGAGCCAGATAGGTTTGAAACGTACATTAAGATGACCACCTTTCTTGGGTGAAAATGATTCACAGTCTGCTTGTAACCTCCAGAGGTGCAAAAGAATTCTGTATGCAAGCAGACACCCTATGGAAAGGTCAGTCATCTGTCTTACTCAATGATGCACAGAAGTACCAACGAACCGTTTTCCTTCCTGAGAGGGGACTCATGTAATTTCATATTGCAATAGTATACCATCTGTCATCTTCAATAAAACACTACTGTTTGTTTTGCTTAAAAACACCTGGCGGTTATTGTCTATGTTTGTGTACAAAGATGCCGTAACTTCTTAAAGTCCACAATTAGAAGAGACTACGGTGAATTAGAATGCAGTACTGCTAATTTCTTTTGTAACCACACACATTGGCATAGCTTGCCTCGGTGCTGCCCTAGGACTGACCACCTGCCATCCTTTATACTGAGCACCGGGATATGATCTCATATTTCCACCAGCTGCATTTTAACGAGACCGTGCCGGGTACTCACAGTCTTCCATAGTGTACAGTATGTGGATGGTTATAAGGGAAATGTCTGATTTTCCCAACCAGCCCATAAATCGGTAGCACACCAGGGAGTCAGGTTGCCCAACAGGTAACCTTTCCCCAAGTTTTTCAGCAGAGGGGCTGCCACCCTATTAAATTGTTGCCCTAGACGGCCTATGCCAGAATATGCCACTGGCATAGTGTCAAATGATTGTAATTGATAAGGCATACCAATAGAACATTGATTCAATAATACAATGTTCTAATAACAAAAGGGTGTAGACCCATAATAAAATGGTTTTGTTCACAGAAGAAAAGTTAGGTTTGGTATATACAAGTGGAATCATGCTCAATTAGGCTGCATGGATGGGGATTGCAACGAAGCCCACTCTCACTAGCAGCACTTGTAATATAATAAATATACACATACAAAACCCCACACAATGGATTTTCGGGTTGGCAATGGACATATTCTGGCACCAAACTCACCCGATGTCTCCAATTTATTACCAACATGGTTAAAATAAACATGACCCAGGTAACTGCACAATTGTCCTGGAACAAAAAATGGATGATGTGGAGGACACAATAAATGTTGACTTAAAGCCAAAGGTTAGCCCAGAAATACTTTTAGGAACAACTTGAATATTTATGAAATTGTTTCAGAAGCAGCAGAGTGAGAAATGTTACAGAGATGTTTAAAAACAACCACATAGTGATGACTTTCAATACATCACAAAGAGGTAGCTGCTGTGCACCAAACCCTAACCCTGACAATGTTGTCTACGAATGATTTAGTACTGAGTTCTCTACAAACATGCAACGCACTACAGGAAAAAAGGCTAGCAGAAAAGGAAACAATCGATATTTATTGATGTCCACACAGTGGATCTTCAAGTGACCTATTGTGGGAACAGTTTGACAGAGCCCATAGATTCCTCCACATCATGGAATCTCTGACATCCCTTGAGTCATTATGGGGAAATTACATTACTATGATGTCATAGGAGATAATTATCATTAAAGTCAAGCGGTAAAAACTATTTAATATGAAGAACACGCTGTTTAACTGCTTACCGATCACATATTTCCAGGGCAAACAGAGCGTTTTGAACCACTTCTCCAACACGTTCAATCTACCAATATTCTCCATGCATTAGGATTTCCCTGAGGTTGTGTGAAGGAGGGCATAAGGGGTGGCACAGGCAGGATCTGTGCCTCCCTAGGTTACCTCACCACACATTTGTTATTTACAGTTTGTGAAAATATAAAAAAATTGTCTTTTTTGCCCATAACATCCTCCACTCCTTTAAAACAGTGGACTGTGTTCTGACCACCATAAGTACTGCAAATTACAGCAGGGCTGGACTGAGAATGACAAGACGGCCCCGTCGCTTTAAGGCCAGTGTTACATTTCTATACTCGCATAGCCTTTGGCCAGCAATAGTATGTGCTGGCCACTGACCCACCAGTGTGCACTTCAATATAAGCATTAACGTATTTGGCTTATAAACACACGTCTAAATTATGAACATTATCCTGTCACCTACAGAAAAAGTTTTGGCAGGAGCTACAAAATCAATCAATTATCATTTCCTTACGGGTAATGACAGGGCAAAATTTCAAGGACTTGAATGGAAGAAGTAAAGTTCTAAACAATCTTTTTTTCTAAATGACATAATGTTTTTTTTTACTGAAAAGGACAAACTAATTAGTCCATATTTATGGAGGACAGCTACTTCATGAGGCACCATCTGGAGACAGTTCCATTTATATGAACTGATGCAACAATCAGTTGGAAATCGATCTTATGGAAAAGCTAGTGGATCATTCTGGACATTTCCGTATTCACTCAGCCACCCGTGTATTTAAACGAGGAATGATTGCTCTTAATTCTAATTTATTTTTGGAGATGCAGTAACATTGTTTGTTTCTTATTCTCAATTTTAAATAAGTGCCTATGTTATCTTACTTTACTGAGAAGTTGATAGATTGTTACATTGGATCAAATATTAATACTTGGAATGCCACATCACAGGAGGCTATCTGTGACAGTAACATCTAACTCAATTGCTCCTTGGGACTTCAAAATGCTTCACATAGGGCTGGTCTGGCGTGGACCAGGCCACTCATGGAGGCGAGAATGCAGTATGTGAGAGGAAGTGTGTGTTAACATGAGTGTGCAAGTGTCTGTTAGTAAGGGAATGAGTATGTGTAAGAGTGTGTTAATGTACTGTAAGTATGTGTGTGTACCGTGAGTGTGCATTAGCATGAGTCTGTAAGTTTGTGTGAGTGTGTGTTTTAAAAAATATATCAGTGTGTATGTGAGTTATTGGTGGTGGGCAGGGGCTGATATGGTCAATTGCCTTTATTTGCCTCCCAAGGCTGGAAGATGACCATAGATGTTCAAGAGTTTGTTATGGATAGTTGAACCTCATAGACATCATAGTATCACCAGAGTCTGTGTTTTGGCTATCCCTGCCTCATCACAAGTCAAATGTCAACCACATCTTGTTATGCTCTCCAAGTGTCCCTCTTAAGGACCACAATCCAATCTGCATACCTAGGAACTCTATGAGTTTTACCTGGAGTCACCCTGGGACTCCTGGTCAGTTTCTTCTTTCTCTGGGCATGGACGTATCAAATGACCATGCCTTCTCATTGCCCGCCCTCCTTCTACCCCCCCCCACCCTAGTTCCCTCTGACCTAAGGCTGTTAGGGTGTCAGCTCTGTTGAAATGTGAGGAGATAGCTCTGGAAAGACTACTCTGAGAAGTTCCCAGATATGCCTGACCTAAGGCTGTTATGGGCTAGCTCTGCTGAAATGTGAGGGAGAGCATACCCCGAGAAGTTCCAAGATATGCCCATTTGTACCTCTTTCCTCCCCTGGTCTCCTTCTTTTGCAGGATGTAAGAATGTTTGCTGGTATAGCAACTTAAGAACAGCACATATGTTTTTATTAATTAAATATTTTAAAGTGGAATGTAAAATTAGTTAAATCAACAGTTATCAATAAGTCAGAAACTCATATAGAAAATCATGCCTCCAACAACCTAGACATGCCTCTATATCTACATCCACCCTGCTATTCTCGATTCTAATATCCATCCTTTTTCGTGCAGCTAACGCCACTTCTATACTCATCTTACTAATAGGTTCATGGTACTATTCAATAATGTTTACTGATAGACATGTACACGGATGCAAAACACACAAAAGCCTAAATATATACTGTATGTATAGGCAAACTATGTGCTGATGAACAGTGCATTCATTTTCAGAATTCATTAGCCATATAATAATAATTCCTAAACTCTTGGGAATGGAGGTTAATATTTACATACATAATACAGTAATGTGTGTATTAATTAGCAAAGTTGACAAGCACTTAATTTCTTCTGTGAATATCTATGGCATTTCTACAAATGCACGAGTTGAAGCATCAGCCATCACAAATCATTGCCGGAATTGTTGTATGTTGATGTAAAAGGAATTGCCTGAATTTGTGGCAGGGACTGGAAGTATATTTAAATTCTTCTAATCCAGCCGTCGTAATTCATCCAAAAAAGCTCCATCCCTTTATCCCTATGGCCCCTAAGGGTTTGCCACCTCACCAGCCACACCTAGGTTAAACATCGCCTAGGTTTTCACCACAATGCAATATTCTGATCTTTCTTCTGTATGACATACTGTGTCATACACCTATTCTTTCCAATCATTCTCCTACTTACACTGTGCCTTACCCAAGATGTAAGCCCTGACCACAAATATAATTCAAATTAGTAAAATGTAAATCAGGGACTTCTTACCTGTCTTATGCCATAGCACTATGATGGAATTAGGAGCTGTATAGCCTTACTAAAAATAAAGTCAATTATGATTTTCTGCTTTGATAATGCCATTCGTTCTAGGGATCACTTGGCAAGATTGCTTTTCAACATCTGTCTTTATGCATCCAATCTAGAGAAGGGAGAATGTCCTGCTTCACCATGTCTCCAGGTCACTTTCCCTGTTTCTCAGGCAGGCGAAGTGGTGTTTATTCATACCCACTCCCTATCTTACTAAAGACAGGGCTAGCCCCTTCTACACAGTCATCTAGCCCTGCTTCATACAGGGGTAGCCCGTCTACACAGTTGGCTAGTCCCGATCCCCCTTATGAAGCTATTGTGGTTCATTGTTTCAGGGAGCCTTTGTAAGGTTGGGTCAGGAGAATGGAGAGAACCTCAGAACAGGAAAGTATTTTGATAGTTTTGCCAGTTTTAGTGATGGATATCAGCTTCCCTGGGGTACAAATACTGGTGTAGAAGGAGGACAAACCCTGTTGAGCTTACTATCAGGACTCAGGTAAGTAGATAGAGTAGGAGCTCAGTTGCAGAGGATACCAAGGGCTCTGTTTGCACCCCATGATGTATAGCCACCGGTAGGAAGGTACAGACAGGCAAAGAGAAATGCACCGAAGGTTGGATATTATTATTTTTCGCTTCGATAATGGGTGTGAGAAGCAGAACACAGCCAATAGATGAACCTGATTTGAAAACACCCCCCACAAATGTTGTATGGCTTTCCCTACTGAACATGGATATGTATCCGTGTTACTAAATGTACCAATATGTCGATTCATAGAACATAAGAATTATAATCAAAGACAAAACAATTAAGGGTCAGGATTTGTGCGTGTGTGCATATCCATTTTCTTGTGAAAAACAGCCACCTTACCCCAATATTTGTCAATGCTTTTAAATGCTAGAGGTACAAAGGTTATATAACAGGAGAGCAGGGTTCTGGATCTGAACCAAGTACTTAAAGGGCCTTCTTTATTCCATAGAGAGGAAGACACAATGGGGCCAGAGCCTCAGCAAGCTGTTACCATGGTAATTGGCTGTGCACTAAAATACGGCCTGTATTTTGTAAGCAAAACTCTAAACCACGATGAAAAAAGAAACACAAATAAAATGGCACTGCTTAGCAGGAAAACACAATTAAAACCTGAAGAAAAAAAATTACTATTTCGTTGGATGGACACACAATTGTTTATAAAGATAATACATTTGCTGTCAGAGTGAAATCAATTCATTTTATTGTGGTAGTGTGCTCCATGACTATTTAATTTGTTGGTCTCATTTTGTTTTTCATTTACTATGTAACTCCCATGATCATTTGTGATGCTACCAAGCAAAGGACAGTGACAAGCTTTTATGTAATTATTTTTCTCTGAAATCTTGTACATTTTTTTTTTGTTGAAGCCACATGGTCAGTGCTTGGATGTGAAGAACTAAAAAGGTGAAACATTGTGGCAAGTGTGCATTAAGGCGTCAATGGAAACTGGATCCCGCCACCTTATGTGACCCATTCTATCCCTTCCTGGCCTTAAGTTCCACAGGAGGGCTAGACCTTTCAAGAGTCGTTTTGGAGAAGGTGCTCCCCACAAATGGGTACCATGTCTCCACTACCAAAAAGCCAAATCTTCAAGGCATATAGCTCGGCTGTATGAAAAACATACGTTTACCCCAGCAGTTGTTTCCAACAAGAGTGGGAGGATAATTTGGATAAAGGTTAGCCTTGCCATGCTGGCCACCATGTCCTTGCCTTAGGCTGAGGCAGTGGGGCTCTGTGACAATTTATAGCACTGTCCATGCATGAAAACAGACATGTTAGGTGCAGCCCTTACCTGCTATAAAGAGTTTCTGTTCAATAATTATGAGTATTTTGTGTCATATATCATAAATTATTTGCTGTTAATTATGTGTCAATGCTATCAAAGCAACTTGTATTCCAAACTGTTAAAATCTATCGACGACATATACTTTGTCACATCTGCAGATATATTTTCAATTGAGCTACATTTTAGTAGCAAATAAAACAATATTAATTGTGAGTAAAACTAATTTAAATCAGAAGAAAATCATAATGTAATCCTCACTCTGTGTTTAAGGCTGAGAACAGAATAAGACAAAACTCGGTCTTTTTGGTAGTCTGTCTTTTTCCCCAAAAAATATTTTCTCAACTGAAGTGGTTTTCAAATGCGCTTTAGATAAAAGACCATCAGAACATATTATGATGAAGCAATCCTTAATTTTTGAAGAAGGAAAAATGAAAAGAAGTATTTATAATCAAAATTAAGGTATTTTTCACAATCAGTTCTGGAACAGAATGTTAAGAAAGAAACATAGAATTTGATGGCAGATCAGACCCATTCGGCCCGTCTAGTCTGCCCATTTTTACTGATTTAAGGACTTTAAGCCCCTAATCAATGCTTGGCCTTGTCTTAGATTCAGGATAGCTTTATGCTGCAGATCCTTACCTAGTGTACTAAAAAACATCTGTTAACACATTGACCTCATTACATGGCAAATTATTACATTAACTATTACATCAAAATCCTTCCTTAACAACTTGTAAAATGTGCCTTATATCTCTGTGAGCTGTAGCTCCAGGAAGACACGTGGCATGGTTTCTACCTTCCTCCAAAATCACACTTCTCACTATAGATGGACCTTTAGATATATATATGAATCCAGTGTAGTGTCTTTGTTTCTTTGTCATCTGGTTGTAGTTCAATAGCATTCGTTATCCTACAACTATGCTGCTTCTGTTCTGATATTTCAACTCATCGAAATTAAAGGGTATCCATGCACGTTATTATTAGTCTCCTGCTTTTCCAGCTACCTAAGAAGCTCTATTGACCGATTTGTGTAAGAAGCTTTCAAATACCAATAAACAAAATACATTGAAAAAGACTGTCTACTGACGTAGGACTGTCTACTCGCAGAAGTATGTTCCTAGACTATAAAAGAAAAAAATCTGAAGAATTAATGCATATTTAACATTTTAATGGCACTAATGGGTCATGGTGCGAAGTTTGAATATTTGCCATTCTTCTTGTTAAATCGAACAAATATATATTAATAAAGAAGATAATCTTTTGCCTTGCATCTCGTGCTGGCCATCACCAGGAAACATCTTGTCACGTGGAGATGCCAAAATAAAATCTGGGATTATTAAAGCACAAAGATAGAGAAGGGCATTATTAAGTAAATAATCATCCATTGGAAAAACCCAACAGTTCAGTGTGCATTAACCCTTAAGCATATAGGTATTATTAATCATGAAAGTGTTTTGCTCCAAAATTAGTTTTTTTTTTAAATGCATCACATTAATAGCAAATCACTAGTGACGTCAACTTCAAATATTTATGGGAAATAAGAGAAACATCATGGGAATGTATACCATGTGCCGCAGGGAAAACAGGTGAGAAAAACATACTCTCCAATGACTCCAGGAAAGAGGAATAACTTGAGCTTGTACAATGTGGGACTTAAAAAAGGAATAGAAACAGAGCAAGAGGTTAAAAAAATGTGATTGAATAAAGGTACAGGATGTTACCGGGGGCTTTAGCAACCAATTATGTGAGACATAGATCTGGCCATAGAGTTACAACAGAGCTCAATTTAATGTGTCAAAAAAGCAATCTTAACCAGCTGAGAAGGTGTAAGCTCAATGCTTTCACATCAGAGCCCCTGGCAAGGTATTCTGGACACTTTCTGCAATGGTAAGCACAGGAAAGCAAACAACCAACAAACAGCTCTGTACAAAGCTAAGGGTGTACGAACACTATTTTCTTTTTACTGGATATTAGAAATATGATTTTAAATTTAAAAGGAGTTTCAGCAAGTTATTCTTTTAGAGGTTATCAGCATCTTCTAACGCTCGTTCCCTGTATAAATTAGTAACGAGTTATAATGTACAGGAAATGTAGACACATTTTTAACACTTTTAGAGCGTTCTGGGTGTTAAGGAATGTATCAGTGCTATTCTTAACTTGTCTCTCAACGTTAAAACAAAATTATGTAGGTCCAGTCCCTTTCCCCTTTTTATAAACCTCTTTTTAACGCCTATCCTCTCATTTCCCTATTATGAACTGTCCTCGTGAAACAGTATTGTCTTTCTTCCCCTGTCATGTTTTCCTTCTTCTCCATTTTAACCTCTCTTTGCAAAAAACCATCTTACAATCCATTCTATTTATTTATCACCAAGTGGACAGCTAGTGAGGAACCACCTGGACCAATTGGAAGAACCCATTCCCCTGAGGGCCATACCTTGGAACTGCCCAGGGTAGATTATGTGGGCATGGCCACTCGCTACTCCCCTGCCCAGAGAAAGAGAAAACTGAACTGGAGACCCAGGAAAGCAAGGCTACACCTCTTTATCACCCTTTGGACATACAAGTTTGTCCTCAGAAGATGTGGCAGGATAATCATTAGAATGTACATGTATGTCCTGTGTTTATTTCTGCTGCAAGGGAATTCAGTATGTCTTTTGACAGCCTAGACTTCCCCCTATCAGCAGAAGCAGGCATTGCTTGTAACTTTCACTGCTGACGACCACCAGGCATGTAAGAGAGATCCCTGATGGGATCTCTATTCATATTGCACTGAAATAAAAATAGTAATAACAATAAAAAAGCCCTTACATCCCATTGCCCCATCACTACATGTAAAATAAGTATAATCATCCACCTTCTGTTTAATACCCCCAAATTGCTTAAGCCAGAAGTATCAAAAATACTACCCTAAAGCATACCGTATAAGGAATGGATGCGGCCATCTAGAACTGCGTAGAAGAAAATCTAAGATTTTTTTTTATTATTTTAGTTTAGTTTTTTTTTTACATGAAAGCCCTTTTTTCGGAAAAAAAAAAAACAATGTATACTTTGTGTGAGTACATCAAAGACGGAAAAGGGGAGTCTTGATTTAAAAAACCTTGGTAATGAGCCTTGGATGTGGTTTTGACGTGTACTGTGTGTGTATGAGCATGAATGCGTACTTTTGTGTGTGAACATGGATGTGTAATTGTGTGTGCGAGCATCGAATGTGTACATTTGTGTGTGTGAGCATGGATGTGTTTCTTTGTGTGTGAACATGGATGTGTAATTGTGTTAGTGTGTGAGCATGGATGTGTAATTTTGTCTATGTGTGAGCATGGATGTGTAATTTTTGTTATGTGTGAGCATGGAATGTGTACTTTTGTGTGTGTGAGCATGGATGTGTACCTTTGTGTGTAAACATGGATGTATAATTGTGTTTTTGTAATCTCTTATCAGCGCAGAACTAATTCGTCCTTCTCTGTGGATAAACCAGGTACAGCATTGCTTCTCTTTCTCTTTTCTTTAAGTCATAATTGCTTGAAAGTCCACTGGTCATCCATGCTTATGCCTTGATTCTATAGAATAAATGTTTACTTGGGGAGTCAGTTTAACATCTGGGAACCCTGATTTTACTCCAGTCTCAGGGTGCCAGGGAGAGTGGGCAGATTGCGTAAGGAACTGATTCCTTTATATTCTGCTCTGATTTTATATATATCTTCCTTTAATATTAAGTTGTGCCTAATGCCCTTACCTATGTTACACTGCCTTTTTTTTTATTTGGGTCCTTACCAGGACGTGGCCAACTGCTCCAATGATGCTCTCCTTAGCCACCCTCTTTAGAAAACGAACAGAAAAACAAAACATTTTCCCCAAAAGGTGATATTCACCTCTAATAGAAAATTGTAAATGTTAATAAATAAGTGATTGCATTCTGTAGTGTACAAGAATGTTATATAAATAGAGCTATGTAATCTCAGCTTCCCACACACATTCACGCAGACGCTCTGTTCTGTCAAGTTCTCCATGTATACACCGCAACTCCTTGCTATTTTAAATCATTTTACATGTATGAGAAAAAAAATGTTTTCCCCTATATATTATGTATACACAGCTGTCAGCAGCATAGGCGAAAAAATCACACTGAATCTTTACGGGGATGCCTTGCTTTCCCCACATCCTGCATTTTACAGATCACTGCACATAATAAACCATGTAATGATGTATAGAGATATAAATAAACAATATAAATGTATTAGAAATCCATCTTATCATACCTTTCAACATTTGACATGGCAATGCTTTCGTGAGCGTGATTCAGGAATGGACCAGGAATTAAAATCAGGTTTTTTAGGACAACGCCTGATAAAATTACATATTTATGGCTGCTTGCTGAATACACACTTGCAACAAACATCTGTATGTATCCAGCCAGCGGCTGCACACTAAGGGATGGAATCTGCTGTATAGGCTGCAATAAAGGAACGTGTGAGGAACCACTAGGCACCAGCCCAACCGGCATTTGCTTGGTTTTCCAAATGGCCAGTTTGGGCACGGTGTGATTGGAGATGTGTCCAGGATGGAGCTTTACAAAGTAAACCAACGAACCTCGGCAACACAATCACTTCTGCTTAAGCACAAATGCGCAAAATACATCAAGTGTATATCGCTCTATCTGCTTCACTGAGGCTATGGCACGTCAATAAATCTAATGCTCACTGGTTGTGTTGCAGCGGTTCATTGATTTGCTCTGTTGGCTTGTTGCAGTTGGAGTCTCCACTGCCGTGTGGAAATCCCGGCCAGTTTTGGAGGGGAGATCCTTTATTGTTTTTTCCTCCTTAAGAGTTTGGTCATGGTGTGACGCTATACAAATATTTTTTATTTAGAATGTATTTTCTTTACATACTTTTTAATTAATATACATTTTCAGATTTTAGTATATACATTACTTTGTTGGGCTATAGAACATTGTGATACATTCCTATCAAGCAAACGTTCTAAGCTCCTAGAAAAGAGAGACATGAGAGGAAGAAAGAGGGACAGATAGATATTGGTCCCAAATAGGGACTGGTTGTCCCTCCTTAACAGGGACACATAGAAGAAGTGCAATCTTGGGTGACCAAGGCATACTCTGACAGTGGTGTACCTCAACAAGCTCCATTTGAAATCACTGTGAGCAGTGACGCTCAAAGCCTTTGACAATCCACCAAGTTCAGTCCTTGTCAAAATAATATAAGACACCTAAGTATAATTTTAAGAAACATTGTCATAACTCAATGTTCCTCTAAGGTATGAGAGACCTTCATTCTTAAGCTCATAAAGTCTAGGACACACAATTACAGTCATTTCAGGTAAAACACAAACACAAGTTGTGTAGTTATACTTTTTGTAGAACCAACAGTTTCTAATTGTATTATACTGCATGATCATTTATAATCAGAACAAATGTATCTTGACCAACAGTAAACCAATGAAACCTCAGGGGAAGAACAACATTTACATGTTCCAACTGCCGAGCATCATATCCTACTTGCCATGTATGTCACCGTTTCACTAAAATGCAAAGTGCAGCTTTCATGGGATTTCAAGTCCTGGCCCTTTAATTACTTCTTGCCAAGAGGGACACAAGTAAACACTGAGTTGTTGTGTTTAAAGCGGACAAGCTTGCTGTTTTCATTACAGAGATACTATCATCCTCAATTCCCAAGTGCAATAACCTAGAGCCAGCTGCAGTGCCCGAGGCCCTGAGATGCACATAAAGCAGAGAACCATGAGGTTAGCTGCGGCGGAGCTGTTCATTTGTTGAAAGAATCAGCAGTGCATACTGATGCACAGAAACAAATCATGTTACGTCCACAGATGTCACTTTTTTCTCTATACCTCATTCTTCCGTTCACCATTAAGAAAGTGTTAAATATTATTAGGTCAATCCAAATTGTAATTGTTGAAGACACATTGGGACATATTGGAAGGGGCCTAGCTTTTGACAAATTAACTCCTCATATACGAAAGAGAGATTTTGGGGTTTTTTTCCAGTCCATTTTTTCTGCCTTTGTATTAGAGTGTTAACACTAAGAAATTGGGTTTTTTTCGCATTAGTTTGCATTTATCATTTTTCCTGCGCCACAAAACGGGTCAGAAAGGTGATTTCAAACATTCTTCAGTTTCAGAAAATAGGTCCGCTATCAGAAGTGTAGGTTTTCCATTGTCCTGTTTCTCCTCAAATGCTCTTTAATTAGTGCATGTCTGAAACGCAAGCAAGTATTGATGCACTTGTTCTCATCTGAGAAAAAGCAGAAGACAGGTAACGAGGATCAATGTTGAGGAGCGCAACTTAAGGAACATTTAGATGCCCCTGAGGCCTCCATTGAAGAAGAATGCATATTAAAGTACTCTGGATATCTTAATAATAAAAGACTTAGCACATCTAGAAGTTGCAGCTGCCCTTCTCTTCTGTAGTCTGACAAGTCTTGGCACTGATTGGCTGCTTAAAGCAGACCCCCACCCACAGCATTAAGCAGCCAATCAGTGCCAAGACCTGACGGTAAGGGCGTATGTTGGCTGGAGTGTCCCTTCAAGAAGGTTTTTTTTTTTTTTTCACCAAATTGTACAAATCCCAGTACTATCTTTAGTAGTAAGTGCTATCTTTGTAGCAACCTCCATACAAACTACTTAACAATTTCTTCCAGAATTGTTGAAGCCATCGTCTTGCAGTGATGTCCTACATACATACACCTTTATCAATCCAGAAAAATAATTATTTGGAACAGTCTACCAGAGTAATATAAGAATACACTGTGTAGTAAAGAGATAAGACACACAAAATCAAACTTTTACATAAATATGGATTAGTAGAACACAGTTCCCACACTACACCATGCCAAGCATTACGCTTTTGGGTTAAATAATTCAAAAAAGTAATTGTAATAGCATAGCATAACAGCATGTATCAACTGGCAACAAGATTCCCAAAAAGAAAAGAAAATAAGAATATAAATAAAATTATATAAAACATTATATCACATGGTTAAAATAAAAAAAAAAACAAAAAGCAGAAAATGACAAACACTTTGAGACAGGAGAAAATTTAAATAGTAACATCCCAACATCTCTCAGTAAATAGAGTACATGAAAAATAAATGTCAAACTAAAGTATAAAAGAGCAAATTATAATACATTTATAGTGCAAAAAAACATAACAATGCAAACCTAAATACAATCGATAATACAAGTGCCAATCTTTAAACTCAGCTGTTCAAGCATTATCTCACAAAGGCTTTTTGGCCTAGCAAAGTCCTTCAGCAATATTTCAAAGTCAATCTCCTGAGCTATGGCATTCTCAGTAGTCAGCATGGCAAGACCGACCAGTTTTTCTTTATTTTTAAAGTTAGGGGGGCAGTCGGGATATTTTTTCAACGAGGGCAAAATATTCTCCCCAATTTTACCCTCTGTCCCCATAATACCTTCTCCTTTGGCTACTTTCGTTGGCTCAGAAGAGGGGTTTCCTGGTTGGAGACAAATGTTAGTTACTCATTAATACGAAAAAGTATACAACCATGGTAGTAGTAGCTAACAGAAAACTTTAGTTTAAAATAGCTGGGGCGGTAATGATTGGCCACAAATACCACAGTCTACAATTCCTACTGTGTTCATCCAGTAATCAACACAAACAAGTTAGTGTGTAGTGTCGGCCACCACAACCCCAGTCTATAACTACAATTCCCATGAAGTTTAGCTAAGTATAAGACACACACAGCCTAAACGCTTGTAAATAAGCTCCAAACCACCCAGTATCTGTACTGGGTAGCCTAGAGCTTAATGCTACAGGGTCACCCCGCTCCTTTAGGCCCCAACCCCTTTGTCATGGGCTCCAGGAAGGAAATATTGGTGCGTATACACTACTACTTTAATTTATACCGCTGGGACTATATTGCACGCTGTGTTGCTACCCATGTCCCAAACTCTTGGTGTGAAGAAATTCACTGTAATTGTATTCTGTGGTTTGTCCTTTGTCTGCCCTTGAACTGTCTTTGTGTTCAATAATCAGGTACGAATAAAGTTAGGACATTTAAGACACAAGTATATTAGCATTCATTATCGGATAATGAGTACAAACTCCTCTCCACGCGATTCCTAGAAATTTTACATTGCTGAACAAATGAGTGGGGGGGGGGGACGAGGTTTGCTTATCTATAAAACCACATTGTATCGAGAGACTTTCTAATAAATTGAGAATTGTGAAAAGGCAGATATGTATCATAAGGGTATTGAAACGTGTCATAATTTCTAGGGCATACAGCAGACCTACTGAGCAAACATTTGTGAAATAAATAGCGTGGGGAAAAGATTAATTAAGTCACCAAATTTGCCTTAGCAATTATTACAAAAATAACCCCAATAACTTTAAAGTGAATCTTTTAATTAGGGGTGTGTTAACCCTAAACTACATTAAATACTTAGTTATCACTTAAACTTTATGTGGATTTTACATACAGGCAATCCCTTATTAAAGTATTTTTTTTTCTCTATTTGTGTTAAATTTTAGGAATTAGTGCTTGGCAAGCAACATCTTTGGGCTTCTGGGTGTGACTGTCCACTGCCGTGCTTAAGCACTGAGGTTGAACATTCCACTGGTCAAGATACCTTTACTTAACGGCAGGTTTGAGATTGACTACTGCTGTGACCTATGTGTGCCATCGGACCGCTATCCTGCTAATGCGGCATCAATCAAATAAAAGCTTGGGTCGGGTGGCTCAGCAGAGTATTTACACACCGAAACACGTTACATGGAGAGGCCACGGAAGAAGATTTCCTTCACAATAAATATGATAAAATGAACAAAATAAATCCTATTTCATCTTAAAATGGTACTGGAATACTCATAATTAGAAAATATCCATTATGAAGCAATGCACGATCAGTGAAGTTTTGTTAATTTATTATGAGCTTCTTAACGGCATGGTCAGTAAATTCAACAAACTACTACTCAACAAGAGCAAATTTACCTTAATGGGTAGGATTTGTAGAGGCGTTCACTTTAACTAATGTTTTAAAAAATAAACTTATCTGTGGAACTGACCCTATTCCTAAACTTTAAGTTTATTAATCTGTACTTTTATGACCAAAAAATCTCTAACCACACCACACTAAGCATAATAAAGTTGGTCCTCACAGGTACCCTGAAAATCAGCGATGTGCCATAATCCCAATCGTCCTAGTTTTGGGGCACTGTCCCAATATTCTGATTAGCTGCCCCACCGTTCTGTATGCAACGCTGGCCAGTTGAGGAGATCCTCTGATCTCTTCTGACCCGGCCACGTTACTGTAAAGTCAATGGAGGTCTGTGCTCTTGCCGCATGGACCTCCATTGTAGCTCCCATGTGGAAACGAAGCGATGCTGAGCACAGCTGGGTGGTTATTTAGGTAAAGTGGCAATATGCCCCACTTATGGGCTTTCCCATCTGCATCACAAAGTTATCCCAATTTTAATACCCGAAGTATCGAGAATATGTACAGACACGATAGATATTGCTGTTTGACTGTTCGTTTTTTAAACATGTTATCTTTTACAAGCTCCTTCTGATAAGCAGGGTAGCTACAAGCTTTAAGTTCTGGCACCTTGGACACCTAACCAAGGAAACATGAGCGCCAGCGCGCTTCTGACAACTCTCTAGAGGAATTACAAATGTTTTGTTGATTTGACGTTTCCTTGTTTTTTTTCCCCTAGCCAAGTCTTCGTTGCTCATTTGCATATCATTATCTGCAACATTCTCTGCTACTGTTTGGTCTCCAGATAATAATTGACATGAGGTGGAACACTTTTTAAGGGTCTGGGCAAGAAATGCAAATGCGTTTACAAATACCTAATCATCTATGTATTGTCACACTGTAACAGGTTTTTTTGTACGATTAATTATAAATAAAGAGGCCAGACCTCCCCAGTAAAGCTTATAAAAAATGCATCATTCAGAACTGCATTGAAGCCTTACAAGCTAGGTTTCGGAAAAGTCACCTGCATAGATGTGATCTTAATACATAAAAATTGCATGACGTACTACGAAGGAGAAAACTTTCATAAGAACGTTAATGATCTGTAAGGGAAGCAACTGAAAAATTAGGCCTGAAAATCCAAGGGGCTCTAAGTATCTCTATTTTATGAGACGCTCTTACTAGAGATCCTGAACTGATAAAAACTCCTAGCTTGTTCGTGAAAGTCTTAACTACAGAACCCATGCCCCGCTGGCAAGCAACTGGGTGCCCATGTGTTGCCTGCTTGATGGGCTTGCAAATGAACAATCTAGGAGGAGCAGTTTTAATGCCACTGCCACTTAATGTGAACCAGATGTCATATGACATCATCTCTTCCTACCGAGTGTCAATGGCACATTCGGTCTCAATAATTGAGGGCAGAACATTGGCAGCTGTAGTGATCTACGGGAAGACAACACTAATAACTACGTCTCTGAGCGATTTCTCTTACAATTATTACCAATCTTTGTTTTCAGTAAGTGTGGCATCAAGGTGTAATTCCAGATCCTTGAACCCCTAGTCATTGCACCTCTGGTCATTGCTGTAATAGAATTCTTATTTTTTCTTAATATTTCTCATAATACGCTATGGTAGGACTCCATTTTTGTATTTGCAATTAAAATGTCATCGAAGATACTGTAGTTGATCCTTGATTTTAGTAATAGCCACATTATAGCGTTTTCCTTGTTACCCTTCCCCTACCTTAATAAGACATGATCTTCTTCATCTTATTGAGAACCATCTGGCCCAGAAAGCTATGAGTGTGAATTAATTTTCATAACTTTATTCATTTTTTTCTTTAAATTCTACAATATTATAATTTTTCTCAAAGTAAGTAAGTTTGTGATGTCATGAGTGACCAACTTCTCTTTTTCTCAAAGTATAATATTAACTCAACAGCCTCATCACGTAAATTGTGTAGCTAATTTTGTGAAAGCAGGAATAGCCACGGATAAAGTCAGGGGTTGGTGAGTATCAGGGATGGGGCCAGCCACACATGGAGGCTGAGCTAGCCCCATATAGCCTTAAATTAGCACAGATGGGGAACGGATATGGCCAAACACCACTCACCAAACATGTGGCCAAACAGAAAGAGGAAAGTGACACAGAGTCCCAAGGAAGTAGGACTTCACCTGGACAAACTCAAAGTTCCACTTTCCGGAACCGTATGCTCTACAGGTCACAGCCTGAAATCCCTGGTCTTGGGAGCATTTATACACAGCCCACTCCCTGCCCATGGCCATTTTCCCATCCCCATAGAAATCTAAAGCAGTTAAAGCTAACCCCACCTGCAATGTCACCAGCCCCATCCACTGTTGTGGCAGAGAGTTCCATCCATCGATGACATCAGGCCCCACCCCACGGCCCTGTCCACTGACATCGTTAAGCTACACGAAGAGGGAGGGCACCAGGGAGCCGGAGCCTGGAAGTTCTCAGGTATGAATAGCTATCACAAATAATCAAATAGCAGTCCTTCCACAGAGTTCAATGTCTAGTTCTTGGTTAAATGATAAGTCCCCATGTCATTAATCTTATCAAAATTAGAAATCATTATACACATTAGAAGAGACGGGAAAAAATACATTTCATGTGATATGCCAAATGAGTTAGCACAACATTGGCAAGCACATAGGTTACATCTAATTTTATCCCTCTCAGTTATGCTAAATATATTTCTCTTTTCTCTAAGCTGTTACTTCTCTGTTTCCTGAAGCAATGGGGGTGGATTTTAATGATGGAAAATGATGACATTAGTAGCCTAATGTTTAAATTATTCTCAGAAGGAAAAGACTTTTTAAAATGAAGTCCTCTTAATGTAGAATTCAAATTGAATTTAGGTGGTAGAATGAGAATCAACGTCCCAAGTGAAGTACTTATCAATAACAGAATAGATACATATTTTAAGATTAGTTTGTTTTGGGTTGTGTTTAACAGATCCACTGAATATAGGGTTGGAAAGTGGCTGGTATTTCACCAGCTTGACCAGTTTTAATAGGCAGAGAGAGTTACCAGTTGGATACTGTGACTGGCGTCATATGTAGACGTTTCTTGCTGGGTTCTGAAGCCTCTTCTCCCCTCTGACAACAGTAGCCGTCATAGCTGGCTCCTTACTCCTAGGCAGGGCCAGCCCTACCTTGGAGCAGAGTGGCACTTTTGAAGAGGTGGCACTTTGCTGCCCCAAGCGCCTTTTTTCTTTAAGCGAAGGAGAGAGAGAGGCGCCAAGTGGTTTTCGCTTACCCGCTCGGCGCCCCTCTCTCTCCTCTGCGAGCCCTCTAGTTCGGTCTCGGTGCTGGCTTGTAATGCTGAGCGCCGGAAAATGACGTCATTTCTGGCGCTCAGCAGTAAAGTAGCGCGCACCGTGGCAGAGCAGGGAGACTAGACGCAGGACTGCTGAAAGGTAAGTGCAAAGGGGGGGATAGGGTAGATAATAAGGAGGGAAGGAGAGGAAGGGTAGATAATGACCCCTGGCGTCAGAAGGGGAAGGAGGGGCGGCATCTCCCCAGGCGGCATTATGTCTTGGACGGGCCCTGCTCCTAGGACACAATATTCTGTGCTAAGGCCATCGGTTTTTCCCATTTGGCAACCCTAATTGATTGCGTGTAATAAGAAAAAGCACTGGTAGTACCTTTCTATGGGTTGTAGATCTGGACCTAGCCCAATGCTGGCATTGTTGATACTTCTTGCTATGTAAAGAATATAGTGTAGTGTTCTGATTTGCATTATTTCTAAGGTAAGCAGGCAATGCAATAAAGCATTGGAAAAGGCGAGAAGGGTGCTGGGTTCTATAGCTAGAAGCATTAGTAGCCATAGGTGAGGTGATTGAGAGCTGGTGCTACCACTTTACAGATCTCTGGTCAGACCTCACCTGGAGTGTTGTGTACAGTTTTAGAGACCCCTTCTCCAGAAGGGTTATTGAAATATTGTATAGGAGGATGTCAGTATGTATAGCTTGGAGGAAAGGAGAGAGGAGATAGGGTATAAGCATTTAAATATGTACATTGTTTAACCTAGTGTTGATTTTACTTTTGAAAAATCTTTTTTTTATATATATATAAATATATATAGTGAATATTTGTGCTGCTTTTTGACCCGAGAAAAGAAAAAAGAAGAGAAACTAAAGTTAATTGCACTTCTTTAGTATAATAATTTTCAATTACTTTGTTTTTTAAGAGAATACCTTGAGAATCTGTTTGCCCTTTTTACGTCAACACCCCAACCCCTCCTAGAGCTACTCATTATATAAGGTTCTGAATATCTTTATTAAAGATAAATTATTCATTTTGTTGGGTAAAGTGTGTATGCACCGTGCCAAATTTCTGCCAGGCGGGTGAAGTGTTTTGGGAAAAGTACCACACATTTTTTTTTTCTGAGATCTAAGAGAATCTGGCAACAAAGACAGGGCCTGGGAGAGGAGATGACATTTAAGCTGTCAGCCTTTTGGCATCAGATACAACATTTCTGATATATAACACTCATTTTCTACATGCCATAGTATAAACTGCATATCGCTAAATACGATTAAAACATTTTTGTATAAATATTAAGAAATGAATAATTCTGTTTGCCTATTGGATTCAACAGCGTTACATAGACACTCCATTCATCATATATTTTTTTTAATGCATATGATGGCTGAAAGGTTGCTCTGTGAGAATTACTTCCGCAAGAAGGTCATGTCTACGTAACATTATTAATAAATCACCAGTCTGAACCAATCCTCGATTACTGAATATCGTAGATGAAACACATTCGTTTATTTAGGTCCTTAGGCTGAAAATGAGCATCAATTACCATGGTTTCTCTGGGCAATGCTGGACGCCATCTGGGGTTAGTACTAAACATCTATTTTTACAGAAGGATGGACATTAAAACCCATCTCCAATGGGAGAGGCATGAGGGGGCTCCATGTCTTTACAAAGGTTTACTTGACCGTTTAATCACAATGGGCAGGGGATGGGGTGGTTGTTAAAAGTCAGAATGTAAATTAAGGACACTTTTAACCTTTTGGCAATTTGTTTTAAATTATATTTTAACCTCCATTCCACTGAGCATGGGTTGGAAGTGAAAGGTTGCGTGGGCAAGCTCTATACCAACCAATGATCAATTTTGTTGCTCCTTACCCCATTGCACCCAAACAGGGTAAAACAGGGGGTGTAAGGCTCTTTAATAAAATAGCTATTAGCTTTGAGACTTTCAGGTGAGAACATAGGTGTTGTCACAACTCGCAGGATTTAAGGTTGCCTGCACTCACATGTATGTAGTGTATTTAGTGAACATACAAAATGCATTGCATGTATTAGCATGCAAGGTCATGTAAGATCAGTTGAGCCTGTTCAGCTGTGCTAATCCCTTAACGTGAATGACTACTCAACCTTTTAGTGAATAGGCCGAGCTGACTTCACTGATGTACTGCCCATAGAAGCTACATCAATTAAAATACATTGTAGATTGAGGTTGGCTGTCGACAGGAACACGATGTGAACTAGAGAGGGACAAAACATATCCTCTCGGTTGAAATGTAACAAACAATTCCGTGAAGTTTTTTTTTTCTAATTTTGTGTGTCATTTCTTCTGATATGTGCAATCCATCTGCTAGTTGAAGCCGTCTGGTCTGGCCAAAAGGCAGTGTAACTGTGAATGAAGGACAGAGATACTATCTCTTTACAGTCCCAGGGGCAGCAGCTCATACCCAACTAATTATTTCTTCTACGGACGCCGCCAAGAGAACACTACTTAAAGTCACGCAGTTGATATGAAATGGGTTGGTTGACGGCGATAGCATCAGATCCATCTCACAACCATTGCCGCCTAGAGATAACAAGTAAAAATGGTTGGTCCTAAGGGATAAAATACTTGGTACATTTTTGATCGAATGCCCCAAAGGATGATCCGCACAAAACAAAAACATCTTTAACGCAAATTTCAGGGGATGGCTTCGTGCAAACCATAATATATTCCAGCCTGATATCTTGTTTATATAATGTTTAATAAACTATTTTACTGCCAAAGACTTTAATACTGTGAGAAAATGTATTGAAAAATGTCTCATGTTCTCATGTTTTTAAACCTGTGCATTACCATAAATACTTAAATGTATGTATATGTGTTACCTCTACTCCCTACAAATTGAATAATAAAACCACAGTACGTTGTCCATGCTTGAATATATCATCACCTTTCAGTCATTGATCCTGCGTTATGGATCTCAAAGAATATTTCCAGGCCCCTGCATATCTGGCTTACAGAACCATTTCGTGAGTGTCTGTGTGTGTTAGTGTGAGTGTCTGTGTGCGTGTAAGTGTGTGTTAGTGCTGAGTGTTTAAGTACAAGTTTCTCTGTGTGTTATTGTAAGTATCCAGGTGTGTGCGTTAATGTAAGTATGAGTGTGTGGGTATGTTAATGTGTGTGTCTGTGTGTTATTTTGGTGTATAGGGTTAGTTTTACCCCCAAAAGCAAGAGATACACCTTCCTGATTGTACTGTAATCATGCACTCTTTGGGGGTCTCTTGTGACCGTGTAAAGCTGACATACCACACATATGTGGTATCTACATGCTCAGGAGAACTGGGAGATTACTTTATTGTGTTTTCCTTCATGCTCCAAGTAGCCCAGTGTGCAGCACCCATCCCAAAAAGTGACTGAATGGTGAACAAAAACCTCAAACACCCTTAGTTCTTTGGTTGCTGTGGGCCACCTAGAAAGGTAATTAGTCTTTTACAGAATATATAGCTGTATGGGATTCAATTTAAATATTGTGAGATAGGTCAGGGATCGCCCCTCGCTGAGGTCAAGGGACATGGGCCCGTCATCATTCACACCAGGCA
Source organism: Spea bombifrons (assembly GCF_027358695.1). Lineage (NCBI taxonomy): Eukaryota > Metazoa > Chordata > Amphibia > Anura > Pelobatidae > Spea > Spea bombifrons. The sequence continues at coordinate 8,845,239 of NC_071090.1, forward strand.
AACAGCAGTAAGTTCGTGCAATCTGACACAGGGTCAGGTTTATTGGAAAGGTTGCAAAGACAAAAGAAATATAACAACACAGCAACAAAAGAAAAACCTTGCCTGTCTGGCACTTACTATACAAGGGATGTCCCTCACTACCAGCTGGAGAGCTTCTCTCTGCCAACTTAACATAATATGTCCAGCAACCTTTACTCACTTTACTCAAATGTCTCTCCCAAAGACAGGCTTTCTGTGTCCTCAGCCAGGGAGCTACCTGCCCTCCTGGCTTCCATTTTATATCCGCCCTCTCATTCACCTACATTAATCACCTAGCAGGTGGAAGACTCTGGTGTTACTTCACACAGGAAAGGAACCTAGGAGAAACATACCTCCCTTCCACCACCAATCCTACATGAATGTCACGATGGGCAAAACTTTTTTTAAATTTTTTATGTTTTTTTCTTTATATTAAATGATGGTTTATGAATATAATTGTTATAAAAACACCCTACTTGTCCTGGAAAAAAAAAACAACAATATATAATTTGTGTGGGTGCCCGAAATGAGTTAGAGGAAAAATACAGTTGAGTACACAGCAAAAACCTGATTGTTTTTTTCTTTTTGGAAAACATTGTCAAATAACCTTGGTCCTCCAGGGGTTAGGGATCAGTGCAAGTGAGATCTATAGTGGAACCAATATTTTCACCTCTATCTTACGTCACTAAACTAATTTCATTATTATTTTTTTAATCACAAGTACAGGAACACAACTTTATTTTTTCATATGTATATACAGTTGTCAATGTTATGTCTCTAGGGAATGGAACTACTGAATATTTTATTTATTTCACGCTTGAAGAGTTGTCAGCTTACTTTTTTTTGCATGTTGTGCAGTTATTAGGGTAGAATGATCTTATCACACATACAATGTCAGGAATTTTACATAGCAATTTTTCTTACCGTGCTTCGAGCTACAAGAAAAACTTGGAAATTAGTCTTAAATAAATGTTTCCGTGACGAGTGTGGAGAGTGTCTAATTCGAAACACGATTATGCCCTTAATCCCTTCGAGACGAACATTCAAATTGCTTCATGGAAGCCATGAATTATTCAGCAATATTGACTACATTGATATTGAGGACGGAAACGGAGAGATGAAAGGTGTTTGGTTGGGGGGGGTCTCCATCGGCATGACTTTAAGATTCTCCACTATCGCGGAACAGGCAAAGCAACAGAAAGTCTATGCAGCTAATGCCTGGGCAAGCAAAGTCAATCTTTGATCTGTAGATCTATTGGGAGCTGTCTAATGAAGATAAATTCTTTTTTCTTTTCTTTTTTCACCTTGTTCTTTTTTTACAGTTCGATTTTAATGAATGCACCAATATTTAAAGGCACTTAGAATAAATTTTCCTTTTAAGATCTTGGTACGTGATTTTGGCGCCCATCGAAAACCTGAATTGATGTTTGATTGTTTGAAAGTGATTCGCTTCCCTGGCTAAACCCAAAATTGAGATTGTGGGACCCAAACGGCAATGCTAAAAAAAAACCTGCTTTGAAATAAATAGAAAACAAATTATAATAGGTTTCATAGATGCAGTCAATGAGTACATTTTCCACGTACATTCCAAACTGCTAAAAACTTTGTCCGGAATCCAAAAGACACGTCCAAAGAAATGTAACCTATAGTAGGAAATGGATTTTAACACCTTGCACATTTTCCGAGTAGCAAATAGCTACTTTGTCAACACATAGATTGTAAATTATACTCCACTGAAATCATATGGACTTACTTCATGTGTTAGACATGCATTTTAAACAACATATAATTATCTTTTTGAAGTAAAGACCATGATTGAAATTTGATTTAAAAAAAACCAGCTGAACTGGCAGTTAGTTTTCATTTTTTGATATTAGACCCTGCTGCCGATATATATATATAAATATTAGACCCTGCTGCCGATATATATATATAAATATTAGACCCTGCTGCCAATATATATAAATATTAGACCCTGCTGCCAATATATATATATAAATATTAGACCCTACTGCCAATATATATAAATATTAGACCCTGCTGCCGATATACATATATATATTAGACCCTGCTGCCAATATATATATAAATATTAGCCCCTGCTGCCAATATATATATAAATATTAGACCCTGCTGCCAATTCATTTTATATTTAAAAAATTGGGTGCTGCTCCACACTCCCTAGCATGCAATCACTCCCTTCGCTCCCGCACCAAAAAAATATTTGCCACACTGTATATGATGTCATATTCCAGCACTCAGCATGCAATGCCGGCACCATGGCCGAGCTAGAAGCCTCGCAGAGTAGAGTGAGGGGTGGTGTGCGGTTGCTGAAAACATAAAAAAAAAAAAGACGGCATATTGATTCCGGGACATGTGGTCACCCTACCTCCAAAGCAGTAGGCACCAGCCTTGAGCTTAATAATTTATCATATAGGTTGCTTTTACATCATACATTTCCCCTTTCCATGTACACGCTGCTTACATAACTTATATAACTTGCATATTTTGTCTATCAGCTTCTTCGTTGTGTTCAGCTATCTTATCCCTGCGACCATGGTTACCGCTATGGGCCCACCAGGAATGACTGGGCCCCGTGAAGCTACCCCTTTTGCCCCGTGTTAAAGGCGGCCCTGATTTATTGGTCATTGTTATTCTAGCAACAACTCGTGAATCTGAATGTCTATGCCTTTTCTGCTTTAGGTTGTGCACTCCCTTTTCTGTATACTATTTTATATATTTTTTTTTTTTAGTAATCGATTCAAATGCCATTACGCTGTTTACACTTCTTACATTTTTTCTTTTTAATCACGAATGCTAAATACAATGCAACACAAATTATTTATGAGCAATTATATCTACCTGTAAACATGGCATCGTGTATACACCTACAGTAGGAGAAACCTTTCAGCATTGTAAATGACTAACTGGAGTTAATTAGCCACCAATTAGTCAGGAAATAAAATCTAATTAAAGCATTGCTGAGGTGCTTTCCCCGAGTTCACATTTGTTACAAACATCACACTTGGTTTCTGGAACTACTGAGAATGCTCCGATAACAAGGTAGTCTCACCTAACAGTAATGTCTACTTAGAATGTGCTGAACCTATTACGTTCTCTTATGGATTTATAAAGGTGATTTATTACGAAATCTATATAAAACCAACGTATGTTTCCACTTTAATCTCAGGGTCTCAAGGTGAACGGCCAGATATCTGAGAAATTATTGATTTTGAATTGAATTACTGATATCACAGTTCAAATCTCTAATTGAGTATAGGGTACTTGTGATTATCAGATCTTCTGTACCTCCTGAACGTTACAGTTTACCTGCCATTATTAAAAGCATTTGGTTGCCTCCATTAGTGAGTTACTACAGTAAACTCTTTGCGATGGACTTCTGAAGTCTTAGAGTTAACTCATTTAAAAGAACCCGCTTATGTCCATGGAATAAGTAATCTTAACATCTTGTTCCCAAAGCTGGCATGATTCTATATTTTCATACTGCTTCGTTTGAGTTACGTCTCCCCTTTTGGTTGGCACTGAGTGGGTCTATCACCTTATTTAAAAGAAGTGTTTGGAGAAATGCGTAAGCTCAATACAGAAAATACTTTCGATACTAGTCCCTCAATGTTAACCCCTTAAGGACAATGGGTGGTCCCTAAACCACTCATTTCTCATTAAGGGGTTAAAAAATCCCAAAAACAGATACAGTAAGTGAAAACAAACAAAGAATTATAAGCAGTTACATGGAGACAAAGAATTTGGTCCATCTAATCTGCCCATTTTTACTGATGTAAAAATCGGGTTAGGTTTATGTTTATGCCATGAATGTTTAAATTACCTCACATACCCCATCTCTCTTTAACCCCCTTCTTTCCCTTTTCTCTCCCCATATCTCTCGCTCCCTCCCTGTGTTTTTGCTGTTTTACCTGTACTTTTCATCCACTTTCTCTCTTCCATTGGCTCTCCCCCTTTCACTCCATCTCTCCGCTCCTTTTCTTCCTCAGCCTGCCTTCCCTCTCTCTTTTTTCCCTTCTCTCTCCCTCCACTGCTTGTCTATTCCCTCCCCACATCAAATCACCTATAATTTTCTTACCTACCCTTACCTCACCTTTCCTCTCCTGGTTTCACCTCTCCTACCTTCTGTTCAAGTTACCTACCTTCTCATCTCATACACTCTCCTCAGCTAACATCTCCTCACCTTACTTCACCTCACTTTCCCTTGCCTCACATACCCTCACCTCGCATTATCTACCCTCACCAGGGAGGAGCCTAGGGTTAGTAGTGCTTGGGTGTAGTATTTCTTCAGCTCCCCATACCATAACTAAAACATATACTAACACAGAAACTCGCTCTAACACCCACTCACTTTGCCACAACTCACACAAACACACTCTTCAACACCATACTATTACACTCACTTTAACACCATGTACATGCATATATATATATATACATACATCTCACTCTCTCCCTCTTGCATCATCAGTGCTGCTCTCCCTCCCAATTCCCCCTCTCCCCTCCCTTCGAGACTCATGCTGCTTCCATTTTACTGTTTTTCTGTTACATGACCATGCTGGGCGCTCCAACAGATCGAAGTTGGAGGGGCAGATCAGAGCAGAGGGGTGGGTCAAAACAGGGAAAGAAGGGATGAAGTCAGAGCAGAGGGAGTGGATTAGAGCAGAGGGGTACTGGGGGAGGATAATAACAGCAGAGGGGGCAAAATCAATTTCACATTATCTGGCACGCAAAAAACTTGTATACATTTTTTCTTTAATGGTGCAAAAAGCTATGTAAGCAGCGATTTTCCTTTCACGATAAAAGGAATAATAAGGAGATAATTACATAAAGCCTAATACCCAAACATGTAGCTGCTCCTGGAGCCTTAGTCTTTGTTCCTGCTGTTATCAGATGTTAAAAAAAACCTTAGCATAAGAACTGCCACTTCTGTGACTGGCACCAAGAAGCAGAACTACCAACTTGCTCTACAGTTGTGAGCTTCAATTTCAGAGTTTGTGAAAAAGAAAACCCCTTGTAGAGAGACATCACTGACAATCATAAGGCTGTCAGGTTGTCATCCTTGAGAAACAAAAAATGGCGAGCCAGACACCATTTCATGGGTGATAGTCAAATAGAATGGAATTGGAAGTTTAGAGTTAGCTTCTGAGACATAACTACGATCAATAAATAAAGTTAATATAGCCGAAAAAGGGGCAAGCAATAAACGTAGTATTATTAACTTTTTGGCCCCTGTGTCATACTTTTCCCGGTTTCATGCTGTGACATTCAAGTAAACACATAGATGAAGCTTTAAGTACTTTGTATGGTACTATGTATGGTATATAATAACTGCCCTAATAAATGTAGCTGTGCTTTCTGGGATTGCTGTAATATAAACTCAATTGTCAGAAAATGTCCTGGTAAATTCATGATTGCTGACACCTATGCGGATTGTGCCAAGTCATTGCTTTGTAATCTATTAAATCAATAATTAAATAATATTTATTATTTAAAATGTTCTAGAACAGATAAAATCCTAAATTCCATGAGCATTTGTTACTGTTTTAAAGTGTTAAGAGCTTGCTTTTTCCCATTGCCTGGTGACACGCTCATACATTGAGTACCTGTCGGATATGCCCTATCCTAGTTAATGAGCTCTAGGCTGCCTTTTATAGCATTCTTGTTAATGGATCAGCAAAGGACATCATGCCGCAAAAAGAAAAAAAAAACATTGCAAACTGTAAAATTCACTTTTCCTTCCAAAATCTCAAAGCGAGTGAATTTGATGCCTGGGTCCAGCTGTCACCCACCCACCAATCAGATGTCCCGAATCATATATAAGAATATTCTCCTTGTTCCTGTTCAATCTGCTGTAGTGTTATCTCCAGGGCTTGCTTTCTGTTCTGCTTGGAACTGGGTAATGAAAAAAGGTTTCAAAATAGCAGGTGGCCTCTTTTTGTATAATGAATTCAACCACCACTATCATAGTTCTAAAGTGTAGGTGGTATTGTGGCATAGCCTTTTCAAAATTTGACACGTAAGGCAATAAGGCACCAGGAGAGAAGATGTCTCATGTTATATAACTAGAAGGTTTAATAAGGAAATGCATGGATTATCACTCAGTAGATGCTGCTTTGCAAACAGTTGATTTTTGTAATAGAGCTGTGTGTCTCTGGCTCATCTGCTAGGAATTCTTCTTTTGTCCAAAACAAAAACAAAGCCTTTAGAATTCCTTTCCAGTTTTTGGATTTCTTATTTTAATATGCACCTATTGTTGGTATAGCACAACACAATTCTCAGTGCTTTAGAAATAAATGATTGTTAAAAAAAATAACATTATTTAAAATCATAAAAATCCCCTTCAGTCCAATCTTTAATTATTCGTTCACAGTTTTTTTAACAGAAATTACAATATATATTAAAGAAACAGTCAAGTAATTTTTTTGACAAAATCAAACTATAATGCTCTATGCTGTGCAGAGTGTTTTCATGTGAATCTCCTGAGATGTTTGGACTCTCATTGACAGGCGGTAGGAGGGGGTAGATAGAAGGGAGGGAGAGGGGGTAGATAGTGAGAAGGGGGTAGATAGTGATAACGAAGAGTGAGGGGGTAGATAGTACGAAGGGGGAGGGGTAGATAGTACGAAGGGGGAGGGGTAGATAGTAAAAAGGGAGGAAGAGGGGGTAGATAGTGAGAAGGGGAAAAGGGGGTAGATAGTGAGAAAGGGGGGAGAGGACGGAGATAGTGAGAAAGGGGAGAGGGGGGAGATAGTGAGAAAGGGGGAGAAGTGGTAGATAGTGAGAAAGGGGCTGGTAAGAATATTAAAATAAAGAGAGAATGAGTGAGAGAATGAATGAATGTGTGGATGCATTGTGTCAATGAAAATAATTACTGTAATGTGTGGATGAATTGTATGAATGAGCGAGAGAATGAAATAATTAATGTGTGGATGAATTGTGTGAATGAATGAGAGAATTAATTAATTAATGTGTGGGTAAATTGTCTGAATGCGTGAGAGTATGAGTTAATTTATGGATGAATTGTCTGAATGAGTGAGAGTATGAATTAATGAACTTGTGAGAATGCATTAATTAATATGTGTAAATGATTTGTTTGAATGAATTATGTGAATGAAAGTGTGAATTTGTGAGTGACTGTAAAAGTGTTTATGTGTATCATAGATGTATAATTAACTTGTGAAAAGGCAAAGATGGCACAAGCAGAGTGTTTAATCCTTGGGGACCAAGATGGCACAGGCAGGGTGTTTATGGGACAAAGATGGCAAGTCATATGCATGTAATTTGGGTGCCGGTCAAGTTCTATGTGGGCATTGTGGACACCAGGGCTGGCTTGGGGTGTATGCCTGTAATTTAGGGGGTTTTATCTATACCTTTAATGCTGAGTTTTTATGAGAATTCCAATTGATCTATACTTGCGAAGCTGGGTTTGTGTGTTATTCTGTTGATCCATATATCCTATGCTATGTTTCCATACATTATTTATGTATACCTGCAAATACAGGGTTTGTATATCTTATTCAGTTGATCAATACCTGCAATGCTGTTTCCACGTGTTTATTTACCCTCATTACTGAGTTTACATGTGATTTCCAGTTGATCTATACCTACAATGCTGTGTTTCCATACATTATTATTGTATACCTGCAAATACAGGATTTGTATGTCTGATTCTATGCCTTCAGTGCTGAGTTCACATGTGAATTTCAATTGATCTATACATACAAAGCTGGATTTGTGTGTTAATGTGTTAATCTTTACCGGCTATGCTGTTTCCATACATTATTTATGTATATCTGCAAATATAAGGTTTGATGTCTTATTCAGTTGATTTATACATGCAAGTGCTGATTTATGTGTTGTTTATTTGATCTATACCTATTTTTTTTGTGCAGGAGCAGAGGGAGTGATTGAATGCTAGGGAACGTGGAGCGGGACCCAAGGAAATGCATAGGGTCCAACTTTTTCAATATAAAATGTATTGTCAGCAGGGGCTAATATTTATATATATATTGACAGCAGGGCCTAATATTAATATATATATATATATATATTGACAGCATGGTCTAATATATATATATATATATATATATATAAATATATATATTGCCAGCAGGATCTAATATTTATATATATTGACGCAGGATGGCCCGATCAAAACAAGAAACTCCGAAGACCAGCAGAGTAAAAGCAAGATGTGGTTTATTGCAGCTTTGTATGGTCCACAGTGTTGCACTTCATAGTGTAAATAAACCGAAACATAAACAAATCATTGACTGCCTCTCTCCCTGTTTCCAGATGACGAATGCCTCTAACGGCCACCCTTTAAACACCTGAGTGCAGGTTAATTGCCTCCACCTGCTGACCTCCCAGCAATTAACCCCCTCATGCTGGGAATAATGAGCGTTCCAACCTGCTACTGATATACACAGACTGCGTTACCTTGCCACAATATATATATATATATTGGCAGCATGGGTTAATATTAATATATATCGGCAGCAGGGGCTAATATTAATATATATCGGCAGCAGGGTCTAATATTAAAGAATGAAAACTAACTGCCAGTTCAGCTGTTTTCAAATCATATTTCAATCACGGTCTTTACTTCAAAGATATAAGTACATATTATGTTAAAAATGCATGGCTAACACACATTATATATATACCTGTGTGTGTAATCTCATGCGCTTCATAGTATGTCCCTGAATGGCAGAAATAAAATGTGGTCACCCTAGTGTAAAGATATGCGAAACCTTATTAGGTAAAATTACCGAAAGTGAAATGGAAATGCACCGTATGGTGTCCAATAAGCAGAAAGTGTATTAATATGACCTTAAACGGATGCATTTTTATTGAAACAACATAAAATGCGTCAGCACGATAAGAAACATAGAGACTAGTGCCTTATTGCTTTCCAAACTAATTATTCTTCAGCAATCAGCACTCATCCATAATGCCTTGCCATTGCAGTTTCTCCATGGCAACCAGCTAAAGGATTATTTTTAAACATATGACTGATTTGGACTTTTTGTATGTTCCTTACCAATTCACCGCCTCATGGCTGTATTGATATGACACAGTGGGGGTGAAGATTAGTTGTGCTGAATGAGGTGCATATCTTGGAAGGGATTGTAGTTCTGTTTAAGTCTTGAACTAATTCCCTAAAGCTTACCCGCAGCCAAGTTGGTTTATTGGGCCAAAATACATATTCTAGTGGTCCTGGGCCGCTGATTCCCACATGCCGTGGTTGCCTCTGGCTGAATGAGGGTGTTGGGAAGTGTAAACTAAAAATGTTTAGTATTGTTAAATGTGCGTATGCAGCCACCGATGAATATTATATCCTTACAACAAAATATGTTGGAATGATTTTTACTACACCAAGAGGTGGTATTGAGTTTTTATGTGATTCAGTACTATTCATGCCCTGTTCACCTATTGTACAGCGCTGCAGAATATGATAGTGCTATAATAAATCAAGAAGAAATAATAATACTAATGTTGGTTTTCTCCTTGCCAGTCTAGCAGTCTAGCTGTGTTTTATTATGTTCAGAGCTAGCGAGACTGTCGGTGAGATAACTGGCAGAGAGTTTTCAGTCATGGCTGCCAGGAGAATTATAATTAAAGCGTACCGCAGCCTCAGTATAACATACAGGATTAAATGGAAAAACTAGATATAAAGAGACAAATCATAAATGAATATGGCAGGGCTGCATGAATTTAAGTAGGATTTTCAGAGCTGTCAACAGTGCTGACTTTGCAGGGACCATCCAGACAACAGCGTTCATGATTTTCTACCTTCTGTCCTGGCTGCTGTCCCAATTTAGCTCCGCATGCAACATGGTCAAATAGGCACTGTACATGCATAAAAGGGGCACAAATTGATCATTCTATGAGTGGAATATGCTGCGATGTCATGTTGCCCACATACAGTGGCAAGAAAAACTAAGTGAACCCTATGGAATTACCATAGTTTTCATGCTTTAATTGCTCATAAAATGTGATCTGATCTACATCAACGTCACACGTATAGACAAACACAATGTGGTTAAGTTACTAAAACACAAATAATTATAATCTTTCATGACTTAATTGAACACACCCATTATACATTCTCAGTGCTGTTGTAAAAAAAATTAAGTGAACCATTGGATTTAATAATAGGTTGAGTCTCCTTTGGCAGCAATAACCTCAACCAAACACTTCTAGTAGCTGCAGATCAAACCTGCATAACGTTCAGGAGGAAATTTAGACCATTCTTCCTTACAGAGCTGTTTAAACTTTTAAGGTCATTCCATAGCATCTCTAATGGGTTAAGGCAGGGGCGTCCAACATGAGGCCCGCGTGAGATTGGCAGCCAGGGCAACCGGGATCATTAGAGCCCTGCTGCTTACCTGTGGGAGGGTCTTTTGTACTGCACAGAGGAAGCGGAACTCAGCAGAGTTCACGTGACATCACATGACTCTGCTCCAGTCCTGCTTCCTCTGTTCAGTACAAGAGAACGCCGAGGGAGGCCGCGCCCCCTGCTTAAGTCTGTGAGCGGCATCGATAGAGCTGCAGTGCAGGTACGGGGGAGGTTGCTTGAATGAGTATGCGTGATTGAGGGAATTAATCTGTGAATGCAGTGGCGGAACTACCGGGGTCGCAGGGGTCGCGACTGCGACCGGGCCCCGGCGGCAGGGGGGCCCAAGCCAAGGGGCTGCCCGAAATCTTTTTTCCGTTTTTGTTTTTTGGGGCGTCCAAATGCGGCCCGCGAGACCTCGAGGTGCGGCCCGCGTAAGATCGGCAGCCAGGGCAACCGATCTTACGCGAGCCACACCTCAAGCCCTGCTACTTACTTGTGGGAGGGTCTTCTGGACTGCACAGAGGAAGCGGAGTTCACGTGACATCCTACTTCCTCTGTGCTTTAGCAGAGAAGGCAGAGGGAGGCCGCGCCCCCTGCTGAAGTCTGCGAGCGGCATCGAGGAGCTGCAGTGCAGGTAAGGGGGTGGGGAGGGTGTTTGAATGAGTGTGTGTGATTGAGGGAATGAATCTGTGAATGAATGATTATATGAATAAATGAGTGTGTGTGTGTGATAGCATGGATGTGTAAGTGCTGGAACCTAGGCATGATGGGACTGTGATTGCTGTTAGCAATCACACTCCTATCATGCCAAGTCAGCCAGTACATGCTGAAACCTGGCCAGCTGCCCCCCTTGTGTAGTGATGCTGCCAGCAGTATGGGGTCTGCACTTACAGCCACCCTGTACCAGCATGTACTGGCTGACTTGGCATGATAGGAGTGTGATTGCTAACAGCAATCACAGTCCCATAATGCCTAGGTTGCAGCATTTACTGGATGGATGTGTAAGTGCTGGAACCTAGGCATGATGGGACTGTGATTGCTGTTAGCAATCACATTCCTATCATGCCAAGTCAGCCAGTACATGCTGAAACCTGGCTAGCTGCCCCCCTTGTGTATTGAGACTGCCAGCAGTATGGGGTCTGCACATCACTTACAGCCACCCTGTACCAGCGTGTATTGGCTGACTTGGCATGATAGGAGTGTGATTGCTAACAGCAATCACAGTCCCATCATGCCTAGGTTCCAGCATTTACTGTATGGATATGTAAGTGCTGGAAACTAGGCATGATGGGACTGTGACTACTGTTAGCAATCACACTCCTATCATGCCAAGTCAGCCAGTACATGCTGAAACCTAGCTAGCTGCCCCCCTTGTGTAGTGATGCTGCCAGCAGTATGGGGTCTGCACATCACTTACAGCCACCCTGTACCAGCATGTACTGGCTGACTTGACATGATAGGAGTGTGATTGCTAACAGCAATCACAGCGAGCACAGTCCCATCATGCCTAGGTACCAGCATTTACTGGTTGCCTGGGTATGATAGGAGTGTGATTGCTGTTGGCAATCACACTCCTATCATGCCAAGTCATATTGCTAATTTTGTCCAATTGTGTGTTACCTACTTTTATTAAAAATGTGAGTTTTTATTATTATTTTTAAAGGTGGGGGTCATTTTCGGTGTTGGCTAAGTGAACCCTGAATGTTTTGGTCCAGAATTTTCATTTTAGTTCATCCCTAGAATAAATCTAGGGAATCCTGAATTTGTAGTCGCAAAACTTCTCGGCCCAGAAATCAGTGAGAGGAAGAGTAAAGGTTTTGTGTCATTTTACTTTATTTTAATCTGCATATTTTATTAAAGGCCATATTTTTTGTCACAGTGAAAAATGAGTGTGGCCCGCGCACGTATACAATTCTGATTAAGTGGCCCACGGCAGAAAAAACTTGGACACCCCTGGATTATGCCCTTTGTACATGCGCCCCTTTTTCTTTGATTTTTTCAATATGTAAATTGAATTTGTTGAATTTGTTGAAAAAAAATTGTTGGGTAAAAATCATGTTTTTTTTTGGGGGGTGAGGGGGTGGGGGGCCCTTAACAGATTCTCGCACTCGGGCCCTGAGGCGTCTAGTTACGCCCCTGTGTGAATGAATGAATTAGTGTGTGTGTGATAGCATGGATGTGTAAGTGCTGGAACCTAGGCATGACGGGACTGTGATTGCTGTTAGCAATCAAACTCCTATCATGCCAAGTCAGCCAGTACATGCTGAAACCTGGCTAGCTGCCCCCCCTTGTGTATTGATGCTGCCAGCAGTATGGGGTCTGCACATCACTTACAGCCACCCTGTACCAGCATGTACTGGCTGACTTGGCTTGATAGGAGTGTGATTGCTAACAGCAATCACACTCCCATCATGCCTAGGTACCATCATTTACTGGTTGCCTGGGTATAAAAGTCATATTGTTGAATTTTTTTGTCCAATTGTGGTGTGTTACTTACTTTTAATGAAAGTGTGGTTAACACACCAAAATTGGACAAAAAAATACAATAACAATATTAATTTATATATGATTGTTGACAGAAATCACACTCCTATCATGCCCAGCCAACCAGTACATGCTGGAATCTGGGTATGCCTGAGATTGCTGTTAACAATTATACTATATATACATATTAACATTGTTGTTAACTGTTTTGTACAATTTTGGTGTGTAACTTACTTTTATTAAAAGTGTGGGATGTTTTATTATTTTTAATGGGGGTTGGTCGTTTTCGGCTCAGTGAACCCTGAATTTTTGGTTTTGGTCCAGAATTTTCATTTCGGTATATCTCTAGGATAAATAGAACTTTCTAGGCCCAGAAATCAGTGAGAGGAAAAGTAAAGGTTTTGTGTCATTTACTTTCTTTTAATCTGAATATTTTATTAAAGGCCATATTTTCTCACAGTGAAAAATGAGTGTGGCCCTTGCACGTATACAATTCTGATGAAGTGGCCCACTGCAGAAAAAACTTGGACACCTTTGGGTTAAGGCCTGGGCTCTAACTGAGCCACTCCAAAAGGCAAATTTTGTTTTTATTTAAACCATTCTGTAGTAGATTTACTGATGTTTAGGGTCATTGTCTTACTGATCACCCAACTTCTGCTGAGCTTCAGCTGATGGACAGTCTTCCTGACATTATCCTGTATGATGCAGCAAAGCAGCCCTGAGTCATGATACTCCCTCCACCATACATTACCATTGGGATGATGTTTTCACGTGGGTATGCAGTGCCCTTTTTAAGCCTGTAACGTCAGAGTCTCTTACTGCAGGTGATGGAGAGATAGCCGTACACAAATGCAAACAGAGACACGGTTCCAATCAGTTGCAGATGGGAACTGCAGTGACAGTGAATGGGTGCAGGAATTCCAAAAAGCATAATACATGAGGATAAGGCAAAAGACGTAGTCAAAATACAAGTTGAGGTTTGAAACTGGCTGGAGTCAAAGAAACAGGCTGGAGATCAAAGCACAAGTATTAATGTAATTTCAAACAGGAACTTCAGGATCAACAGGTACAATGAAGGTAGCTATATATACGAACCAGGGTAGGTATCTCACCACTGAAGAAGGTATCTTTAATTCATTTGTTGATGTGTTGCTTTGGTGTTGTGCAAGGTTGTGCCTGCAATCTTTCATGTTGGTGAGATCGCCCTTTTCAGGTGCAGGAGCATCCCGGAACTCAGGTCATCCCGGGCACATGACAATACCATATGTAGTGATGTTTCTTCTTCTCAACCAATTCAACCTTAGTTTCATCAGTCCACATAACATTTTACCAGTAGCTTTAGAAGTGTCAAGGCACTCTTTGGCAAACTTCAGGTGAAACACAATGTTAAATTGGAGAGCAGGGGCTTCCTCTGTGGTGTCCTGCCATGGACTCCATGCCTCTCCAATGTTTTGCATATGGTAAGTCAAAAGGAAAGCAAAGCTAAGGAAGATTGAAAACGAACGCAAATAGTGCATTTTCATTGTTTAAACTGAATAAACTAAAATGGCGGCAGGTAAACATACATGAAGAATCTTCGTGTCCGTCTTCGATAATATCTCCTAGCTCATCTCCCTGGTCCCTTCCCACTGCCTCTAGCCTACCTTGTCTACGTAGCATCGCAGGGGTTAATGGGAACGGGAATCTGTAGCATCGCGCCAGGAGTTAAAGGTCTGTAAGATCGAATCTATTGCTGCCCTTTATTGGTTCATGTTAGAGGAGGCCCCTGCCGGCGACCAATAGAGTCGCTTGTACGGACGTTTAAAATCGTGGTGCCAAAGCTGCTGACTACTGTAACTTCGTATTAACCCCTGCAAAATAAAAAAACAGAAAAACAAACAAACACGAAGAACGTACACGAATATTCGCCCGAAAAGAACTCAGGAACGGGAGAATATTTTTGGAATACGAAGGATTTTTTTTCACAAAGATGAACACGAAGACTTGGCCAGCACCTCAGTCGAGTAATTAGTCGCCTTCCATGCTAATATTATATGCTTTGACCCTTTTTTATTGATTTGCGTTTCTCATGTCAACAACAAAAAAGTGGATCAATAGACAAGTCGGTTATTTTCTGGAAGCAATGTATATTTTCTTTAACTTGTTATTTTCCATATTGACAATGGGCCACAAAAACAATAGGCTCTTTATTAGAAAAGGGACTATCATGCAATTAAACCAGTACATGGGATAGACCCTGTTTGCGTGTTTTACCACTTGGCTACCTCCTAATGTTCAACCAAAGGAATCTAAAGCTTATGTGACTCCACTTTTACGCTTTGATCTTTAACCCTTTCAGTGTCAGAGGAGAGTGTAGTTCTTTGACAAGCCATAAATTAGCCAACTCTTGTTAAAGGTCCTAAAGAGATATTTTTCTAAAGCGGATACATTTATTGTAAGGACTTCTTATGTCTCATACGTTTATGTGATTTACATAGTTTTTATTCATGAGATTTCCTTTAAAAATAGTCTTAAATAGCTAAGAATGCAGAAAATGTGAAATTAAAAAAAAACAGAAGCAAAGCATTTGCATCACTGTCAGTTTACAAAGAGACAGTTACATCTGTTTACGTCTGGCTAGGATGTGCGTAGAATTTCATGATGATTTATACATAAAAATATTAGCATTCTGGATCTATCCAAGGGCTGCTAAATGCCAGATTTTTACTCTTAGGAGCTGTTCCAGGGTTTAATGCTTTATACTGTGCTAGAGCTTGACTGATCAACTTTCCAAAGGCTGGCTAAGCATAGTGTGAATTGTAATCCAACAGAAGGTCATTAGCGTCATATTTGTGTCCTATATACACATAAAAAAATGTTTAACCCTCTGCCACCGAGAAGAGCACCACATTTTCCTGTACGACCTTCAAAGGGTTAAATTACATTAATCATGCTATTAGCTCTGCGTTTTACCAAAGTGTTGGATAACAATTCGGATTATTTGATCTCCAAAGCATTTGCACCAAAAAAACGAGGCTGATTATTGAATCTGATTATGCTCTGGTATACCCAGTGGCCGATGCCCCCCCCAAAAATATTATTCTTAATAATAATATTCATGTTAATAATATTAATGTTAGGTGACATGGTCACTGGCACCATGAAAATGAAAATCAGGCTGGAATCTACTACTGTGGGGATAAAGGGGAAGAAGAGGATGGAGAAGAGGAGGAAGAAAAAGAGGAGGAGGAAGGAGGGGATGAAAAAGAAGAACGATATTATTGGTTTCTTAAATTCTAATAATACAGCAAAATCTGTAAATAAAAAAAAGATGAGTGCATTACATAAATGGTGTACAATTACACAGTATTTTTTTTTTACTGAACTTGGTGGAGTTTCCGCGCTCCACAGGCTCCCAATGCATTCTTCTCTTGAAGAATGAACACTGTTAGAAAGCGTCTAGAACAATGGCCTGTGGCAATCAGGCTGTAAGGGCTGAGACAAGCTCTGTGAGGAGAGTTTCACATAAAAGCACTCTGAAGGCAGGTGGGAGGAACACTCTGTACGTTGGAACTGTTTGATATCTACAAAAGGATCTGTAATGTAAAATAAAAAGGAACACAACACTGTATATTACATAATGCGTTCTCCAATGCAACTGTTTATGACTTCATAGTGAACAGTGAAAGTGTAAGAGATCATTTTCATGCTTTTATTCTTTCCTATACATATGCACACTGAATGCAAGTGCTAGGAACATGTTTTAAATCATGTGACTTCATTGTCAGAGGGTCTTCTTTGGAATGCCAGTGTATTATATGAATGGTCCAATAGAATTTCTAAAATTCGCATATTTCTCATATATAGTAAGAAGTTATATTCTAACTGTTAATGTGAATGGGTAGAAAAATTAATGCTTATAGGGGCAAGGTCTCTTTCTCCTCCATCTTTTCAAGAATAGAGAACCTACCGTACCTACAACCACTATATGTCTTCAGTTAGTGCTGTTTGTATACTACTTTTTTCTAACAAATAAACCTATTTAAGAAGATTTAGAAGTATGGCCTTGATTGCCCTTTGGTCACGGAAAAGTTAAGATATTTTAGACAAACAAATATCTAACAGAAAGACAATCTGATAGAAATCCTAGCTAGGACTGGGCAACAGCCACTCTGAGACCAAGCCAGATCTTAAGCTTGGCTCATTGAGCACGTCTTGCTCGCCCCATAAGAAAATGACCCATATAGTCAAGTGGAGGAAATGTTTAAGCCAATTTAACTCTGGCTCACGTTCCTTCAGGCAGAAGAGTCAGGTGTTGGCCTCTAGGCTACATTGGATTAGCCGGCTACTGCCTGCCGCAAGCCTCACTATTACTACCTATACTTTTTGCTCTCTGTCTATAAGAATAGACAATATTCTCTATGCCTCCTTAAACAATGATGTGTACGTGTATGTATGTAATATGATAGAAACATCTTTACTCTGTGTTTACTTTTGACCCGGTATGTTGGTCACCATCCTGGCATTGGAATTGTTAAGAGGAGCTGGAGGTGAGTACCCAGTCAAGTTGATTAAGTTTGCTTCCTTCTGCTCTTTGGTGTAAAAATGAGACCATATTTCATCAATCCCAGAAGTGTCTTTCACATTGAATGTGTTTGGAAGTGTGGAAAGTTACAGATGGTAATTTAATGGCGCATTAAGAACATGTCTTAAGTGCATTATATTGAAAAATCAATTCTTTCCAGTTCTTCTACACAGGAGCAGCCAGACGAAGCATTCAAGGGACTTTGGAAAAAACATTAATTTCCTAATTTATGTAGCAATAAGTCAAGACGACTAATCCGAAATTGCTCAAGTATCTGATTTCTTTCCAATAGGCATATATATCCCTATCACAGGCCATTGTGCTAGACGGTTGCTCAGATACCTTAAGATAGAAGGAGCACCGCTCTTTTTAGAGAGAAAAATAATTAGTAAAGCATACTTGAGTATTTGAGTATCATTCCATACTGTCTAAAGAGAGACTCCAGCCATCATATACACTGAAATGCTCATTATAGCTGAGCATTCCCTTATAATTTCCATGCAAATTTCTGTTTCTATGCAAATGTCTAGGGGCTTTCTGCAGAATTCTCCTGTATGCATTTGCCCCTTTCTCCTAGTTCTCTTCCGTCTCGGTACGTCATGAATAAACCCACCTTCTGCCACGTGATATACTCAATGCCAGTAAGCTCCAGTGCTGTGAGCGTTCCCAGGGGTCCACTAGATGCCCAGAAAGTGCCCTCCACTCCTAAAGGTGGAAATACTTGAATATGTACTCTTTGTTGAAGAACCTGCTTGGGACATTGGAGGGTCCCTTTAATACCCATATAATATGGGGAAGATAATACTTTTACATTTATGTTTTTCACGCAGTGCAGTCAGCAGGAACATTCTACTAGCTGCTACAGTGATTGCTGTACCATTTTGCGCCAGAATTGCTCAATTAAAAACCCATTGTTACGTGATTTTCATTCCTTCTACGTTCACATCTCTGCTTCGTCCTACGGTTTGGGACACGTTTGTTTTAAATCTGCAAATAATTAAGCCGACGGTATTTATGCAGCAATTCCAGCCAACAGATATGCTTATTTTTATCTCTTTGTTTATTTTAATTTGGTATATCTGCAGGCATGAAATACCTTGCGCCTTTAGGATATGTCGGAAGAAAAAAAAAATAATTCTTCTCTATTGGATTCTAGTATTTTTTTTCTGGCACAATTCCTGAACGAAAAGAATATTCGACTCTCCTGCTGTTCGTATCTCTCTCTTCAACTCGGGTAGGAGAGAGAGTTTGAGAAATAATCAGTCAGTTCCTGCAAGATGTTTAGTACACTGTGGATTTGCAAATTTAATTCAGAGCAAACATGAGTTTTTCCCAAATATCAGAGAATACTGGACGGAAGAGGAGTCTGGATCATGGAGGTTGGCCATGAGGGTTTTCAAAGATTTATTCTGATGAACTTCCAACTGCCAACCCTTCCATAAAAAACAACAAAGAAAAATGGGCCTTATGAGCGAAGCAATATGATTTTTGATACAGTTCACCATCACCGTCACCATTTATGTGCATTTTAAAATGTTAAGACAGAACAGCTGGGATACAATGCAAACCTTACTTCTGGCTAAAGGCTTCAATAGCCAAATAAGTTGTGTTTTTTTTCTTAGAATAGGCACGTGAAACATTACCATTATCTGTCTTCCCTGGTGTGCTGGCTTGTTTGTTTAACTGTGTACTGAAACAATAAAACACTGAATTTATTTAAGTTGGAGTGCCTTGTTTATTTCCTTCATCATATCAATGGGTGTTTTTTTTTGCCCTCTCTAAAAGCACTCATTTCTGTTGAGATCAAATACTGCTGTGTGTTCTTTTTATGTGGATAACCTTATAGAGTGGGAATATTGTTTTGTTTTGAATTGGTAATTATTTTCCTTGCAAAAGTCCTCTCCCTTCTCCTCACCCCCATCCTTACAAAGACTGCCTGAACCAATTAACATCAATCAGCAACATAATAATAGTGGAGAAATAATCGTGCAGATGCTGAGAATGGTGGGATGAGCAATGTAAGTAAGAGATGCTTAACATCAAAGGGTAACACCTACAGCTCTCAGCACTTAACTGTGGACAAATTCATTTTGCAGGCTGGGCACTACACTATATGGACAAAAATATTGGGACTCCTGACCGTTACACCAACAGGGAGTTATATGACATCACATTATAAATTCATGGACATTAATATGTAGTTAGTCCCTTCTTTGCAGCTATAACAGCTTCCACGCTTCTGGGAAGGCTTTCAACAAGATTTTGAAGTGTTTCTGCTGGGATTTTAGCTCATTCATCCGGTAGAGCATTTGTGAGGCCAGGCACTGATGTCGGATGAGAAGGCCTGGCTCGCAATCTTCTCCAGTTCATCCCAAAGGTGTTGGATGGAGTTGAGGTCAGGGCTCCGTGCGGCTAACAGCAATCACAGTCCCATCATGCCTAGGTTCCAGCACTTACACATCCATGCTATCACACACACTCATTCATTCATATACTCATTCATTCACAGATTAATTCCCTCAATCACGCATACTCATTCAAACACCCTCCTCACCCCCTTACCTGCACTGCAGCTCCTCGATGCCGCTCACAGATTTCAACAGAGGGCGCGGCCTCCCTCTGCGTTCTCTGGTACTGCACAGAGGAAGCAGGACTGGAGTAGAGTCATGTGCTGTCACGTGAACTCTGCTAGGTTCCGCTTCCTCTATGCAGTACAGAAGATCCTCCCACAGGTAAGTAGCAGGGCTGGAGGGGCGGCCCGCGTAAAATCGCATTGCGACTTTATTCCAAATTCGGCAGGGGGGCAAAAGGGGGGGGCAAAGATTAACCTGGGGGGGGCAATTGCCCCCCTTGCCCCCTGTAGCGACGCCACTGCTGCTTAAGGAAGGTTAAAGTTACCCAAAAAACCCTATTATAGAGGCCTCTCAGGCCTAAATCCCTGTTCTGAGGTTTATTTATTACCATTCACCATACACAGAGTTGAAGTACAGGGGGAACATTGCCTCTATTTGTTGTTTTTTTTTAAATATCTCTTTATTTAAAATGTCTACATTATTTTGCAAATTTCTGGTGAGGACATACAAATTATTAAAAATCATTGTGAGCTTTAGTATCTAAGGGCATACAACTGAAGTTACGTCGTTTCTGTTCAGTTAATCAATAATGTGACTGACCAATCGACTTTTCAATGACTAGACCCAATACAGGGCAATGATGGAAAAGTTGCCTTATCACTATAGCAACCAGTGGAATGTTCCTGCTGACTGGATCGTTCTCCTGATTGCTATGGTGATAAGTCCAATTTAGGAATCTTGCACAAGAATCATCTTGCACATATATATGTGTATTTTGATAGACATGTCTTTTTCCTAGCTATGTAACGGTGGATTTGACAGACATCTCGGTCTCCAGGGTGCGTTTTCTTTCCTACATCCCTTTGGGATGCATCCGAATGAGTATATGCCCTTAGTCTATTCCCAATAGATCCGGCTGGATGTCTCTACTTCCATGCTTCAAAGAATCCTTGACTGCCAAAACGCCCCCAAATGAGCCAATATTTGCTAGAATTATATAGTTCCACTCACCTGCTCAGACCCAGTTTGGCTGACTCTGGAAACTGTTGCTTAGCAACAACACAGTGCATCCACCCCCGTGCACAAAAGCCATCGTTAGTTCATGATTTGGTCCGACAGCTGCAATATTAACCCCTTGTGGATGAGCTGGGGTCTCTGAATTTCATCATAAATAGGTAATTTTAATGTGATGGTTAGAAAAAGAGGTTACATTTCTAACAATTTCCAGTAATTTCCCTCTTGCGTTGAAGTATTTAACAGGTTAATTTCTTAGTGTTGGTGGTGTTGGAGTATACAGCCCCCAGTACAGTGTGGAAGACAAATACTTGGCCTGGTATTTCTGTGACCTTAAAACCACAACTCCTATTGATTCATCGGGACATGCTACCAAAAATATTTAAATGGTTGAGTGAGGTTCATAACAACTGCTCCTTTTTTGTTGTGACAGGTCTTAACCACCACCTATAAAGTGCTTTCCTGTATTTTGGGTGATATATAAACTTGATTATTTATAGTTTCCTGTTTATAAATCCTGCATACTGCTAGGCAACACTATAGGCGATTAGGCCACAACATGTGACCTAACCATACCTGAGAACTTCTTGGCTCCGGCTACCCGGAGCCTTCACTTGCGGGATGCGACAAGGACTGCACAATGACATCAGCGGGCAGTCCTGCTGACGTTAGTTGGCGGTCCCACTCATGTCGGTGGGCGGTCCCGCTGACTTCGGGGGTGTTCCCGCTGATGGGAGGATTCGGGTCTTGAACCGGAGGAGCAGCGCTCACCCGGCAACCTCCGGGTCAAACATAGAGAGTTCCCAGGTATGGACCTAACCAATGTGACAAAAAATGTTTCCTGGAAAAAATGTCTGAATCTACAACACAACATTCTAAAGTAAAAACCAATGATGTTTACTTTGACTGCAATATTAGCAATTATTTCTTAATTGAAACGATGGAATAGAATTCCAGCAAAAGTGGGAAGGGTCAAAGTAAAGAAATTAAAGTATGTGTGGGACAGACATAAACCCATCCTGAACTTTACCCCACGGAGCGCATAAGGTTTGAGGTTTTACAGCATGAACAAAATATAGGCAGGCAAAATAAAAGGGCCAGATTGTTCAGTCATTTGTCTATGTTTGCAGGGGTAAGTAGCAGACAGCAATTGATAATGTTAATGAGAGTTTTTTTTAATAACAAATAATGAAATTAATGAGATCTTTTCAACTTCTGAATGGCATTCCCAAATCAACTTTGGAATGTTGTAAGTATGCATGGGTGGATGAACTGACGAAGCTGAGATTGAGCTTTAGTGAAACTCACCTTGTATGAAGATGAAGAGCCTTCTCCACCGCAAGGAGGGCCAAGTGGTGATATAAGCCTGACTCGTAGCCGCACCTGTAGCTACCACAAAGGCTCATTCTTTGACCAAATGCATGATAGCATCCTCACCAAATGATGTCCCGGAGACAATTAACCCATTTTCTGATGACTTTATCTTTAAATTGCCAGAAGCCGATCTCAGCTGTAATTAAACTACATCTCTCATTAACTCAAAAGACCAAAGGCTGGCGGGTAAAAAATGGGAAATCTGATCTAAAAACCGATGAGGACCTATTTTGGACCAGTGTTGCTGTGTACTTTACTGTGTACTGATATTCTTGTGCACAGGTGAGATAAACATTTTCACATGGATTTGTATGTATGAGTTGATTCTTAAAAACCATGATCTCCTCTGAGAGGTACGTACTGCGACAGAGAGAAGTCAATATATTACTTTTACTGGCTTTGCGTGTGAAAGTTAGAGGAGCTTTGAATAATTTAGTGCATATGCTCAAAAGAACAATGCTGGATAGTAAGAGTTTCCTGGAGTGAAACCTCTTGACTCAGAATTTTAGTTTATTCTATGCCAAGCAGAGCAGCTAATGACTACTAAGTGCAGTCATCTATATGACCTGGGCAGATCGCTTTATATTGTGCATAATCCATTGCACAATTATACTGAACATTGTGGGAATTAGTAGATCCTCACATGTGCCCATTTACACAAATTAAAAAATTAATATATATATCATTTTTGTAACAATAACCCCCTGGGTATCAGACGAGGTTACGTCAGCATGCACTGCATTGGAGTCTCATCATTCCAGCATGCAAAGAGTTAAAAAGAGTTTTAAAAAGTAAAAAAATAAAAAAAAATGACAAAAGGCATTTGTGGCTGGGATAACGAATACCCTCCAAAACAGGAGCACGCGGGAATTAGGATGGAGTTCTGGTTGGTGTCACAAACCTAATTTCAAGCTTTCCATTTCATCAGGGAGCTATAGCAATAAAAAATCGTGGAAGTTAAAAGGTCATTAATTAATAATATGGTAGAGACTGCGTTAACATTTGATTCTGTTATTAGTTGACACCTTAAGGGGGACAAATTCACCAAGGGTCTCTCCCTTGCCACATGCTTCAGGCTTCTTGCGCTATGAGCCAACGGGCAGGCAGTGCAAGCTTAGTCAAGCACAAAAATCGCAGTGATTCAACATGAAGTCAATTAGACATTGGACAATAATGGTTTGTGTGAGAGAAAGCGGCTGGCAGCTGACTGGAATACTTAATATGGTCTGTCTCAGCCAATGGGGTGAAAAAAATGACTGTTCCAACTACAGAGATGAGAGATCTCTACATTTTATCTACCGTTCACTACAATTCCTAACATCCGAAGGCAGTCAAAAGCTCAGACCTTTCATTGGCATGCTGGAAGATTATTCTCCAACATTTCTCCAGCCCCAACTGTATATCTTATAGATATATGCGGAGGCTTCTGACTGCAAAACACACATGTCGTGGAGATGATATAACTCATGCTGTTTCACAGAAGGAAGCTCTAGAAGACAATATATATATATATTCCATAAGATTCCATACACCAGACAGCCGTGAGAGTTCCAGGGGCTTGGCTACAATTAAATTAAAGTATATGTAGGATAGACGTAAACCTATCCTGAACTCCACGGAGAGTATACGGTTTGAGGTCTTACATCATGTACAAAAAAAAAATGAGCAGGCAGAATAAACTTAACGAGAGCTTTTTAATAACAAATCATGAAATTAATGAGATCCATTCAACTTCTGAATGGCTTTCCCAAATCAGCTTTGGAATGCTGTAGGTATTCATAGGTGGATGATCTGACGAAGTTAAGATTGACCTTTAGTGAAACTCACCTTGTATGAAGATGAGGAGCCTTCTCCACTTACTTCTCCGCATGAAAGGCCATGTGATGTTTTAAGTGGTGTTTCAGAGGTTTGGCCACAAACTCAGAGGCACAAGGTGAATTAAGAAGATCCCCTGGGCAGCTAGGAAGGAACATAGAAACAGCATTTGATGGCAGATAAGAACCATTTGACCCATCTAGTCTACCCATTTTTCCCAGATGTAAAGGAACAGGAAGGAACATCCTCTATACCAGTTTTGTAAACCATTTTTTTACAAATATTACGTTTCAAGTACTTTGCATTAATTAAATAAGTACCTGTTATAAAAAATAAAAATGTCATTGAAATAAGTACAATTCCCTCAAAAGATATATTCTATGGAGTGCGTGTATCAAGAAATTCTGCCTTATCCCATGGGTAGCCAATGAACATCTCTTCAGATGTCGCTTAACTATAACTCCCACCATCCTGAATTGAACGTAAGCAGCCTAGGATATACTGAAGTTGAATTTCAGTTTACTTACAGGATCAGGGACCTGCTAATAATGCCATGCTGAGCTGTCGTAGGCACACAGGTGTGTTCCCTGAGGGTGGGAATTGGGTTTTTAGTAAAATTCCATTTAAATGATCTTACAAGGACTTCACATGGATGATTTCATGGAAGTTCAAAGTCAAAATTCTGTGTTGAGTCCTCATTAAAACTAAGGCTATACCCAAAATTGCTGAATTTCCTCAAAGTAATTTTACCCTAGGAAAATTACGGCTGCTAGCTGAAGAACAGCTGGTACGAGAGAAGATCTTTGGATTATAGTGTTTCTTTAAATGGTAACTCTAGAGTAGAACCCTCTCCACAATTTATGTCTGCTTCAATACCATGTGTTTTAATATTTTTCATCCCCTTATACGTGACTAAGCGCAAAATGCAAGTGTTCTCTGACTATTCAGACCATAGAAACAACATATATATCTGTATATCTGGCTGGGGATGCTCTGGGACATATATGTGGATAGTTAACTAGCCATTTAACCATTTGTCTAATTATATCCTTATTAAAATAGGAATGTTACAAAAACACCACTTCTAGACTGTTTTCATTTAACATAAGATTGTCTTACCACATATTAGTTAATCCACAGTGGGTTCTCAGTATACAGACGGAGTGGGGTTTTTTTTTGGTTAACTGCTTGAATATATTTGGAGATCTAAGGGATTAGCAAATTCCTATGTTATGGTGTTCTACGACTAATTACAGATGTGTGAAAAATATAGATAAGGCGGAGACTCGTATGATACAGCGACTTCATGCATCATTAGCTGATTGTCAAGTTTCCGCTGCAGTGAATTCACAAAAGCAGGGTCTTCTCCTCCTACACTAGTATATATAAAGTGCTATCCAACCCTATGTGACCCTATGTGAAAAATTAATTGCAAGATTGTGTTGGTGCCCTTGGTGGGTGCGGCTATATTGATAACTCCCCCCTTAAGAAATATAACACTTCTGACCACACCCATTTCCTATTGCAACCACTCAACCTCTTTGGACCAAGTTCCACCAAGTTTCCACCCATTTCCTATAGTACCATCCTTGTCCCCAACAACTGACCAATGCCATTGTTGTCCCTCAACTTACCAGTGCCATCTTTCTCCCCAAACAGCCTGTCAGTGCCATCTTTGTACCCAGTTTATCAGTGCCGTTGTACCCCAAACAGTTCATCTGAACTTGTGTTTTCCCCAAGCAGCTTGTCAGTGCCATATGTGTGGTAGATGCATGGTAGATGTTAATACAGTGAAGGCATTTAAGCAAGCATGGGGTTAAGCTAGATATATAAGGCTAAGCTAGATATAAGATAATACCAGGGACTAAGGAAAGTATTCAGAGGTTGGGCAGACTGGATGAGCTGAAAGGTTCTCATCTGATGTCACTTTCTATGTAAAATGTCTCCAATTTCTCAGACTGCCTTGGCTAATTTCCCAAAGTATGTGTTCCTTGATGATAACACTTTGATGTACATAATGACAAATAGTTTCCAATGTCACAAGACAGACGCTCAAATAGTGAGGGTTGTTGTACTTCTTCTGAAATACTGTATGTAATATGGAACAGTAGATCAATGATTATAGGGTAAAAACTGCTGCTAAGCTATTAGATTTGGCGTGGGTTGAATTCCAGTTTCTTTTCTTTTTCTGCAGTTGCTTTCTGAAAAGCTGAGATTGCCATCTGCAGTCTATTCAGAGAAACATGGTTCCAATAAAGACAATGTCCCCGATTCTCCTGATAATATTGAATTATTTCTCAGTTGGGAGAAGCCTCCAACTAGGTGAAGTAGCAACATGCCTATGGGCTTCCAAGGCATAAAGGATGAGTCCAGAACTCAATTTCAACAAAAGTTAATATTTACACATATTGTAGTAACACATTTTAACATACCCAACCCTGGCATAAACTTCTGTAGTCAACAAGTCCTGATGGAATATAATACCCTTGTCTACATTCCAGTCCTTTGTGGTCTACTTATCTGAAATAACACTAATATCCTATAGAAATCTTAATAGAAATTAAGAGGATGAATAACTTTGATGTTATCTTTATTTATAGTAATGTATATGATATATGCTTCCAAGTGAGTTGGAGCAAAATCCAGAGGATCTAGTCATCTAGGGAAATAAGTAACAATGAAGTGTATACATGGAAGGGAAAAGAAGAGAGAAGCAGTAAGGAAGTACTTGTGACATCACAAACAATGATTCCAAAGCCAAATATTGGCCAAATAATGCAAAAAATTTAAAAAAACGATAAAGAATAAAAAGGAAAGGAAAATGTTGGTATATCAAAAATCAGTTAAATGAGGGTAATGCATCCCTGTCTTTTGAGGAGGGTCCTTAAGTTAAATTCACTCCCAATAAAGTCCTTTAAATACATCCAATTATTTGTGTGACATAAAAGATAAACTTCTTCCTTCAACACGAAACTTATCTTTGACTCCACCAAGCTAAATATGAAAGAAGTTGCCAATTCCAGGGCTCCGGTATGTCAGTGGGGAACACACTCAAACGCAGTTCAGGGATGGTTGTTTCTGCATGCATAGTTGCACTCATGTGATCAACGTAACTAGTGTGACTTTGCCCAACCGTTGCGTTTCGCCCATACTGTTTCACATTTGAAAACTTTGACTTGCCTCCTCTAATTTGTTAAGGAAATAATCCTTCCAAGAACATAAAGACAATATACAATAACTTTTAAAAAAGCAATTTCTGTGCTATCTATATATATTCTATGACCAGTGTGATAAAAAAAAAGAAAAGGACTGGGGCATGTGTCTTCAGGTAATTTATTTAAAATTGCTTAATTTCTTGAATAATTAAGATTATATGTACAGGAAGATGCCCGAATGTTATTAAAACGTTGTCTTCTGGGCAATTCACAGCGGTTTCAGAATGATGCTATAAAAGTCTAGCAAAGTCTTTGATACAGTGCTTCATCTGACATATCTATTCTTGAACTCCCTATTTACTGCCTTCAGATTAAAAATATTGATTGTCTGTTAACAAGCGTTAACCAGACCCAAGACACCGAAACAAAGAGAGAACCATGATTACTGCCTAAAGAAACAGTAACTCCCTTAAATTGATTTAGTTCATAATGACCGTAAGATGCGGGGATTTCCAAACCCCTCGCTGTAATAGTATGAAACAAATCAGTGACAGCTTGTTGGTAGCTTACATATATCACCCTTTTAGTGCCGGGGGTTGAGACACATTTTCCCTGTGGGAGGCTTGTGGGACCTCTCCCCCAATAAATTTACCTCATTATCACCCCATAAATTCAAAGTCAAGTGGCAAAAGTAACTAAAATAAGTACTTTTCTTAAAACCCTCTATCTACCTTACTAAACTTATGTAACTGTAGATAAAAGTAGATTAACAGCTAGTCTGTGCCTTCTTTGCTCTCTTCCCTTCCAACATACACTATGACACACATATGTAAACACACTTACACAAATTACACACACTGATTCATACTCACTAACACACATGTACACGTTCATGCACCCCATCTCACCCAACTTACACATACATTCTTACACACTAATATCTGCACATCCATGCTCATACACACAATTACACACCAATGATAACACACACAATTACACATCCATGCTCACACACATACACAATTACACATCCATGCTCATACACACATACACATCCTTACACACATACACAATTACACATCCATGCTCACACACACACAATTACACATCCATGCTTACTCACACACAATTACACATCCATGATCACACACAGACTTACATATCCATGCTCACATGCATACATAAATACAAACAACAACTATACATACATCCCACCTCTCACAGACATTTAGCATTGATAAAAGCACTGCTATTTGTCCATAACTAAGTTGTTATTCCAACAAGTAAACATGTATATAAAAATAGAAAGGTCACTTCTTATTCACACAGGATAGTTGTTACAGCAAAACGAATGTAATCTGGAGAGGAACAGCTAGAGAGAATAGAAACAATTGACAGATGAACACCCAAGGTCAGTTATTTCACTATCTATAAACAGGTTTTTATGCAGTAAATATGAGCTAATTACCTGTCACCAAAATATCCACATGAGCCAGATGCTGTTTAACAAAGAATGTTATCAATGACCATACGTGTCCCCACGCCTTGGCAACTCCACTTGGCAAAACGCTCTTTTATAAATATATGTCATAAACATTTTTGCATAAAGCTACTCATCTATGTTTGATTGTCCCCCTCAGCCTTATTCAAGATACACTAATATGTAATGAAATCATTTCACAATAACTATCAATAAAAAGTGCAAGAAAAACATTCCCATACATTTTAGAGGTATAGCTTCTCTGGATTATGGTTTCTCAATTCTTGGGCCGCCAGGGAACTGTATTAACATCAGTTGATTTGCAAATATTGGAGTCCAAAAATCAGGAAATCCCATGAATCAGAAAATAATAAGGACTATACAAGCAAAGTGTGTGGACTAAGTTGGCACACCAGGCTCCTACTAT
Organism: Spea bombifrons; assembly: GCF_027358695.1. Classification (NCBI taxonomy): domain Eukaryota; kingdom Metazoa; phylum Chordata; class Amphibia; order Anura; family Pelobatidae; genus Spea; species Spea bombifrons. The sequence continues at coordinate 8,874,509 of NC_071090.1, forward strand.
AACTCAACCTTATAGGGGAAAATGGATACAATTTAGTAATCATATAGGGATACTGGGGGGATGTAACGTATTCGCACAGAAGCTAAATGAGAGCCTAAAAGTGTGTTATACTTCAAAGCAATTTTCCCTTTATTTGCATTATCACAAAATAACATAAACATCTAAACATTGAGATGTGTTTTATTTTTTATAGATATGGGGGCTTGGGCCAGGAAGACTGAATACCACCTGGCCCATGACATCAACCTGTGATGTCATGGGTAATGGGTGCTGTTAGACGATGTGACACCCACTGGCCAATAGTTTCTGTGGGCCAGGAAATTTACTACTGCAAGACCCAGAGACTTCAACATCAATCATGCTCAGACACTAGCTGACAAATAGACTTGTGCATTCTGATTCATATAAACTTTAAATGAAATGGCGACATTTCATTGTTTTGTTCATTCATTTGTAATTACAAGATGTTACTTTTTCTGGGGTTTCCGCAGGCTTCCGCAAGCTATGATTAGCATTTTTGGCAGCATTCCCAGAAAATGTGGTCAAGGTTCAAAGTGGCTACATTGTTGAGATAGGGTGCAAAAGGTTACAAGCAGCAAATGAAAAAAAGCTATAGCTAACCATTGCAATGCCAGGGATATCTACACTGAAAAATCATATCTTAGATCATTCTAAAATTAGACTTATTAATAATATTTTAACCAAAACAATAACTTAGGAGAGATGAGGGGTTGAATGAAAGAGAGAGAGCTGTGGAGTGTGAGAAGATCCCTATCTGTTTTGATGAAACAAGGCTCTAAAGTCTGCAGTGAAGCCCAAGTGAAAGCGCCTCCCAGAAAAGGATTTGCAGAGACTAACCCTGTTTGATGACTGAATAGATAAGCCATCATTTCAGCATCACTTTGCATAAAGGAGTGCAACACCAGAGAGTCAGGATCCAAACTAAGATTGAACAGAAAATTGGCTGCCTTCCAGACGGAGGGGAGTCTCACTGCAAGGTAGCAGTGCTATCCAGGCCCAGCTTCTGTTTGGAAGGTCCCAGACAGAAATCATCATCATTATGAGCAAGAAGAATTTTCCTCTCATAAAACGCACCATTGATTTCCTAGAAGACTTGTGGGTTTTTCCTACCCAGTTGTGGATTCCTTTGGGGGAAGGAAATACTGTATGTCCGAGTGTGGCACACTGTCTTACATCAACATTAGACAGCCACCTAGTCTCTGGGAACCCTTATCTTCCAGAAGAGCTTAGGTGCAATGTCAAGTTAAGAGGTTACACTACTATCATGACATTTGTGGTTGTGAGAGGGCTATGACAAGGTACAATGTTTTAGGTGATAGTTCCTCTATACATTAGCCTTTGCAAAGTTTTAGTAACTATAGTAACAGATGGAGACTTTTTAGTTGCCTTTCTTTGCACACATTTAATATACTGTTTGACGGACTCCAGCTTTGCAAAGAATATTTCTCTACCAAATGTATACTTTGGTTCCAATTGTGGGATCTGGGACAACTGCCAAGTTGCAGAAAAGCTACACAATTAAATAGAAAGAAAGAGGTTTCTCTCTCTCAGTTACCAAAATAAAAATCATTAGCAAAATAAACTTTGACTATAGGATACCAAATGTGCTTTTCTCTGATGAATTTTTTTCATTTACAACACCATAGACGGTAACATTATGTACAGGAAAAGAAATCCAGAGCAAAAACCTGAACCTTCTCACCCGAGCTGGAAAGCCCACTGGCATTAGAAATAAATGGATGTTGCAGCCGTAAGTTATTTACTCTCAAGACATCACAAAAGGGCAGTAAACAGACCTTCATGGCTCCGTCTACTCGGATCCTCCTTGCAGTATGCGGGCAGGAAGTCCCACTGATGGTGGCCGGTCCCGGTGACATCCCCCTGCCCTTGCCAGATTTCTCCTGCACCAAGTCTGTTGTGAGTGCATGTCAGGCCAGGTAAATTTGTCATTTTGACTGTTTAGTGGAACATTGCCAAATACTCTGCTTTAAAATCCCATAATTATTTGTGATTTAAGATAAATATGTGTTCATTCGTTTCCTCTACTAAAGTTCTTTACGTTACTCTCATTCCACGATTTCAAAGGCTGCCGAACAACAAGAAGCAGAAATATAACAACGGGGAAGAGATAACTTAATGGGGAAGAATAGAAGATTCTGAAAACTGATGAGAGTGTGCTGATGCAGGTGCCATGAGTCCATGAGCCCAGGTCCTCCATAACTGAGGCTCCCAACAGAGATAGAAATCTCTGCGAGGCAAGAGGGAGGGGGAGGGACCGGATGGGAGCAGTGTGTGAGCTACATGAATAAGAAAAGACAGTGTGTGTGTAAGCATATAATGTTTGAGTGGGTATGTACGTATGTGTAAGTGTATGGTGTTAGAGTGAGTGTGTGTTAGCAATGTTGTTAGCATATGCAAGTCTATGTTGTTAGCGTGTGTGTGTTCGTGTTACCAGGGCCGGCCCTACCATGGAGCAGAGTGGGGCAATTGCCCCAGGCGGCACTTTTGAAGTGCTTTTTTTTTTTTTAAAGCAGAGGAGTGAGAGGGGCGCCGAGTGGTTTTCGCTTACCTGGTCGGCACCCCTCTCTCTCCTCTGCGAGCCCTCTAGCTCGGTCTCGGTGCTGGCTTGTAATGCTGAGCGCCGGAAAATGACGTCATTTCCGGCGCTAAGCAGTAAAGCATCACGCACCGTGGCAGAGCAGGGAGACTCGCTGCAGGACTGCTGAAAGGTAAGTGCAAAGGGGGGGGGTAGGTAATAGGGAGGGAGAGGAAGGCTAGATAATGACCCCTGGCGTCGGCGGGGGGGTGGCATTTTAAACTTCGCCCCAGGTGGCATTATGTCTTGGGCCGGCCCTGCGTGTTACTGTATTGTGTTAGAGCGTGCGCATGTTAATGTACAGTGTGGAGAGTGTATTAGTATTCGGTGTAAGCATATGTGCGTGTTATTGTATGGTATTAGCATGCGTGTGTTTGTCATGGGTGAGTCTATGGTTAGTGATGCAAGGGAGAGGAGTTATATAGCGTGCATATGTATATGTGTACGGTGTTACAGTCAATGGGTGAGCAAGCTAACATGTTACATGTGTGTATCTTAATTATGGGGAGTGCCAACGAAATACCGAACCCTCACCTCGGTTTTGTGAGCATGCCCACAGCCACTTAAACCAAAGGGAACAGGGGCCGCATGTGGAGAGGAGCATGATCCATCAAATGGCCCGGCTGCAGGATCCCCTCTACGGTGGTGAGGAGCGGTGGACAGAGGACGGTCCCTACGGTGGAATGGAGGACAAGCCCCCATGGCACATGAGGTAGATTTTCCCCGACTGGGGACCAGCAGACATGTGACAGACGGGTGGTTCTTATACAATAGGTTACAGCCAGTAAATATTGTATCCTTGTGTCTATATTCTACCTTTTGTTGAATATGAATTAACAACCAAAGACCTAAAATGAAGACAAAATAACGATGAATTGCTACTGGGACTTATCTCAGTAGGAAAGATTTGCTGTAAAATGGTTCTACGAAAATATAAATATATAAACCAGGAATAAAAATCTCTTTGATGCGAAAAAGACATGCGAGTGAATGTAATGGATACACACATATTTTAACTATATGTACACTTAGCTATGTATCCTGTCTGGAATAGTACAATCTCTTTTCTTTCTTGTGAAGATGTTGCCCTCTAGTGATATAAATTGGGCTTAGTTGAAATAAGCATTCAAGGGTTTCTTTTGAGCAGACCAGGAAATGTCTGTAAGTATTTTTTAAAACCTGTTTGGTAACTTGTGTGAGCAATGGACAGTCAGTAATCTTAGTTTTATCCTTAATATAACTTCATATTTCTACTGAAATGTGCCACTCCTTCTTGTAGTTTCGTACACCATAAATTCTTTATAATAACTAAATCCTTAGCATACTTCCTGAGTGTCCCAATTTTCTGGCACGGCCCCCCTGCCCTGTAGTGGAGGACCATGAGCTCAAGAAGCTGTAAAATCAATGGGCGTATGTGGTGTTGGAGCTTAGATGCCATAGTATGGTTGTTGATCTTTACGGTACTCTTATTTTGCAAACCCTTAGAATGTGTTGGTCTTGGCCTTCCTAGGTATCATCAAACTAATGAGTGTCTCTGAAAGAAAAGGGTGCAGCAACTATTAAAGAGAGTGAGGTGAGTGTATTGGGCTTTAATGTCATGTTCAGGCATTCTCAATCACTAATGAGTAAGATTTACCAAAGGAGAATTGCACTTGTCACACCAGGGAAACTCTCATGAACCAGTGAGTCTCAGTGGCCATTACCAGGAGATATCATGGACTTCACAAAGTGAAGATTCAGGAGCATTTTTTTAAACCCATATCAAATAGCTACTTATGGGCAGTGTTCTTATTTGAAAAACTTTCAAACCTGCAATTTCTACATTCCAGTGTTTTCCACAGGTCCGCAATACCATTTGAAGAATGCATCTCATACGTCTCAGAAACCTTTGTGATTCTACACATTGCTGGCCCATTGAAAGGGTATCACAAACTGCAACTTTTGGCATAGTTATATTATTTTATCAAACCTGCATATAGCTGGTGCCAGACCCAGACAGGCCATGTGCCACACTGTTGCCCCATACTCACCTGATCTACCATTCCAGCAGCAAATTGACTGCTGCAGTGTGTGGCCGATTGGCTGGATTGCTCGGCCGCATGCTACATGAGCATAAAAATTAAAGGGCCGGGGGGCCGCATCATCATTGAAAACTTTGTATGTATATATATATATACACATGTATGTGTGTGTACATATATATATATATATATATATATATATATATGTGTGTACATACACCTTTTTATAGACATGTTCCTTGTCCATGTGGTTTGGACAAAAATCGGGGGTAATTTTTAGTTCGGGAACTAAATTTGTGCCCACATTCGCCCTCGCTCACACTATCATTTCCGGTCACTCTCTCATGCTCTCTAAAGGTTTCCCTACCTTCTCATCCTCTCTCTTGATTGGATGATTTTGGGAGAGGATGTCACCAGTACCACCACCATTTTGCTCTGAGGTGTACTTCTGCTAAAATGGCTGTGCTTTCAGTGACATACTCTCCCCAATCGGAAGGATTGTGGGATAGAACGTCGCTGGAAGCGCTGCCGTTTTGGCGGCCATTCATACCAGACTATGTCCCCAGAGATGTGGACAAAGATAGAAGATGAAAGAGAGAAAATAGACAAGAGAAGGTCAAGAACAAGAAGATGCCGAGGTAGAAACAGAAGTGAAAGTGGTCGGCAGGGAAACATTAAAAGAGCGTGAGAGAATCAACGAGAATGAGAGTGTGAGTCCGCTTCATTGGGGGTAAATCACATGGATTTAATAATATACATGGATGTATAATCACCCTATGACTGTGTGACATATCTGTTTTAAGGACACTGGCATTGTATTAAATTTAAGAGGAATTCAAAGCCTGAGGTATAGAAAATACACATAAATACTAAATTGAAACCTCATAGAATATATATGTGTATGTCTAAATAATGTCCACTTGGGGGAGACAGAGATACACGCTACTCATTTACTAATTACCCTACTGAGTTTTCTGCTCTGGAGCTACATTAATATAATTAAAAGGTCAGGTAAAAATTATACAGTCCATAACCATAATCTCTAGCGTATTACATACTGTTTCCTCCCTGATCTATTTATGAGGAATTTATATGAAGAATAGAATATGAAGATAGCAACGAAAACTCCTCACGTTGCTTAATTAGGAAATACAATACACTCTTAAATGGTTATTAAATAATTATCAAACGCGATGCATAGATTCTCTGTGATTACGTTCAGAAATGGTTTTTCTTTTACAGATTCAATAGATAGATTCATGAAATGCATACGTCGCGCCAGTACGGTCATTTACACATTTTTCAATCCGCTCATAGATGATTCTACGAGAGAGAACTTTATCCCCATACTTAGCACGCTAAGACTCGACCAATTACTACTACTGAAGAAAATATAAAAGTACGGAAGCTTTTTGAACGTCCCATATATATATATATATTTAAAAATTTTCCATATATTACAATTTGGCTTCAGGTCCAGTAATTCTAAAATAATAATACTTTTTTTTTATTCCTCTAGCATTATAAAAGTGGAAATATTTTAAAAAGGTAACTAATTTGTGGATGAAGGTGCTCAGGATCCAAGATATTTGAACCCCCAGCTCATGAATTGATTACTGAAAACATGTGAAGACCTCAACCAATTTTGAACAAAACACTGAGTAATTATTGTCAAAAAAAGGTAAAATTTAAATTTTTAATTGGTACAACTGGTGATGACAAGGTGTCCCTGGCACTGTATGGGGAGGGTGAGAGGATGGGGTGTGAGAGAAAGGGGAGAATAAGGATAAGGGGAGTAAGGGAGCAAGCAAGTGAGTGAGGCAGGCAAGGAGGGAGTTGATAAGAGAGTTAGAGAGCGAGTATGCATGCATGTATGTAACAGTGAACGTGCATGTGTTGGCATGAGTGTGTATGTATGTGTGTGTGTTAGAAGGAGTATGAGCATGACTGTATGTGTAAGTGTGTGTATTTGGGTGAGGGTGTATTTACATGTGGTAGCATAAGTGTTACATAGTTATAGAGGCTGAAAAAAGACATGCGTCCATCAAGTTCAGCCTTTCTCATATCTGTTAATTGCTGTTGATCCAAAAGAAAATTTTGCAGCAAACTAGGGAAAACATTCTTGACCCCAGAATGGCAGTCCCCTTGGATCAAGAAGCTGTTTCTCCATAATTAAAAAAATTATATCCCTGAATATTATGTTTTTGCAAGTATTCATCCAGTTGCTGTTTAAATGTCTGTACAGACTCTGATAAAATTGTGTATGTATAAGTGTGTATGTGTAACTATGTATTAGCATGAGTGTGTGTTAACAAAAATGTTGTATGCTCGTACAGTGCTCTTAATCTCAGCTCGTTACCTGTATAAAAGACACCTGGGAGCCATCTTGCTGATTGATTGGGGATCAAATACAAATCAAATGCAAATGAATGTATACCTTATTCGAAATGCGTTTTTCTGGATTATTATAGACTGACCATGTATTTGTCAGTGGGCAAAAGTCCCTTTACTGTATTAGTATGTGTGTGTTAGCATTAGTGTGTATGGGTAAGTGTGTATTAGTATGGGTGTATGTTAGCAAGAGTGTGTATGTGTTTAAGCATGAAGGTGTTTGTGTAAGTATGTGTGTAAGCATGAGGGTATGTATAAGTATTAGCCAGAGTGCGTATGTGCAAGTGTGGGTATTACCATGATCGTGTAAGCATGAATGTGTTTGTATGTGCGTATGTTAGCATGAGTGTATATGTACATTTGTGTAAACATGAGTTTATATGTGTAAATGTGTGTAAGCATGAGTTTTGTGTAACTGTGCACGTTAGCATGTGTGTGTATTGGCATGAGCGTGTAAATATGTGCTTGAGTGTATTGTCGAATGAGAGTGTATTTATCGGTGAAAGTGTGTAAAATGTGTGCCAGTGTGTGTTACAGGGGGGTTAAAAGGGGTCAATAGGGCCACTTGGCTGACTCCCAGACCAAAAGGTGCCAGTCCTCCCCACACTCTTTCCTGCTATGTCTGACTGATCCAGCCCACATGAAGTGATATCACATCCACCTAGATCAGTCTGCACACAGCATGGAGGAGGCGAGACACACCACTCCTGCAGCTAAGTGGCGTGGGCAGGGTCACAGGCAGGCTGTTTGGGGGCAAAGATGGTAGAGACTAGCTGCTTGGATGCACTGGTAAGCGGTTTGAGGACAAAGATGGCACAGACAAGCAATTTGCCCTAGACCTAGGATCTAAAGTACACGTTATAAAGACCTCAGATGCCTTTTCTTCCGTTATTGGAAGGGAGCAAGGAAGACATGGGGAGTAAAAGAGATAACATGTTACTTTTTTAAAGACAGACTTCTTTTTTAAAGACATGAGGGGAACATGATGCCTCTCTTGGTTAAGAAGAGGTTACGGAGATGCCCCTGGTTTTTTGTTTCTTGCCCATCACAATATATTTAACTCCTTTAAAAGAGTGGACTGTGTGCTGCCCTCCACATTTACTGCAAGTTACAGCAGGACCAGACTGGGGATGACAAGATGGCCCTTGCACCAGTTGGGTACTTGGGGGAGGTCACAGGCCCCCAGCAGAGGAATAACACTTGTTTGCTCCTTTACCCACAGCTAGCCACATAGAGAGGATGGACGGGGTAGCTGCTCAAAAACTCTCAAAAAGTGCGGGTCCGACACCAGGGCCCTGTGGTTTATAGTTACGCCCTGAACCTTCAGCCTCAATGTGATGACCTGCAGTCCTATTGTTCCGATATTGATGCTGGGGCAAGTCATATGTGTGGAATCTGGGTGTGAGGGCTGGCCTTTGGGGTGCGCAACTTCAGATCTATGTAATTTAGGGTTTCTGTGCATTAGGTACATTTGATCTATACCTTCAATGTGGTTTTCAGTTACCTGGAGTATCCCTTTAAGGCATCACACAATTCTTTTGGGCTGTCTGGTGAATTATGTGGCATTGAGGTACAATGCAATACACACATATAAGGAAAATCTGTGCTGTTTTTACAGTTAAGAGACTGAGTATTGTTAATTAAGAGAAAATAAATTACTTTGCTAATCATCAATGACAAGAAATCAAAAGATGTCATAATGATGAAAATGAAATCCAGCAATCAGAAAAGCATAGTAAAACTCAAATGTTGTTTTCAAAAGAATCACTGGGAAAGTAGACTATAAAAGAGTGCACCTTTTTGAATACATCCATAAAAGAAAATTGAAAATAAAATATACAGACTAGATGTGCCAAGTGATTTATCTGCCGTCACAATCTACGTTTCTATGTTTCTAAATGAAATGTGGTGTACAAATTATTTCTGAATCACTGAAAAAAAGGGAATATTGTTCAAATGTAATGTAAAAACAGAAATGAAACACTGAAAAAAGGAAATAAAAATAAAATGTATGACATTTCTAAATAAATGTTTGTAAATAAGATTATAAAACTTATATGTAGTTAAAAAAGTAAATAAATCATTCAAAACAAGGAAAATGAGAAGCAAACAAACGCCTACAGAAATGGAATAATGTTTGCTTACTGATATTATATAGGTAACAATTCAGACTTCGATCATTTTTTTTAATGATATCTGCCAAACATGTTTGTTATAATCGGAAGGACAAGTAACTCAGTAGAGTATGGAGTTTTTAGTCAAAGGTGGTACCTTTTATTGGGCATACTCTATGTGAGTTTCGTAAGCTTTTGAGACCTGGAAGGTCTCTTCCATCTTCCTCCATCTGAGGTCTGAGCTATAGGCATGTGCACTATTTTTATGGGTCTCCTTTAACTGGAGACCCATAAAACATTATTCATTGTACAATCAATGATTGTACAATATACATTCAAGACATCTGGTCAACCTGTTATATACATCCCCAGTTGTAACATGCTTTGTTATTCATTATGTAATATACATGGTACACTTTACGTCAATTCAGTTTAACTAACTTTTTTCTTTAAATTATTTCTTCAAACTGATATTATATATGTGTTAACTTCCAGTGTATATTTTTGTAACAAATCACAAATAAATATATGGAAATGGTAAATGGTAATAATTCATTCCCAGTGAATAGCTTTTGTGATTGAGCAGTGACATGAGATCATGAATCTCCCTCTAACCAGACCAAAATCAAGAGAGAACCAGGTTTGTTCATACATACTTCTACATCCTGCTCCATTGCAATGCATGCTGGCTACTGATGTTGAGCAACACTGAACGCCAAACCCACCGTCCTTATTCATCAAGACCTAAAGGCAGGTGAAGACAGAAGATGAGGAAGAAGAGAAGAAAGGGGGAGGAAAAGAAGCTGCAGGAAAAGAGGCAGATACATGGGAAATGAAGAGAGACTTTGTGAGAATGTGAGAAAGCATGTGTTAGTTGGTAAGAGAGTGTGAGTGAGATTGTGATAGGAGCTATGGTGTACCACCATCAGTACCTGACTCAGTTTAAAGTGATGGGATATAAGGTGTACCACAATCAGTGCCTGGCTCAATATAAAGTGATGAGACATATGGTGTACTGACATCAGTGCCTGCCTCAGTGATGGGAATTATGTTGTTTCACCATCAGTGTCTGGCTCTGTATATAGTGATGAAAATTAAGGTGTACCACAAGCAGTGGTTACTCAGCAAAAATTGATTGGAGCTATGGTATACAACTATCAGTGCCTGGTTCAGTATATAGTGATGGGAGTTATGCTGTATCACTGCCAATGTCTGGAACAATATATAGTGAACATGAATATACTGTAGCTTCGAAGAAGTCATTGATCAATTTGCAGAAATGGAGGCTCCAAGGCAGAGGGTGTAAAACCATTTACGTTTACAGAATAGACTTAATGGTCACTTTAGACCTGTGTTTTGGGTTTTGTTCATTCCACCTAGAGGGTTATCACTGTATCGTACTGACATTCTCGTATTAATGCCAAAATGCATATTTGGGGTTATCAGTCAGTTCGTTTTTACAAAGGAAATTTTCTTGACCTTATGATTGGATCATTCTAATATGGTATCACAGAGTTTTCTTCTGTGATAACACACATTAATAAGATGATTCCATGGTTGTGTAACTAGCAGGCACGTGTTCTTGCATTCGTATAGCTATGTTATTATTCACTTTACTGCATATATTCCACAAAGTAGCAAATGAAAAGAAGGCTAAATAGTACGCATTTTTTTCTTTGATATTTCTCCCTCGGTGCTTTGAGCATCTGCTTAGTATTGTTTTGTGATATTTTTGCGGCAGCCGATAAATTGGCCGTCCTTCTCGCTAATACCTGTTTAGCTCCAGCAAAATGCCAACAGCAAAACAGCAAATGGAAACAGCTTTTATCAATGCTAAAAAAGGAATGCTGTCTGCTGCTCTCCCTGATATAGCATCCAGCTGTGTCGTGTTCCTTTACTCCATTCCATTAGGCAAATGAGACTGTAATTATCACCCACTGCATGGAATATTCCTGCTAATGGAGAGCATCTGTTATTACTAAGAAGAAGAATGGAAACCTCGAGTGAGTGTCAAAAGAGCTAAATATGTGCGAAAGATCTTTCAGCCGCAAGCCATGCTTTGGCACGATGATTCCGTGTTACATTAGTCTTTCTTCTTAAGATTGTGGTTTGCTTTTAAATGCCAAGGGGCGGGCTCTGCCTTCTATGTTACAAATGCAAGGGGTGGGGCATACTGGCAGCCCTGCCCACTACTATCTTCCCCCGAACTCACTTTAAAAGGACAGTCTGAAAACCCCGCCATAACATTTTTTTTCAAAAAAATCAATAAAAGCACTTGACACAGAAACAGCAGCTGCTCTCCTCTTACGTGGTCCAACTAACTAAGCACGTCTATTGAAATCAATGTACAAGCCCCATCTGCGGCATTTGCAGAGCCAGCGCAGGATCTGGCTACAGGTAAGTCATCTGCACGGAAATGTATTTGGCCAAACACATCTCGTGCATGGAAAATAGCTGGGGGACAGAGCCCCATGCAAATACCTCACAAAAATGTCATAGGATCACCTAGCTATCATATGCATTAACCCCTTAAGGACCAGGCTCTTTTTTTACTTTTTTTTCGTACCCTTTGGGACCGAGGCTGTTTTAACACTTTTGCGGTGCTCGTGTTTAGATGTAATTTTCTCCTCACCTGTTTAGTGTACCCACACAAGTTATATATTGTTTTTTTCAGGACAAGAAAGCCCTTCTTGTCCTGAAAAATAAAATTTTTATGATCATCTTAACTAATTTCCTATAAAAAAATAATAAAATATGATGAAAAAACACTTTTTTCTCACTTTTATTTGGAAAAATATTTTACTCATCCAAAAATCTAATGAAAAAACCTGCTAAATAGATTCTACTATTTGTCCTGAGTTTAGAAATACCCAATGTTTTTATGTTTTTTTTTTGCTTTTTTCTGCAAGTTATTGGGCAATAAGTACAAGTAGCGTTTTGCTATTTCAAAACCAATTTTTTTCCAAATCTGGTCATTCTGCCCCATGTGCTATTTGGGTATCTTTAAAGCCGGCCAATGTACCAATTTTTGAAAACTAGACACCTCAAGGTATTTCAAATGCTGGTATTTTAACCCTTTCCATGCACTAATTCTACTACCACCCTTTGTCAAACTTTTTGGAAGTAATTTATTTTGTGTTGGTTTATCACAAAAATTGTGCTTCAGGTATGGATTTACAGCTCCTGGTGTATGTCACTTTCAAAAAACAAAAACCGTCTGTGCTTCTCACCCTAATAAATTTGCATATTAGCCGTTTGTATTTGTTCTAGCCTACTCTTCTAGCAAAATACCCTGAATCCTTATCATACTTTATGTTGTAAACAATAGAATACTGTAGATTCTCAGTCAAAGCTGGACAGACAGTTAGTTCTATAGATGAACAGCCAAAAAAAATCAGCTCAGTGTGATGTTAGAGCCAGGAAAGGCACCCAAAATGTCACATGACTGACAACAAATGGCAGCCTCCAGGTAGGCAGGAATTTTATTGGAACAAAATTAGATAAAATCAGATTTTTGTCAATGCCGACCGACAGCACTAAATTTAATTACAAGCATGTGAATTTCCCTTTCATGGATTTAGAAAATAAGACTCCTCCCCCAACTGTCTCTACTGAAACCAGGAAGTGTAAGATGGAAGCATAGTTGCTGCACATGCTCAGTAGCGCCTTTATTATAGCCAAAGATGACCTTGCATTTTTTTAAGGCAACTGAGGGAGGAGTTAAAGCAACACAAAAGTCTAATTTTCTCATTCCAATACATAACACATACAACAATCTGCATTGAGTAGAACGGATCTGAGGTAATGCAAAATTGTATCCAAAATTCATGAACCATAAAAGTAGGGTGGGAGTAGACATTTAAGTGAAAATTGTGAGCTAAAAGAATAATGTATTAAAAACAGGGAAATATTTTATTTATTTGTATTATTATTTTCTAGTTTTAATGCTTTAATGGTTATAAAGTCTCTTTTCTCTGAAGACACAATGGGTTATCAGTGTCTCATGGCAGCATATATCATGTAGAACTAGTCAGTTGCGCTGGGGAGCCACCTGTTTGAAACTCCAAACCGTATATTCGAAGCAAAAAGTAAAACTACGTTGGTGTGGTCTGTACATTACAAAATTGTTGAGATGAAGACCTGTTTACATCATACGGAGTCATTCAAAATCTCAAATCAGAGGCTCAATTGCTAGTAACTTTCAGCAAATCGTGCACCTCAAGGATGATTGCAATTTCTTTAGCATTGAACTTGATGATTGTAAAAGACCCTTGTGATTTTTTTTTCCAGGAGGTGGCCCAAGAATTTGTCAAGAACACAAGGCTGTAATTACGTCTCCAAGCACATCTTGTCCCAACATGGCGAATGAATGAATGAAGTATTGTTTTAATAAACAAGAATTGTAGTTAATATGTCTGATATTACAGTGGGATTTCATTAGGAGGAAGGTTATTAATTTGAAGTTTTGCTTTACAGGCATTGGTGATGTAGCAGGAAATTCACCTCCCGGACTATGCAGTATACAAGTCTGCCTGACAAGCAGTTACCCGATTCATTAAAATCACATCAGTCCTTTGTGCAAGACGGTAAACAAACATGGTTAACATGGAAGAAGAGTAAAAGGTTATTACCAAATCATTGCTTCTTCTGGAATTGCTCTTAGGAACAGCGCTACAGAAACAGAATACAGATGAATCCTTAAGAGCTCCAACCAACTTTCACATTAAGTACAAGTTTAGGAGCGTTTAATGCCTCGATACGTCCTGCATCACAGTAGTTGTACGCCGAATACAGAGCAATATACTTTCGACGTACGCAGGTCTGACAAAAGCAGCTCTTTTTGTCTTATTAAAAATAACAGTTTTCATGTGCGGCCTTTTATAAAGACAAAAGTACAAAGCTTCATTATTAAAATTATCTCTTCATGCATTTTTCATTAAAAGGGTAATATTAGACTATTGGTGTACTTGCAGCCACAATGGGGTGGGAAGAAGATAGGATAATACATTACAATTGTTTAATTGATCAAGATGAGACATCCAGATGTCTCATAAAAAGGAAGTCCTTTATGTAAAATGCTTTTAAGCATTGTTAGGTTGTTTTAGAACACAAACCTTCTGCTTTTGCTATCGGTGTAATCGTGTAATTGTTTTGGTGATATTTGGTGTGACAGTCAGAAGCTATAAATCTCTGAGATCTCTGGCAAAATTTGGCAAAACGAACATATCTGCTCAATCCCCATCATGAAGTGACCCATTGGCAACTCTCAGTAACTTAACAAAGAGGGAGAGATCACATAGTTAAAGAATAATCGGGCAGAACACCACATTAAAATGGTTGCTTCTAGATTCCCAACTTACATCAATTCTTATTAAACACTTTAATATTTTATTGTGTTATCAGAAGTTAAATATTCTCTGCGTTATCCAGGATCACTTCTTGCTTGGTCAAGTTGACCCTTCATACTTATTTACTTTCTACAGCACTTGACCTTGAGATGTGCCTGAATATCTTATTGTGAAGACTTATTAAAAGTGTAGTGAAACCAAATAGTTCTAATATTGATCCCGACAAAAACCATTGGTAGTAAGGATTTGGAAAATAAGTCTATATTCAAGCAGGGAATTTCTAATTATAATATAGTGTGTGTCCTTGAGAATCTGACAATTAACCTTGACATTTGTTTAAAAATCCCGAAAACAAAAATGACTTTCTGTGCTTTAAGTTCATCGTCTTATTACTTTCAAATTTTACATTTTATGCTTGACTTTGCCCAATCCCTGAAAGCAGTTTTCAGACTCAGAGTTCCCTAATGAATACAGAATAAAAACAATTTATATTGAGTATCAAATGTCAATGTACTAATCACCAAAAACCTGTCACATCTCTCTGCAACTTATGTGAGCAGTAATTG
Source organism: Spea bombifrons (assembly GCF_027358695.1). Taxonomy (NCBI): domain Eukaryota; kingdom Metazoa; phylum Chordata; class Amphibia; order Anura; family Pelobatidae; genus Spea; species Spea bombifrons. Next base: position 8,889,566 of record NC_071090.1, read on the forward strand.
CCTAGTAGAGAGTGATCCTTATTCCCTTTTACAAAGAAGGTCATTGGGATCCGGATATAGTTTAATGAAGCTTTTGTTACATACAGGGTCATAAATGACAACATCTGACACTAAAAAAAACCACATAATGACTATACAGAGATATAATACAGGCTACAAACAAATTATACATATTTCACAACACAGGCTTGGGGTCATGGGTTTTTTTAAGTATAAAATGTAATAAGCTTTATAAATCATTAAAAAAAAAAGACTATTTCAAAGATATGTTAATGCATTTATGTTCACGACAGCTGCTACAATTAATATTAAAAAAAATAAAATACAAAAAGCATATAGATTCAAACTTTAGGGTTCTGCTGAAAACGACCGATATTTACATACAACAAAGCAAGGAATCAATAATATTTGAGCGTCTATCTTCTTCTTCTTAGGTGTTATTACTGAACAAATATCCGGCCTGCAAACCTCTCCTTTAGTGAACTAACCCAGGGTCTAAATGCTTTGTTTAGTTTTGTAATGATAGATACCGATGCCCACAGGGTCTGCATAGACTAGAGGGGCCCTTGACAGAGATGGAGAATAGGAGGGGGAGGAAGTGAAGGGGGTATAAAACATTAGCTAAAGGGGGGTCTGTGCTGTTTTGTTGTGCCAGCTTACCCCGTGTGTTTGTCCCACCCTCCCTCCCTTTATTTATTGTGAGCTGTTTATTGTCGCTATGTTTCTGGTTGGTGTTCCTGTTTAATATTTTCTCTCTGATTCTGTTCTAGGCATGTTGTCCCAGCAGGGGGGCGGTAGCTTGCCAGGTAACCGAGGGTGTTATGTGGTGTTATAGCCACTGGGGGGTAAAGTGTTGGTGGGAGGTTCCTGGCCGGGCGTGTGGAACCTCGGGGGCGGGGCTTCACAGGATGCCCTTCCACAGGTGACGTTTATGGTTGGCCCCGGTTTATGCTGTCAAGCTTAGGGTGCTCGGTTTACTACGTAAATGATTTTGGGTCATTGTCGTGTTAACGTACGTTTTTATGTTCACAGGTTGTGTGGAAATGATTTGTTTAATAAATCAGCTGGGGCCTTTTCATCCCACATTGGTGTCTGTGTTTTTATTGGGGGGTTACTTGGGCATGGCATAGCCCGAGAGTCGAGGCTACTCCTGTCATTTCCTGGCACTATGTGGAATCTAAAATAGCACACATGAAAAGGCTTTTTTTGCTTTGACCCCACATCTTCTAATCATAGCAGCCCTGGGGGAAATGACTTTAAATGTCTATACCCAAAATAATTCTGTAATAAAGTAAAATTTTGCCCTTATCACAGATATATTTTCTAAGAGCCAGCTAGAGTTTCAGCTACAGGATGGCATGGCGCATGTTCTAAACAGAAATTATCTATTGCCTATCTTGTCGTTATGTCATTATCATTATGTCATTATCAGTAAAGATCATTGGCGTTCTTATCTATAGTGAGCAAGCATCGGCGCAAATCTTACTTTGCCTGCTTCTCTCCTGTCTGGTTGCAATTGTTTAAAATGCAGCCCTATAAAAGAGCAGAAAAAGAGAGACGCAACCCAATTATCTATTAAATAGGTCACAATAGCTGCAAGGAGTCACATCTTAATTGTAAGGAACCCCGTAATTGCAGTCATGTGACCTTAGAAGGAGGACACCGATAGGTTGAAATGCTACGCATTCTAATGCAATAATGGGAAATTAAAGTCAATGCATTTAAGACTTTATTTTGTTTGTTGTGCATTGACATTTCCTTAGGCCAAAACCGGAAAATGTAATTGTCTTCGAAGAATTGCTTTAAGTATTATGTTTGTAGAAACCATTCAGCGCGCCGGGTAGATATAATGTGTAATTAGAAGGTACAGAACCCATAGCTCTTCATTGCCGCGCCTGGTTATAAAAAGCAGGCAGTGACGTCGGTGATTTTATTTGCTATACACAAAGTGATATGGCACTGGCCAACATAAAACTCTGAAAGCTCCAGAAAGCTTTGGAAGCATTTATATTGGCCAAGTCTGCCTGAGAGGTGACTTTATGAGATGTTGCTTATATTACTGATACTTTTTATTAACAAAACATTGGTTTATCCACATATATATATATATATATATATATATATATATATATTGGTATATAAAGCACAGACGTTTTATACATTGTAGTTTTCTCAATATTGTGGTGTCTTAGGGGACATATTCTGTGACAAACAGTACTTGGCACCATAGTCTTACCATCTGGTCACACTATTCTGATAGCAATAATACTAATACTGCATAAAACCTGTGTCTCCATTTTAACATATGTGAGAAGTTTTTGAGGCTCCCCCCTTCATAGGAGGAAGGAAGGATGTGTGGCCATGGTAGGAGGGCACCTCTAGACACACATGGGTGTCTAGCCCCAGTTTGACTTTGGGTTGGGATTGGGTAGAAGTGCAAACGCTGAAGACCGGAGTGGGTGGTACATGAGCAGCCAAGAAAAGGCATGGCAAAACACCGCTTCTCCACCACTGGAGGTTGAAGACACCAACCAGGAGCATCTTTTCACCTGGAGACTGGTAAGTCCTGGATTTATTTGTAGAAATAAAATACATATTTTCTTGTCCTGAATTACATAATCAATTCTAAAGACAGCAATCCATGAGAGACTCAAATGTTGTGTATCATCAATAAAAATAAAAAGCTAGTGAGCTTTGTGTTTGCACCAACATCAGAATTAAACTTTTGAACATTTCTTTAAAAGGTTGTTTTAGGTTCTCATTATTAATTATGAATTAATCGAAAACTTTAACATGAATCATTTATAAAATTGAATATTGTCTATATTGTGTGGTCTGGTTAAAATCTAAACAGATTATGGAATATTTACAAAACAACTAATAACTATGTTTCATAAGAATGAGCTCTTCAGGAGCATTCAGCACATATACAGTACTAAAGATATATTAGCATAAATGATGTCCCTTAATTGCTAATTACAAAATCTATTTGACTCTGGTGAAGATCATCATAAAACTGTCAAGTGCAGAAAAGAATCAAAGCAATAGTGCAGAATTCATCAACATAATAAAAAAACATAATTAGAGTTAGTAGGTTGAATGAATCACTGCCGTTCCTTCAGACTATGGTTATTTATCAAGAATGTTCTACTGGACAAAGTAGTGCTAAAATAAGAAAATTCATGTTTTGTTTTGTCTTACCTTTTCCTGAACACTCATTGAGTTTAGACTCATTGAGTTTATATTATGTTTATATATTTGTTGCCAACTTTATTAGGGTGAGAAGCGCAGACAGTTTTTGTTTTTTGTATACATTGTACAGCCAACACACTGTATTTGCAGCATGCTTACACCTGTTTGGTAGGCCTCGTATTATACATTTGTATTATTTGAGCATGTGACTAGCTTAGCGCACCGACATTTTTTCTTTTCCCTGTTTGCACATATTTGAGGTTGTTGGCTCCTCATCAGTCTGGTTGCAGCTTGCTGTCCAGGGGTTAATAGGGAGGAGGTTTAATTGTACCTCCCCCAACACATTAATAAGGTTTTGGTAGCAGTATAAACTGCTTTGTGTGCCCACTATGTAGGAGGTGAGAGTAGGTTCTCACCCTATTGAGAGTGTGCCTTGACGTGGCGGGTGAGCTTAATTATGCTTTGGCCAATTCATATAACCAAAACCTCTCATTTATATTATGTTTATATATTTGTTGCCAACTTTATTAGGGTAAGAAGCGCAGACAGTTTTTGTTTTTTGTATACATTGTACAGCCAACACACTGTATTTGCAGCATGCTCACACTGTTTGGTAGGCCTCATATTATACACTTGAATTATTTGAGCCTGAGACTAGCTTAGCGCACCGACATTTTTTCTTTTCCCTGTTTACTCATTGAGTGGTGTCTGGGGTGTGGCCATGAGTGTGTAGAGAGAAATGAGAAATAATAAAGACACAAGAAGAAATGAGATAGGAGAGGAGTGACCAGAAGAAATACTGAGAGGGAAGAGAGGAGAGAAAGGAAAAAAAAACGAGAGAAAAGAGAGAAATGACCTTGGAGAAGAGAGACGAAAAAGAAGGGAGAGAAAAGGGCAAGGTAAATGGATACAAACGCGATGGGAGGGAAGATCAAAAGATGGAATGATAGCGAAATGGGAGAAAAGAAAAATTAATGGAAGAAGAAAAACCCTTTTAACATAGCCAGAGCATAGCACCATCAAAAAATATACCTATTGCGTCTTGAAAATTTCTACCCCAGGCAGTGCAAACATTGAAGACAGCTGTACTAAACTTCATCACTGCATTGCATTTCATGAATTGGTAAGGTAAAAAAAAATATGATCATTCAATAAATGTGGTTTTCTTATTTGGTATTCTTTTATCTTTTCCACCCATCTGTGTTGGAGTTCGCGGATGTGTTTCTATCAAGTCTTTTTTTTCCTGTTTCATTTTACGAATAAATGACATTATATTCCCCTTTATAGAATCCATGCTGTTATGCCCTTAAGTGGTTAATGTTCCAGAGCACTAATTAGATCCTTTTTTTTAATGTTTTTCTTTTCCTCTGTGTAACTTGTCAGAAAACCTGTGTGATCTGCAATGTGTACTCCATTCTAGCTTTAAGGACTCAGACTTTTCTAATTATAACCCTGTTACTTTTTTATTATTAGAAAAAAATAAAACTAAAATATGTATTTTTTGACTTTGTGCAAATCAGAGAGCAGCGAAGCTAGAATAATAAGCTCACGGGACATGTTACATTAAACGTTATGGTTTTGTTGTGACACTAATCCTGATTGACATTCTTTTCACGCCGCTACTTATTAAGGTATGTTTTATTGATTATAGCCTTGACAGTTTTGAAGCTGGAAGTGAGTGGGTCGAGAAATAATTTGAAAGGCAAGTATTCAGAGCTGGGTAATTTTGTAGTAAGTTCAACAATGCTTCAAGACACCATGAACTCCATTAAAGAAAATAGGCCTTAAGATGCAACGTTGCCCCCACAAACCTATTTCGTGGAACAGTGGTTCATAAAACCCAAAAGGTATATTAATTAAAGAGAAGATGCCGCTTAGAAATTGGATACTTCATTAATCTCATATAAATGGTCCTTTTGGCTTTTTTTAAAAAAAATTGGTTTCCTTTCTTTACCACCACTAACAACAATCTGCTTTTCTCAACCTTTTTAACTTTATACCCATGTCATAGTAAGAGGTGTCATAAACTAAGTCATAGCTGATCTAAAACCAAATGAAGTCATGGCTGACCATGTGTAAGCCAGATTCAGTATCTGGATACTGGATCTGTATGATATCATTGGCTTAATTTTGTGCAAATATACTCTTACATACACACAAGTACACATCCATGCTCACACATACACACACACAAGTACACATCAATGCTCACACATACACACACACAAGTACACATCCATGCTCACACACATACACGTCCACATCCATGCTCTCACACACACAAGTACATATCAATGCTCAAACACACAAGTACATTTTCATACATACGCATCCATGCATACAAATATACATACAAGCACATATACATATATCCCACCTCCCACCCCCGCTTACCTCTCACCGTTACTGCAGCTTTCTCTCTGGCAGCTCGCGCACAGTGTGCGACCAGCCTCGGTTTTACCGCAGGGTTTAGAAAACACTGCGGTCCAGGTCGGAAGGGCCCTTTCTAAACAATTTTGAACCGGTACGAGGAGACAGGAAGAAGGGGCCGCATGGGTAGCACCGAGCCCCCTAGAGGCACAGGTCCCTACTGGGACTCCTGTGCTGTGTCCCCTTTTCTCCCCTGACGTCTCTCATTTCTAAGAGCTTCAAATCTTTGCTTCTATTCTATCACTGTGTTCTACAGCCCTAAAACCAGAATATTGTTTCAATAAAACAGCAAGGCAAAGCAGAAAATGCTTTTAACCCCTTAAGGACAATAGGGGTTATTACTCGTAGTATATTGTGGGACAATGGCTATTTTAACATTTTTCGGTGTTCCTGTTTAGCTGTGATTTTCTTCTTTCTCATTTCATGCTCCCACACATATTATATATTGTTTTTTTCAGGACAAACAGGGCTTTCTTTAGATACCATTAATTTTATCATATCATCTAATTTACTATAAAAAAAATGATAAAATATGGGGATTTTTTGTTAAAAAATTACTTTTTCTCACTTTTTAAACAAAAAACTTTTACTCATCTGCAAAAACGAATGAAAAAACCTGCTAAATAGATTCTACTATTTGTCCTGAGTTTAGAAATACCCAATGTTTTTATGTTTTTTTGCTTTTTTCTGCACGTTATGGGGCAATAAGTACAGGTAGCGTTTTGCTATTTCAAAACCTTTTTTTCCAAATCTGGTAATTCTTCCCCCCATGTGCCATTTCGGGTATCTTTGAAGCCGGCCAATGCAATTTACCCCATCAAGTCATATATTTTTAAAAACTAGACACCCCAAGGTATTTCACATGCTGGTAATTTAACCCTTTCCATGCACTAATTTTACCACCAGCCTTTGTGAAACTTTATGGTAGTAAATTTTTTTGTATTTTTTTCCACACACGTTGTACTTCAGGTATAAATTTATCGCTCCTGGTATATGTCCGTGTCAAACAACACCCCAATATGTGTTCAGTAACATCTCCTGAGCGCAGTGATACCCCACATGCATGGGTTTGTTGGGTTATTTGGGAGGTAAAAGGCCGCCTTTGTGAGGTGTGTATTTTTTGGCCATTTAGACATCTGATCCTACTGCCCCCATGTCCCATATTTGGGACACCTTTGAACCCGGCCAATTCAATTTATCCCATCCACTCATGCATTTTTTAATACGAGACACCCTATGGGCATTTGTAATGCCAATATTTTAACTCTTTCCATGCTGGAATTTTTGTAAAGATAAAGAATTTTAGGACTTGCTTATTAATTTTTTTTTTTTTTTTTGGTGACAATGGGGATTTTTATATGTTACCATATTATTTTTATTTTTTTAAACATTTTTAAAAAAATTTTTTTTACATTTTTTTTTATTTATTTTTTTTACTAATCACTCATTAGTGAGCTGGGCTCCATTGACCTTGCATGGTTGGATGCAGTACCTGCATTCAACCTGCAGGAGGAGCTCGAGAGTTCACAAGAGGGTCTGGATAGACCCTCTGTGAACTAAGATCTATTGTTAATTCCATCCTGTGAATGACGGCAACGTCATTCACAGGATGGCACTTGTGGTTGCTCTTCGGAGCAATCACAAGGTGATCGGGGGTCGGGGGCTAGTGTTGCTGATATGCCTCGATATCGAGGCATGTCAGTAACACCATTTATGCTTAGGAAGCGATTCAGATCGCTTCCTAAGCTGTTTTAGCCGGGCGCCGCCGCGATCTTTCATGATCGGTGCGGCGGCGGCCATTTTTCTTCCGGGGAGGGCTGCCGAGGGCTGCCCTCCCCGGATCCACGGTCAGCCTCACTTGGGAGGCTTCCGTGGATGCTGCAAAGCCGCCGATCGCGGCGAAAACGCCGCGATCGCGGCGATGCAGCTGTTTAACGGCAGCCCGTACATGTACGGGCATTGTCGTTAACCCGTTGCACGGCAACCCCGTACATGTACGTGGATTGTCGTTAAGGGGTTAAAAAGTACATTGTGTAAACACAATTATTGTGTATAAACGTAACTAAAATGGACCAAAAATGACGGGAGGCATCAAAGAGTACTCTTTGGATGATCTGCATCTCTACACTAATGTTAATTTGCTGATTGGTTCACATAGCCCATTTCTTTTAAACCAAATGGGCTTGCTTCAATGATCAATCTAAAGTCTAGAGTTTTGCCAAAAATGAAGATTGCGTGCTGAAAGCATAGTCACTAGTAAGAAATGTAACTCCCAGGCCACAATCCAAAAAACCAATTGCTAACTGCTAAGATGCGCCTACACATTTACAGAGCGTATCTTATAATTACAGCTCAGAAGGCACTGATTTCACATCTATACCTCTGGAATCCTGACAAACACCAAGACAATGCGCCGGTCATTGCCACAGCAGGAGCTCATTACAGCCCATGTGGTACAGCAAGTAGTATCAGTACTTTTATGGTTGCAAATGTGTCTTTTAGCGCCTTTTTTACCTGCATGTTAAATACATTTGTTTAGTTTTTGCAGCTAAAAGTATGTATAAACCAATAATTAAGTTTTAAACAATAAGAATTACATTTATGTATCAAGTATTGAAATGCAAGTGAAAATATATGATAGGATTTGAAACTGTGACTATGGTGTAGTAATAAGTCTAGGTAACTCCTAATTCAGGGGAATATAATTATTTGTATGTGTAGCGTACTGGTTTTTTTTATGCTACAATTCATGTGTCGTCATTGAAAGGGTTAAATTGGATTCACATACTTTTTATTGTTTTTATTGATTTTTTTTATTTGTTTATTTAACACACTATGCGTTCCATTTGATAATTTCAGAGCAGTTGTTTTCTATTGCTTTTAAGGTAGGATTTTCTAAATCCTAGAAATTTGTCACAACCATGAACAATGAAGGTGTTAAGAACCAACCTGTTAGCCTTTGATAGGGTCTCTTGGCCCTATCTCTTCCAGGCTCTCCGGCATTTGGGTCTTGGAGGGACGTTTTGTAATTGGATATCCGCCCTCTACTTTAACCCGACCGCTCGAATTCGGGTCAACGGTTCCCTTTCGGAGCCCGTGGTCCTGTCTAATGGCACACGCCAGGGATGCCCCCTCTCTCCCCTCCTTTTCATCATTGCTATGGAACCTCTCGCAAACGCCATACGCGCCAATCCCGACATTAGAGGGGTTAAGGTCTCGGGTGTAGAACATAAATTAGCTCTATTTGCTGATGATATGTTGGGCATGTTGACGGACCCCGTTTTGTCTCTCTCTAGTTTTCTTATTGAGCTGGAGACTTATTGCAAGTTCTCCAACTATAAAATAAATTTGGAGAAATCCGAAATTTTGGGAATACGGATTCCGACCTCTGTCGCATGTACCCTTCGCCAGCGTTTCCCCATCAAATGGTGTGATACTCACTTTAAATTCCTGGGACTGCTGATCCCGGAAGACCTTTCTCTATTATTTTCCCTCAACTTTCTCCCCCTTTTGGATAGGGTGTCCAGAGACCTGCGCCGATGGTCTTTCCCGCATGTGTCATGGTTCGGAAGAGTCTCCGTTATTAAAATGAATATTTTGCCGAGGTTTTTATATTTATTCCATACATTGCCAATTTTCATTCCTCGGGCCTATTTCAAACAGTGTCACCGTACTTTTCTGAAGTATATTTGGTCCTCCAGCTCGCACCGCCTCGCCTTCGCTCACCTCGTTCGCCCTAAACTCTGTGGGGGGCTGGGGGTTCCTCATTTGGAATTGTATTATCACGCAGCTCATCTGCGTAGGGTGATTGAGTGGACGATCCGCTCCCCCAAACAGTGGGTTTTGCTGGAGGGGGAGATGCTGCCCCATCCTATCCATGCCTTCCCGTGGTTGCCGACTGTATTGGGCCGCACCACTAACATCAGACACCCCACCATCTCACCAACTCTCCGTATCTTTAAAAAGTACATTTCTCAGGGGCGCCTTTTAGCCCAGCCTAGCCCCTTATATCCTCTTTCTGATAATCCTGCTTTCCCGCCCGGGTACCTCACTGGCCGTGCGGCTCGTTTTTCGCCCTCCCCTGTGGGTACACTGCGTTTTCACCATGCCTATGCGGGCAGCTCTGTGAAACCCATGAGGGAGTTGTTGGGCACTCGCCCGCCGCACGCACAGGACGCTTTCTTTTATCTCCAACTTTCACACTTCATTACCTCTCTGCCTCGCCGCTCTGACTACTGTAGACCTTTGACGGACTTTGAACACTTATGCACCGCCTCCTCTGAACCGGCCCATCTGATGTCAGTGTTATACTCCATGTTACTTGCCTTGGACACCAAGTCCAAACCGTATTTCCTAGCCCTTTGGGAACGAGACCTCCCCCACATCTCGTCTGACGAGGACTGGGATAAAATCATTCATCTAACACACAAGGGTGCATTGGCTAGTAAAATACAAGAGGCCTCCTACAAGCTGCTTATTAGGTGGTACCGTGTTCCTCATGACCTTCATAGATTTATTTCTGATATACCCGACCTTTGCTGGAGATGTGAGGGGGGACCGGGCACCTTCCTGCACATCTGGTGGGATTGCCCACTGGTTGTACCGTATTGGAAGGTTGTGGAGCGTGTATTACGAGAGGTGTCTGACCCGGCTCTTATCCTAACCCCGGAGGCAGCTTTGCTGCATCACACCTCCCTCTCAGTCACTTCATATAAACATTCGGTCTCCTACCACATCCTGTGTGCCGCCAAGGCTGTCATCCCTCTCTTTTGGAGGAAGAAAGTAACCCAACCAATACAAATATGGCTCAGTAAGGTGCAATTTATTTCACATATGGAGGAGTTGGTTTGGGCGTCCCGAGGCAAGGAGTTTCAATATAATCGGCGCTGGTTCTGGTGGAAGGATCTCACTTCCTCCCAGAGATTCCCTGAGCTACTACATTGACTGTATTCCCTCCTGGTCTGCGTCCTCCGGTCCACCCTTTCTGGGTTCTGTCCCTACCTCATGTATGGGCCTGCACCTGCCTGATAATGACGTCCCGAGTACACCTTCACTTTGACAGCTGTTAACACCAATACACGCATCGCTTTTCGTCCCTTTATTTTCCCCGGTTTTTTTTTTTCTTTTCTTTGTTGTAATACTGGGTTCCTACAGTGTTATGTTTACCCAGCCATGGTTCTCCGATACTTCCGTACGACTTGATTGTTCTCTAGCTGTTTGGGATGCTCATTCTTCACAATTGGTAATTCCATCAAAGCCTGTGATCCATGAGGGAAGCTTTACTTGTTTATGTTTACTCCCTAGTCCGTCGCTTGGGGCTACTCATGCACGTGTGACCTTCTCATTGGTACAAGTATGTTACATTTTCAAGTTATCATCTTTCCATTGGATTTTTATTGCCATATGAATGCTTTGTTTTCCACGGTCTTACTGTATGCCTTATATTGACTGTATTCATTATGTACCTCCCTGCAGCAATGTGTTACAATCTGTTGTCTTCTACCATAAATCTGTCAATAAACGGAGAATTTACAAAAAAAAAAAAAAGAACCAACCTGTTAGGAACCAGCCTGAAAAGTTGCAGTAAAGGAGTCCAGAGCAGATGGGAATGCGTATAACCCAGTTCTGGATTTAACTCGGAATGTCAAGCAGAAGGCAAAGGGTTAATCTGATCAACAAAGTTGGGTCACAACGGCAGTTTCTCTTTAAGATTCTATATCGCTGGTCTACAGCTTCATCTTTTTTGTTCAGCTTCCAGAACTTTCATTTTTATTCCAAGAAAGCAAAGTCTTTGTGAGCACACTTCCTGCGCCTGGCTTTAAATGTTCTTTAGAAACAAGATGTTCCTCTTCATGGAGGGGAAAAAAAAAATTTGTTACCGTCTTAAAATAATTGAACTGAAATAAAAGCAGTCACATTTTTAGCTGTGAAGCAGTTGGTGTTGAATTTGATTGCATTTCGTTCACTGTATGTGGCTGCACATGTATCACCGTTGCAGCCATTTTGGGGTTTATTGTGGGCTCTACAGAATTATATTTATCAAAGTTAATATATATTCCCGTATTTATATCTGGAATATAATCTATTTTTATGTGTTTGGACTTGGGAAGGCTAAAAGACACTTTATTTGCTCATCAAATGCTTTGTAGCTACACAAATGGATACAAGCATTGTAAGAATTAGCTTCCATTTTTCTTTTGGGATTGCGTAATAAATCACACGTGCGCATACAGATACACACTTTCTTTAATCATTTGTAATGATTTTTTTCCCAAACTCTTGTGCTGTGATTTCTATAACATTTTAAAGAATTTTGTATTGAAGGTGCTGTTCCACTTATACTTCACCATAACTGCAGTGTAGCATATTAAGCAGATGCACAATTGTATTCTTTCCTCTGCCTGTTTAATTACATAAAAATAACAGAAAATTTTAAGAAGATTTCTAAGTTTCCATGGCAACATCTTCTCAATGCTTGCCATATGACAATTAGGCATTGCCTGAATAGAGTCGCTCGGACGGCCCTTTCACTCCTGACGGCAAACCTACGGATTTCCACTCCCGTCAACCCCTGCGATGCTGTGTAGATGAGGTGGGCTAGATGGGGAAGAGACCAGGGAGATTACTAGACAAAGACGAACACGAAGATTCTTCGTTTTGTGCATCTTCGTTTTTGTGTACATTTTACTGCCACTATCTTCGTTTCTTCAGGACGAACAACAAAAACAGACTCTTTTATGTTCGCCCGAATACGAATGCACAAGTCTACTAGGAATTATGTTTGTAATGTTGCCAGGAAAACCAGATTGTAGCGAAATACTCAAAAAAGTATCTTCAGATTTCACAAGTTACCTGTAACAGTCAGGTATTGTATTCAGAGTCTTTAGTATGTGTTTATATGTACATGCACTATAATTTTAGAATGATCTAGTGTGATTTAATGTCAAACATTACCAAATGCCTCAATGGTGGATTAATGTTTTAATAGCAATAATTTAATTAAGTTTAAGGTACAAATGTGATTATCACTATGAGTAGACTCATTTCAAACTGTGAAATGAATGCTTTACTTTAATATACTTTAACAATGCCCCCCCCCCCCATGGCTAAAAAGTTATGGCTAAGGGGCTAGCAATTACTGTGGGGCTGTGGAACGCTGTGATATTCTCATATCTAGCATACATTTTGAGCTCCTTGACAAGATGGTGTTTTAGGGAAAGAATGAGGGACAGTGGGATAGAAACCGCTTTATCATACAGAATATAGGCGTGGGTTCTTTAAATTTGAGCTAAAGTCTTAAATGGCACATGAGAGGCCAGAGCTTGTAAGTGAGGTCATGCTAGACTATAAAAGGAAGCACTGGGAAGGTGCCAGCCCTCTTTGGATAATATCCCCCTTCTTGCTCTTTTGGGTTAATCTAAGTGGCCTTGGCACAAGTCCTTGAAGTCTGACATCAGTGCGGGAGTTTGCTTTCCAAGGTACAAGTAATGTATGTGGCACTAGCGAGGTAGCTATGTGCAAGACCGTGAAAGATAGTATTGTGGTTGGGATGATAAGCTGTTAGCCACCCAGCACAATCAATATTATGCCTACATCACCAGTCTCAAGGACTGCATATCATAATTTATAAGGAATATTCAGGTAGCCAGTGCCGGCTACTAATTTGGTGATAATCGGAAGATGGTTATAATTGTTAGTCTTTAAATATACAATAAAATTGTCACAGGGCTTTTATAAACACTGTGACCATTATAATCCAGCATACCTCTGTGCCTTTATCATATTTTTTTCCCAAAGACTCAGACATCAGCCATAACGCCCACCAAGTTCAGGAAATCTGCCCAGGCTCCAGGTAGCCGTAGAGCTTAAAGGTTCCCAGGTATCTGGATAGGTTTATGACATTCAGCTTGCATACATTTTACTGCAGGAGAGATGAGGTGGCAGCAGATGAGGCAGAGGATGAGCTCTGTACCTCCATATACATTAATATCTTTTAACCCCCGACCACTTGGTGCGGGATGGAGAGTGAAGGGGTATGTAGATTTTTTACCCCTGCTACACGCAATTAAAACAACATTTAAAAAAAAAAAACATTTACAAGGTCATTTAAGGTCAATATTTTGGGCTGTCATCTGTCTTATGTTGGTCTAGGTTCCCTACTCAGTTATAACAAATACTTAGTAAGGTCTGATGAAAGCTGATGAACACAGGGAGAGACAGGGATACCCTTCAAATTAAATCTTTTTTTTTTTTTACTACAGCCAGGGCCAGATTGGGGATGAGGAGGCCACGTTAAGGCCAGCGGCCATCAATGGTGAAAGGATGAATGGATTTGCAAGGCCACACGTTATATTTGTTATATTTATTATATTTATATGCCAATGCAGCGTGCAGCCTGGCAGCTTTTGGCCATGGACTGAGGCACTCAATGAGCTGCTGAAGTGGCAGATCAGCTGAGCAGGAGGCAATTTTAGAAATCTGTATTGTAATCCAGGAGTACCCAATCATGACAAGTTAAAAGTTTTTTCAGAAATGTAATGGTCAACAACAAAACAAAATCACGTTATACAGAATAAGAAGAATAAAATATTATCATCTACAGCTGACGATAGTGGGAACAGTTCCTATGATAGAACAGAGAAACATAATCAGCTTTCAGGAAATAGTACAGGACTTGCTGTTTCCTAGTACAGATTAGATTTGTGTAATATTTTTCCAAGGCCTTGCTGTAAAACAGCACTTTTTTTAAATGTAGAGAGAAATCTTTGTGTTTGCTAAAGATAATGGATACAAGTATAGTGTATGTACGGGTTGCTTATTTCTTAAAGTATAAATACTCTTTATGCCGGCAGTAAATATATGTAATCTTTTTTTAAAGAAGTGTCCAAAAATGCATATAGAATTCTTTATGGAACACAGAGAGAAAAATATGAATTTCAAAAACAAAGCAGAGTTCTCAAGAACGTAGAATATAAAGTGGTCTGAGCCAGGGTTCATGAGTGCAGCATCCAATTCTGCATAGAATTTCATGAAGTGATAACCATCCATCCAGCTCTTCTTGGAAAATAAGTGACAGCCATCATCCATCTCTAGTTGTGAAATCTAAAACTTTCAGAAAATAAAATAAAAAGTGGTCAGTACGATGTATTATTGATGGATTCAGACTTCAAAATATTGCAATAAACATTTTTATTGTAACAGATATATAAAACAAATAGAAAATGTCTTAAGTGCTTGACTGTGAAAGGGCAGAGATTTGAGTGAAGGCAAAAATAAAGCTCAGAGCAGTAGATATTTTGGCAGGGCGTAGTGTTTTAGTAGGGGTTTGGATGTAGTTGTTAGTAATTAAAATTGCAGAAAACTAAACCTTGTTATCTGTTTGGGGACATTTAGACAATGTCTTCATGCATCGTTGGTTTCAATTGAGGGAGCTGCTTAAGTTGTTGTTCGTTAAAATGGAATAGACAAAGTTTTTTACTTGGAATGTAGATAACATCTGACTGTAATACTACGATCAGTTATATTTTTAGACACTGTCAATAATTTTTTCCAACTTGTATCTAATTAGTATTTTTGTTGAATGAACATATTGTTTCGCATGCATCCAATTCCAATCAGTGAGAAACACTGTGATTGAATGCAAAGTATTATTTGTCTTATGTTTTCTGGGTATATCAATGAACTGCTGGTAGAAAAGGTTTCAGAAAATATGAAGATATTGAACCAAATTTGTAGGCCGTACCTGAAACAACATAGGGAAGCACATAGGGAAACACATGCCCAGGAAGGGGTAACGCTATCGTTAAGAGCCTCCTGTGAAGGATCTAACAAAGTGATACTCTAGGCCCTTGCTAAAATAGAACTTTTTGCCCTTGGTGGTCAGTCCATAAAAACACCAAGTTGCAGAAAGATATTACCAAACCCACACATTATTCATCATATTACAGCAGTTAGTCTATACTAGTCATCAATGTGTCTTACCTATAATCCCCTTAACACTTTTTAGTAGGGGAATTTCAAAATCTAGCTTTTTAGATTTCAGTGGTTTAACCTGGGAAAGAAATACTGTATAAAGGTTAAAGCTTGGAGACGTGAGGCCAGTTGTCCTCAAGGTTACACGTGATGAAGCTGCTATGGTTATTTGGAGAAAGCTTTTCTTTGCCTCTCTCTGATTACTATTCAGTTTTAGGTTTTATTTGGCCTCATCACCAGGACAACCAGTGGACCTGTCCGATTGCAGGGACATTGTATTGGTTTGTATTGGGATAGGACCACCCTTAACTTAAGGTCTTCAATGAAATAGAGGGTCTTAAATCCTACCATACAAGGAACATAATCATGTCAAGAAGATCTGTACACTCTTTATAAACCTCCAGTCCTCTGGAATTATTTGGTACCTGTATAGGTCATCACAGTGATCACATGGTAAAACAAACCCCTTGACAAAGGCATCTATATCGAACAGTGGGGTCTACATCATAGGTCCCCGTTTTGGGGTTTTTGTTGCAGCTTTTTTGCGGTATGTGGTTCCTTTTTCATTTTTTGTCTATCATGTACTCTGATTATTTCCACTAGAGGGTCTCTGACCATGGGTACTCTAATTAGTGTGCAGGTCTTCTATTTATTTATTATTTGAAGGTGAGGTAAGCAAACATTGACAGACATGTTGACCTCACTGTTTTGCACAGGACAGTGACAGTTTTCAGGGACTGAGCTACAATTGATCAAGCTGTAGAATCAATCTCTGCTTTTGCACCATAGACCTCAATGTCCACCACACGACCCATTGAAGTGAAGCACTCCAATATGAAATCTTGTCCCAGCAGTTGGCTTAATTAGGTCCTGAGGTCTCCCTTTTCTATGTTTTTTTTTGGTTTATGGTTTGTTTTATGGTTTCACCGCAGTATTTATACTCCCATTTTTGTCAACCTCAATGAAAATGTACCACCTGCAGCACTTGATATATTGGGCCAGTTTTTCACAGTTCTTTTCCACAATTCAAAATGTGTTAAAAATATTAATAAAGTTTCTTATGTAATTTTTCACATTTATTTGAAAATATGTTTAGGTCACAAATACAATCTTGAACGCTATGGACACCATTTCATATTTGCCATGTAATGACCAGGAAAATGTGTAATAACCCCAGCTGTATGGTTGTAGTTTTAGAATTTGTAAATGTGGCGTTTCTTGTATTAGAAATTTTGAATTTTGCTATTGTTTCACTTTAGTCCTATTTGTGCACCTATAACACCCTTAATTGTAAATTTAGTATTCGTAACAATTTAACAAAATAAATCACATCAAAGCACTTGGTGTACAGAGATAATGATAAATTAGGCTTGGTACTTTTATGTAAGTCAGAACTTATGAATCATAGAGACAACTATTGTAATTCTTTGTTGCATAGAAAAATAATTGGACTTCTACATTTGTAAAGGTCTCTACCTATCCACTTACCTTATATCACTGTAATGCTTAGCGCAATGATAGGAATATAAAGAACATATTTCAATGATATAGGATTATTTGAAGAGCTAATTATCATCTTAACTTGGCACCTGTGTTATAGGCTTAATTTTGAAGCCATTACTTATGTTTATGTAGATCCTCTACAGTGATCTTAATGTTTTTCTCTGCAATGCAGCAGCTACATTAAAAAAAATCTTTATTGCAAGCCCATCTTGAGTTGAACAAATTGTTTCAAAGGCATAACTTGCTATGTAATAGCATTTTATGTACATTATTTCCATATTTTGACAAGCCTATGGTATATATTTCCACCATACAGAATGAACTTGCAATAATTTTAGGTAAGATAAGAGAAGCCGTAGAAGAGTCATTTACATAATTGGAGGATGGGGAGCAGAAAAACTCTTGCTTTAAGATTTGCATTGTGCCTTATTATTAAGATAGGCCTATTTTAACATGTGGGAAGGGAAGAAAAGAAGAAAGGGAGAGAGAAGAAGAAAGTGGGTTATCCAGTGTGCTTGATGCAGGCCTGGCCTTCTGGCATACTGGGGAAATGGTCTTGTCCAGTGGTCTTGTCTAGACCTGTCTCAGAAAAGCATAACTTCCTTACATTACAGCTATACTTACATTATGACCTTTTAACACGTCTCCTCCTTTGCAATAAACCTCCCTCCTGTACTTTGTTAAATCTCTATTTATTATGTATTTAAATGTTTGTACCACATCTCCTCCAAGCTTTGCATGTTGCGATTCCTTAATTTTTCTTGATAATTTTTATTCTGCAAAAAGGCAGGCATTTTTTCCTGGAAAAGGGCAGTGAGGGGATTAGTATTGCAAGCAGCTGTATCTCAGGACTGATCTCTACATCGGGGAACAAGATTATTCCTTACAATACAGCAGAACAGAGACCACAAACAGGGAATGGTGGCCGGAGAAGGAGGACGTTTCAAGGGTCAGATGTGGACCATGGGCTGTGCATTGGACACCCCTGCACTAGAACATACTTACTATAATTACCTAAACAGTGACTAGAGAATCAGAAGATTGGACTTTATCAAGCTGTATAAATACCACCGTCATTAATAAAATCTGGGCAAGTGTTTTGTGCATGGAATAGATTAGGAGTCTCTCATGCCTTGCTCTGTACATCATCTCTGCTGGGCTACACAGACTATACCACTCTCAGCAACACGCACACTCCACTCTCTGCTACACAAACACTCACACTACATTTAGCTACAAACACATACACCATATTCAGCCACACACCACACTCTGCCACACTTACATCACACAAAATGGATAATAGATCTCTGCAAGAGCTGGCCACGCAGATGAGGTGACCATCTTCAAAACTGTGCCTAGGGCGGCAACCTACTAGGAACGTTTTCGTATTCCAGTTTATTAGTCTGCTTCCCACCTGGACCTAAAGTTTTGACTAACTGCTTCCTTTGCAGCAAAAATGACCAAAGATTGTATTGGTTCCAAATGTAGGCCATTCTCCATTTAGGTTTTTCGAGTTTCAGGAAGTCAAGAACTAAGGTTCAGTTTGTTTAGATAGAGTATGAATAGTCTTAAAACATCAGATTGCTTTTTACATCCAAGTCTCTGCTTCTGTGAGTGTCAAAAACATTATTAGAGTGGTATGGCCCAGAGGCTGAACTTTTTGTTTGATCTCCAGGTGGGTAGGAGCGGTGTCTCCTAACGCCGGTTCTCTGCCCCAGGTTCTGGCCATTCAACCTCACATGCCTGGTCATGCTTTACCAACTCAATCACCAGCCTGAGGAAGATCTCCAGGGCACCAGCAATAGGAAGTCCCCAGTTATGATGATCTTTGAGTAAGAGTAGGCATTGTATAGATTAATTAAAATGTAATCAGTAATAATTTGTCACTTAAATCAGCTTACTATTTATGCAAAACAAATTCTCTGTTATTAATTTTGAGTTGAATCATAAGACTGCTTGTCTGTAACATTTGTTTTTGCCCAAACCATCGCTTTGGCACAGGAAGAAATAACAGCAGCTGTTAGGCACTGATAGTTGGCAATCACGGTTTGCGAAGTAAAAAGCAAGGTTCTTAAGAAACACCCCCATTACAGCATTTTTAGTGGGTTTTTTTTTAAGCATTTATTTTTTTTAACACAAAATAATCCCATTCAATGCAGCTTGGACAAGATAAGTGGTTTATGCAGTTTAATTTATATATATATATACGTTCTGCTGTTTATATATAGAATATAGTGTTTTTTGGCTGCAGAACTCATCACGTTCAAAAATCATTTTAAACTCCTAGTTCCTGAGCTGCTAAAAGAGGGACATTTGGGGAGGAAAGAGTGACAGAGGGGTTGAGGTTTTAAAGGAGAAATGGCCTACCTAAAATAGAACATTTGGTATGTTCATATATATATGAATATACAGTATAATGTATACATACATATATTTATTTGTTTTGGTAAGGTGGATGGTTTGGGTAAGGTGCTGGCTATGCCCCTTCCCTTGCCCTCCTTCCTGAAATGTTGGGTGGTATAATAATATATATATATATACAGTATATGTATACACCGATCAGAAATAACATTTTGGGGGGGCCATAAGACAGGAGGATCCAGGTCCCCTGCAGCGCTGCGGGGGATCTGGATCTTAGTCTCATAGTCAGACCTATTTGAGGTCTGATTATAAGACGACCCTGATTGTAAGACGTTTGTAAGGCATTTGCTCTGAAAAAAAACCTTGTCTTATAATCGAGCAAATATATATATATATATATAAAACTAGCAAATAAAATGTGACTAAATGTAGGGAAAGTCCTATATTTTTTTAAAGGGGTAGTTTTTACTTCCAATCTGGCTCTGGCAGCAATGCTGTATAATAAAACAGAATGCCATTTTCACCATTCTAATAGCAATATGCAAAGATGTACCAAGTCCAATAATTTAAAACCCATCTTCCACTGAAGTATTGTGTAGATGCTTTGTACAAGATTGACATGAAACAACGTCTTTGCCTTGCAGATGGGGTTGGTATATAGGACCAATATTTTACAGCTCTTCAACACATTCACGCATTTCAACAGCATTAAGCTGTAAAAATATATGTATTCCTTTAATCTTATTTTCCCTTGAAAGATAAAAAAGAGATAACACATCTCAAGTCTGTAAATAAAAACTCTAGAGGCATTTGCTTCTATCTCCCTTTCTCTTGAAAGCAACATATACATTCATGCTTTGTCGGAAAGCTTTTCGCAGTAAACTATCATGTTTCTAAATTAGGTAGATAAAATTTCACAGGATAACACATACCGTCTAATTTGATCTAAGACAATAAATCACTGGCTGTTTAGCCTTCTTGATTCTATCTAATAGACACTAATCTTGTTAGAGTTTATCTCATTGGATTATACTTTATTGTGTTTTATATATTACATTAAAGCCTTATTAGAATGCAAGAAGAGTACCCTTAATATTTCGTCTGATTGGACGTACCGTACTCCACTGTAAACTGGTCGATATTAGTTTTATTCTTTATAAAGTGCCGGTGAATCAAAAAGGAAAGAAAACAGCGTAACGCATTTTACGCTTAATTCAGCAGTTGCTCATAAATTCTTAACAAGGTGCAATAACAGTGCATATAAATAGACTTAGTGGCTAAAAAAGACACTCCTACAATTAATTGTTAATTGATAAAATAACTGGTGCCATATCCATTGGCCAAAAAATTCATATGTGAGAAAACGTAATCAACAATAAATCAAAAAGAAATTCCATATCTGTATCCAAAACTTCCCCCCAAAAACTAATTGTCGCTTGAATAAATTATCGCTTGAATTAATGGCGATTTTCAGTGGGTTTTTTAGTCATTAAGTTTATTTTTATGCGTAGTTATTGCACTTTGTTAAGAGCTTTTGAGTAAGCGCTGGGTTAAGTGTGAAAAGCGTTTTCCTGCAATTTGATCCACTGGCACTTTATAAAGAATAAAACTTTAATATATATTAAATATTTAATATTGGGCAACTTACCATGGATTCTTTTGATGCGGCTTTTGGACACGTGAAGGAGGTAAAAGGGTGTTTGTTACCTCCTGGTCCTTCATTTCAGGCTCTATCCACTGTGTGCTTCATACTGTTGCCTTCTTTTGAACATCATCATGTTCTCCTAACATATATAGTTTATCAGTATTGATACTTAGGTGAAAAAATAAATCCTCTGGGTATGCTGGCAACTAATATAGGTTTCATATTTGTGTTTAGTAATAGGAAGATTTTTAGTAATAGGAAGATGTTCATATACACACACCATACCTGGAGACCTTCAGGATTTGACCCAGATTCCGTGTTTTTACAAACAATAGTAGAATTCTAAACCATATACGGCCTTACATTACTCTAAAGTATCCCAGCTATATACTTTTTAAATAATACAGTAAAGGATACTCTGAAGTTTTAGCAAGTCAAGGTTCACACAAGGACAGGTTCTGGAACCTACTGGTTATGCCAAGTGGTGACTCACCTACCTAAAATCATTGAGAAGTGCTGTTTAATATTTTCGATGGGTAGCTCAGGGTCAGCGAAATAATATTGTCTGCCAGCATGGCCTTAACATGATGACTGATCTCTGGAGATAGCGGGAGGATAGAAGGAACAGTACATAGCTCCTCAAGACAAAATTAATGGCATTAATAGAGAAAAACTGTGTCCTTTATTGCAATATAAATACATGCTTTATTCTTTACTTCAATGCTGTCCTAAAATTGCACACCTCTGTTGGAGTATAAATGAGAGCTTTACAATAACAGTGAAAAATGTTGTACCTTTCCTTGCTCAATTTGAAATATTTATAACCACTATGTACTTTCGACCTGCTGTATTCTCACTCTTGTTCTCCCACATACATAACGATTACCTCCTATTTTTACCCCACTCTGTCTCTTATTTAACAATTATGTGACAGTGTTCTTTAAAGTGGGGATTTATTCTGAACAAGGGTGGCGAGAAAGCACCAGTTTTTGTGAACATCTATTACCGAAGGAGAAGTTGAAAACCTAAGCTCAACTGATCGACAGGACACAGCTAGGATCGGACAATAACATTGCCTGTAATTAACGTGACCTTATCTATAATCGGTTTTTTTTCTTCCTCAGACGTCATTTGAGGCTTTGGGAGAATAGGCAGAGTTCTGTCACACATTGCAGTCGGGGAACAGATTAACTGCAGTGTTTCTGTGTTGCGTTATACTTCACATACAATTAACAGTCTCCAGGACCTTAGACATGAGCTTAATAAACGAATAAGCAGAGCTGCCGGACAGGAGACAGGGACATGGAACCAGTTGAGAAAGAGTGTAGAGAGACATTGAGAGAGAAGGGTGTGAGAGAGTCAGAGTGTGCTGTACTACCATCAATGTCTGGCTCAATATATAGTGATGGGAGTTATGCTGTATCACCGTCTGTATCTGGACCACTATATAATAATAGGAGTCATGCTGTACCACCATCTGTGTCTAGCTTGCTATATGATAGGAGCCATCCTTTACCACTGTCTGTGTTTGGTTCACTAAATATAGATAGGAGTCATGCTGTTTATTTATGTATATGAAAAATGAGTGTGGCCCATTCACACATACATTTCTGATGAAGTAGCACTCCAGAAAACTTGGACACCTCTGATCTAGGGGGAACTAAATGGACACTCCAGCCATCATATGTACTTTAATACACATATTATGGGCTTTTTCCCATCTCAGCTCGATGATATACCTACCACTGGTCTGCTCCAGTGCCCATCAGTGGCAAAGAAGGAGGGCATTTACGTTTTTTTGGTATATATATATGTGTGTGTGTGTGTCTCCTGGAAAACACTATACATTAGGAAAGGCCATTGCAAGACAGGCTGAGCTAGTCCCCCTATAACACATACTTAAATCAAATTACTATAGAAATCTCATAAATTTTACTATGCATTACATAGGGCCATTTGAGCTTGGTCCTCCAAGATAAAGTTGGGGGATGGAAATGTTAAATGTTCCTGCAAGCTTCTTGGTGAATATACCCCTTGGTTTACAGCAGTTACATTACCTTGGGTTTTGCTTACAATTAGAGTTCACATATGGTGTCAACCACACTTAATTATTAAGGTATACATGAATGTATATACTGCAACGAGGGTGAGACAGCATTACATTGTATGGAGTGGAAGGGGGAACACCACTTCCATACCCTGGAAAAAGAGGAGCGGCTAAACCCCACTTCCCTAACCTGAATAAAGAGGAGTAGACCCGGATACCCATGGAAGCAGAACTTCACCCAGAGACTCCAGGTGGAACCCAGTGAGTTTCTAGGTACACACAACCCCAAGAGTTATCCTAGAGGAGCATCCTTATATTACTTACACAAAAAAATTAAACCTATATTAAACAATTTTAAGTTACAAGCATACCCAGAGGGGTTTTTTTCACCTAAATATCAAAATTGATCATATTAAAGGTTTTACAAGTTTTTTTATTGTTTTGTTCGTCTTTAACTCCCGGAACACTGGATATTGTATCACTATTATTATATATTTGTGTCAGATATACTATTTCTAAGAAATTCAGAATGCTATGTGCAGTTTTACTTCAAAGTTAAATCCATCTTCCTTATAACCCCCTTGAGAGTGCTGCAGTATATGTACATTAAAAGTCACATTCATGCTATAAGAACACAATGTGAAGGAGTACTTATGCTTTGATGATTTTCTGTACGCAAATGGAATTTCATATAATTCTTTTTGTTTTTTACATGTAGCTTAAAAAATAATTACTTCATCCTAATAGCCCAATCACAAAATAAGAAAATGTTTGAAGAATGATTAAAGGAAAATTAAATGTTTTATCTTATATAATTCTATTAATAAATAAAGATTAACTGCAGTTTTATATGACTTTAAAAGCAGCACACATGAGTTCCAGACTTGATAATTTTTCACATTTATTACCAACATCCTTGAAACCACATTTTTCCCTCTTGGTTTATGACACTGAGAATGTTTTTTTTATCTGGAAAGTGCAAATAAGTAACATTTATCCCTTTAAGTATCAGGTCATTGAATGTAACCTAGCGCAAAAAAATATTTTTAAGAATAATGTACATTTGCCCCTAATTTACTGTCAAATTCCAGATGTCTATTGTTCCAACTAACATATTAAGAAACATGTCAAAACCTGAACATGACAAAACCTTCAAACACATATGTTTGCACTGATTTCTTTACTTACAGACAAACTTCCTTTACAAAATTCTATGACTCGATTGTAGACATACCGGTATTTATTTGAGTGAATATGGAGTACCAAAAAAGGGTCAACAGTATACCTGGGAACTCTCCGGGTTTGACCCCGAGACTGCCAGGTGAGCGCTGCTCCTCCGGTTCTCTGGGTCAAGACTCGAATCCTCTGGGTCGCGGGAGCAGGGTCTCCCCGCCCATTTTTTTCTGTCAATGAGGGTCTTTCCCGCTGCCGTCAGCGGGAACGCCCCCAACGTCAGCGGGAACTCCCCCGACGTCAGTGGGATTGCCCACCTACGTTGGCGGGACCGCCCATTAACTGCCCGCGTCCCGCAAGGGAAGGCTCCGGGTAGCCAGAGTCGAGAAGGCCTTAATGTTCCGGAGCCGCTTAGTCACCCCCAGTCCAGCCCTGGTTACAGAGCAATATTCAAGGTATCCCTCTGGCTGGTAAAAGGTTAAAAAGTATCTGCAAATTGGCATTAAAGTAATTGCCTGCAATGAAATGAGGTTTGCAAGTTTGTGCTTACAGTCATCTAGATTTTTACACTAGAGAAGCTGTCATAATCCCCAGATTCTTTAATTAGCCTTTTAAACAAACTCCTCATTTATACCAAAGCTGTGAATACCTTGCCCTTTTCGCTTATCTTCAATCTTTCTGTCTTAGTAGCAGAAAGCAGGTCCTCTGAATGCATAACTAGGCTTTCTATGCAAACTGTATTAAAAACCTAAGCACATCGCTAATTTTGTGGCGTCAAGATATGGATGCTGAAAACATATTTACTCAGATATTGCATTCATCCAAGGTACAAAGACTAATGACATTTTTTCACTGGCCAGAACGATTACATTTGCATCAAAATGGACTTATTTTGTAAAGAAAAAACAAAAAAAATCTTCAGTTTTTTTTCCCTTTTTTGTATATTTTCAATAGAAAAAAATATATATTTTCATAACATATAAAATCATTATATTAATAAATGTGCAAACTAGAAAACCGCAATTAAAGTACATAAGCCCACTGGGCATGTGATTATATATTTTGTGTAGTCAAAACATGGAAACTGATTTAGGGGTTCGTGGCTCCCTGGATGCTCTGTGGCTAGTCCAAATATTATCATGGTCATTACTAAGCTTAGTGGAATGGATACTGACACATTTTTAGTATATAACACTCAAACTTATTTAGTTTACAACTAATTTATTAAAACTAGCTGATGCTTTTTTGTTTGTCAATAAGTGTAATTTATTTCAAACCATTAATTGACCCCGAGGAATGTTGATATCAGAATTTCTCTTCCTAACCCATGAATGAAGGACTTGTGAGCAGCATTTGAAAGCTTTTTTTTTTTTACAAAATGCATTTCTCAGTTGGGAACCATGGACATGTTGAGCGTAGGTGAGACGCTATGGGATGGAATGTTATGTTGCCAACATCACTATACATTATTAGTAACCAACCCCAGTGAGATCCTCCTAAAAGAACGACTGAGTAGGTCCTTCAAAATGTAGAGTAATACAGTGAGCAAAAAATGGTTACTGAAATTTTCTTGTCCCTTCTTCCCTTGGAATTCAGAGAGCAAACACAACAAACTCACTAAACTAGACCATTATTGCTTGCCAGAATGGTCCTGATCTGACACATCTTCCCCGTCATAGTTACTGCACCCATAACCACAAGTGATAATCTAAAGCTAATGTGGAACACATTTTTTTAGGCACTAAATTATAATCATCAGATACAGATGATTGAAATAGCAGCCTGCGTAGTACCTGACGCTATGAGATCACTTAAGGTTTTTATCTTAAGACTTCAAACCTAGCATTAAGCAAGCAGTGTCACATGGCAGAGAATGTCGGGAAGAACAGGCATACATCTGAAGACAGTATGTGTACATTTTAATTAGTCCTTAGAAGTGCCCTCTCTACTAAACCACTTGTTGCTTTTACTGACAAACAAGGATATTGATTGGCTGATACCACTTACACATTCTGTGATTACAGACGGGCAAAAAATGAATAGTAGTTAAGAGCCTCGTTCCTTTGTGGGGGTGGAATATTAAATGAGAGGTCATCGAGTCGAGGGATCATCTGGTTTGGAATAATGTAATCACTAATCATATATATTCAGAGCTCTCAATGCTATTCAAATTAGAACATTCAAAAGTAATCCTGAACCTGAAACTTTAAAACCACAATGCTGAATTATTGGCAAAAAAATCAGTATTGTGCCAGAGCACTTGGTTATTACTAAAGGTTCAGTCTTAATTTGGGACATTTGGTCTTCTGCTTTTGAAAGCAAGCAAATTGTGGTCAAGTGTTGAGCTTGTTAAATATTAGTTGAATTATTATACAAAAACCACATTCTATAGTCTAAAAAATACTTATTTTTAATAAACAGAACTCAATGGAAAAATTACCAGGGATTATTAGCAAATAAAAATTATTGTAGAGAACAGAGAAAAAAGGAAGGTTTTAAAAATATTTTTCCCTACTTGGTTGCATCTCACATTACATCCTTCATTTTAAATTTGGTTATAATAAATCCCCAAAACAATCACCTGTTTTAGATAAGAGCTAAATCAGTAAGATATGGAACCATTCATGAATCCGTACGATTATATCTGGTCATGGATAAATTCATTATTAACCCAATTGTAGGCTTGCTTTTTTGGATGAACTTGTCTAAAAAATATTCACAGGTTCCTTTATAGAACGTTTCAATGATACATTAGCTGGAAACATAGGTTGTGGTTTTTGAAGATGGTCACTTAGTTTTTTCGAAAAACAAAATTAAAATAAAGACATAAACCTTGCATGATGTAAGCAATGTTGAGTGCATTCATCATTTGTATAAAGGCCTTTGTGGGAAATGAGGCACAAAACAGCTTGTAGCGATGCTACCAGAATCATTCCAGACCGAGGCCTTGCACTGGAGGCTGAGGTTAACGATCCATATCACTCTATAATGTGAATCTCCACAGAACGGTATTTTGACCCATGGTCTAATAAATCCAGGGATAGGTTCACAGCATGAAAAATGTTTTAGCTGATATTCTCTGTCTGGCTCATTTGTGAAGAAAAAAAAGGATATCTAAGATTTAGCATGACGGTATTTCTGTCTACTTTTTTTTAGACACAGTTCATTATTTCCCCCTTTCAGCATATGGTTCACATTTCAAATAAGTATATGTCATCATGAAACGAGAACACATTCTGAATCAGGATTTGGGGGTTAATGGTGACTAAGTGAGCAATTTACTAATATTATTCCACTGCAATTAAGTAGAGCACTTGTGTAGTGCCTTGTCTAGTGTGTCTCCTGTAGCTACACTGTGTTATTTCCATCAAGTCTTCCAGCAGAAGTAGTAGAGGTTAATACATTGAAGCGATTTAAACTTGCATGTAATGAGCAATGTAAACAATGGGCAAACTTTACCCAGAGCACTCCCTGTTTCAGGGGGAGTGGCTTATGGAGGGGTTGACCATTCACTACCTAGTTCCTAATCCTTGTATGCTATCTGGGACTAGCCCCACTCTTAATTCCTATGCCATCTTTGTCCATAAACACCCTGCCTGTGCCATCTTGGTCCCCAAGGCTCCAAGGCTAGTGCCATCTTTGCCTTTCCACAAATCAATTATACATCTATGATGCACACAAACACTTCTACAGTCACTGACTAATTCATACTTAATTCATACTCTTACTCATTTACACAATTCATCCACACATTAATTCATACTCTCACTCATTCACACAATTCCTTCACACATTAATTCATACTCTCACTCATATACATAATTCATCCACACACTAATACATACTCTCACTCATTGATACAATTCATCAACATACTAATTCATTCTCTCACTCTTTATTTCAATAATCTTACTACCCTTTTTCTCACTATCTACCCCCTGTCAGGACTCGGGTAAGCAGGTCAGGTAGGAGCCCAGTTGCAGGGAATACCAGAGGCTCAGTTTGTACCCCATGATACAGACAGGCGAAAAGAAACACACCACAGGCTGAATAGTACGATATGGTCTGTACTAGAGAAGCTGGTAGATAGGCAAGTACAGGCTGTAAGTCTCTTGACAGGGAGCCGGACACACGGCAGGGCACTGGACATACGGCAAGGAGCCCTCTGGCAGGGCACACGACAGGAAGCCCACTGGCAGGGCATACGGCAAGAAGCCCTCTGGCAGGGCACACGGCAAGAATCCCTCTGGCAGGGCACACGGCAAGAAGCCCACTGACAGGGCATATGGCAAGAAGTCCACTGGCAGCTCATACGGCAAGAAGCCCACTGGCAGGGCACATGGCAGGAAGTCCACTGGCAGGGCACACGGCAGGAAGTCTACTGGCAGGGCACACGGCAGGAAACCACTCTATGTAGCTGAACTGGCAGCGGCCCGCTCTGTGTAGCTAGGCTCAGAAAAGCCAGATACAGTATGCAAGCCGGGTCAGAAGCTGAAGATCAGAAGCAGGATGCCAGGAACGATTCAGGACGGGGTATAGAGATTTTTATTACCTATATGCTACAGTACAATAAATAAATACTTTAAAATAGGTTAAAGGATATAATGGAACATTTAAAATGATAAAATGAATAAAAACATTTTACATAAAATTAGAATAAATATATAAAACCAGTCTTTGGGATGTCCATGCAAGTAAAATGTTCCACATATTAAGGCATCAAAGTCTTTTTGCATTCATTGAACCCATGCCTTTGCAATCCTTTAAAAAGTGTGTACATACCACTTAAAGCTATCTTAAGACAAATGGAAGGTTCTATATATTCTTTATGAAGCAATACAATATTCCCCGTCTTCCAAATTGCTTCTTTTACACAATTTATCATAATCCATAAAACACGCGACTGGTCAACTGTGGGACAGGTAAAAAGGCCAGATAAAACAACTGTATAGCTTAAAAACTGGAGGCTACAAATCCAATTTAAAAGTGGGCCTGCCTTTTTCCATATGTCCTGTGCATAAAAGCAGTTCCAAAATATATGTAACACTGTTTTATCTTGGGTACACTGATCTCTGGGGCACTTAGCAGTGGCACCAAGACCTCTCCTGTGCTGAAATTGCCTTGTTGGCAAAGATTCGTGCACTACCTGCCACGCAAGATCTCTCTGACAGTTGGCTAGAAAGTGGCGACATACATTCTGCCAGACTCTTCTGGACTCTATGAGAGAGTATTGTGCCACTTGTTCAGGGGTGCCAATATTTGTGGAGGGCAGTGTATCTGCCTATCTTATCATCTTATGTTGAATAATACTCGGTAAAACTCCTGGGTCACGGCCGTTGTGGCGGTCTGTGCCTGTAGCCCTGTATAATGCACAGATCAACCAAAAATTAAGTTACCTCATTTATTAATTATGAATTATGTGGCTCAACTCTACATGCAGAAGAAGCTTACTGGTTTTGGCCCATCTTAATAGACATTGAAGCTGATGAGTTCCAACTGCAGCTCATGTCCATGCACTTAGTTGTTATCATTTCACTCCTCGCACTGCTGTTCCTAGCTGTATACATTTTATGAAACTTCATGTAGCTGGATCTGTAAGAAAAAGACCTGAAACAACATTCCAAAGTAAAACTTTTTTTTGGTGTGATTTGCTTTATAGCGTGTTGGCCTTGATCCATTAACGCTATAATCAAATTCAGCCACCCTGGTTGAAGCACTCATGCAGTGCTATGCATTTAGTTCAATAGCCTTTAATGGCAAATAACTCTATCCTGCTGTACTGGGTAGCATTAAAAATAAGAAGGACGAATATGTGCCCATCGACTATAATGTGCACTTTGCCTGGTAGGGAGAGATAACATCTTTGTCTGGAACTTTTCGTTTTTTTTTCTTACCGACACTAAATAAAAAAACCTTAAAAGGCCTTGTTTATCAAGGGGATCCATTATTTCCATTTAGATGAAGGTATTATCAGAATAGCAAACTATAGATCCTGAAAAACAAAAGTCCACCTAATGAGATTGCGGCATTTATGCGACTCTCTGCAATGCCCTGTTGTATATTATTACGTTTGTATTAGGACTGTGGCTTTCAACTCATTTGGGATTGCTTGTAAAATCCAAGTCTGAAGCTTAAAATAAATAGATAGTTTACTGTTTCTCTGGGGTCAGTTTGAGATTTAGCTTGTAATTCCTCAAAAGTTTAACAAGCTCAAGTCTAATCTTGGAATTTCAGATACACCCTTTAAAAATACATACCCTCTCTGAATATGAATGTCTCCAGATCAATACCAAGCTGACCTTTATCTTAGCTATCTTCCGGATCCTCCTGCGTATTCTTAATTTACGTTTGACTTGACTTATAGAAAATTAATGGGATCCCCATCAATTGAAAACACTTAACCTTTTTTGTGGTGTGTGATTTTGCTGTATCAAGAAATTGAGAGCTTTGTTCCTTGCAAAACTATCGTACAAACCTTGACTAATTGTTAGAGGATTCCTCCGACCAATACTCAAACGCAATAAACCATATGGAATTTCAGGATTACCTATTGCTTTTATTACTATTATTGTGTAAATGGTTCCATTATATTCCCCAGTACTGTACAAAAAGTAAACACAACATAACAAATAGTGCATAACATAACAATTTAGACTTACAGAAAATGCCCTGCTCAAAAAAACTTGCAATCTAGAATGAGTTAGGGTATATTACAGAAAATTTTTAAGTGCCACCCACTTAAGATGATCACTTAAAATGATCTCGTTGTAAATATTAGTTAAATAAATAATATTTCTGAACATAAGTAGAGGTCGACAGCAGGAGAGAGGCTAGGAAAAGTGAGCCAGAGGTAGGTGGGAAGAAATTAGAGGTCTTGTATGCGTCCATTAGAAGTAGAAATCAGAGCAAAGAACAGAAGAAGATAATCAGAGGAGTGGAAAAAACAGCTACAAGTATAATTGGAGATAAGTGAGGATACATAAGTAGAGGTTTCATACATGAATAAAAAAGAAAAGGCATCTTATATAAGATAAGAAAAACAAAGTTATCATTGTATATGACATGGACTACATGGACAGATTCCCTACACTAATGAATAATGAAAGAGGTTTATTGACCCCACTCACATAACACTTCAAATAGAGTTTGACTCAAAAATTCAAGTAGGCTACTATTTCCATTTTTCAACAAACATTTTAATGTGAATAAAATCTGCATACAAAAAAACAACCCCTTAACTATCAGCGGTCATAGAACACTAATTTTAAGGACAAGTGTCCTAGTCAGGGGCGTACCTAGAGTATTTGGCACCCGGGGCGGATACTGTATGTGGCACCCCCCCCACACACACACACTTTAAAACTACCTGGCCGAAACTGAATATGACCCCCCCCACACACCATAAAAAAATATAACACTTTTATTTAAAGTAAGTAACACACCAAAATAGGACAAAACAATTAAATAACAATATATATAGATATAGATATATAAATATATATATATATATCTATCTATATATATATATATATAATTGCTAACAGCAATCACATTCCTATCATGCCCAGGCATACCCAGATTCCAGGAGGCACTTGCAGACTTGGCATGATAGGAGTATGATTGCCCTATCTACCCCTTCTCGCTCCCTTCTGCCCTATCTACCCCTTCTCACTCCCTTCTCCCTATCTACCCCTCCTAACTATCTACCCTCTCCCTCTTTGAAGTTCACTTACCTTTCAGGAGTCCTGCGGTGGGGGTGCAAGGCCTCTGTCTCCCAGCTCTGCCACTGTATGGAACAGTATAGAGTGATGGGAGTTATGATGTACTTTAGAGCATAATTATATAATGAAAAATACATTGGAAATGGTACAGCATAACACCCATCACTCTCACACACTTACCAATCCACACGCATACCAATCCACAAACACATACCAATCCACACACATACACCAATCCACAAACACATACCAATCCACACACATATACTAATCCACACACATACCAATCCACACACATACCAATCCACACACATACCAATCCACACACACATACCAATCCACACACACATACCAATCCACACACACATACCAATCCACACACATACACCAATCCACACACACATACCAATCCACACACACACACCAATCCACACACACACACCAATCCACACACACATACCAATCCACACACATACACCAATCCACACACATACCAATCCACACACATACCAATCCACACACACATACCAATCCACACATATACTAATCCACACATACACTAATCCACACACATACACCAATCCACACACATACCAATCCACACATATACTAATCCACACATATACTAATCCACACACATACACCAATCCACACACATACACCAATCCACACACATACCAATCCCCACACACATACCAATCCACACACATATACCAATCCACACACATATACTAATCCACACACATACCAATCCACACACACATACCAATCCACACACACATACCAATCCACACACATATACCAATCCACACACACATACCAATCTACACACACACCAATCCACACACACATACCAATCCACACACATACCAATCCACACACATACCAATCCACACACACATACCAATCCACACATACACCAATCCACACACATACACCAATCCACACATATACTAATCCACACATACCAATCCACACATACCAATCCACACATACCAATCCACACATACCAATCCACACACATACACCAATCCACACACATACACCAATCCACACACATACACCAATCCACACACACATACACCAATCCACTCTCACTGTATGCTTTCCTACCTTTCCTCTTTTCTCCTCACAGCCTCTTTTTCCTGCTCTTCGCTCCTCTTCTTCTTCATTTCTTCTGTCTTCTTCCGGGTCAGAGGGCACGGACAGCGGTGGGCGCGGCTTCAGTGTTGTGCGCCGGGATCTGACAACAAGTCCCGGAGCACAACAGCTGTTGCCGCGCAGATCGCAAGGGAGCGGTATCGGAGGTCTTTAACAGACCTCCGGCTCCCTTGAGTGATTTTAAGCCGGGTTCAAGGGAGATCCTTGAACCGGCTTAAAATCACTCAAGGGAGCCGGTGGTCTGTTAAAGACCTCCGATACCGCTCCCTTGCGAGCCTGCTCCTCCAGCGGCGGACATTACTGTCCGTCTCTGGAGGGGTGCCGGGTGCCGGCAAGTTGGCACCCCCCTGATGAGCGGCACCCGGTGCGGACCGCCCCCCCCGCCCCCCGCTAGGTACGCTACTGGTCCTAGTCCTAGTTAACTGACCAACATTTGGCTGATATACCAATAGAAGTTATCTATGTAACCTAAGCATATGTACCTAAGCGTTCTATTGGTGATTAACCTTACTTTAACATTAGTGATTGGTGAGTAACCTTCCTTTAACATTAGCTCACCATAAACCTAAGGATCTGCCAACCCCATTCAGTTCTTCAAAGCAATTGTGCAGGTCGGAATACAAAATGTACAATACAAAATGTAACTCATTCCTGTTTCAGCACTCTATATTGAAGCTTCACTGTCACATGCTAGGGGACATCGATTGCCCACCAGCTCATGTGTAACATGCATGTTCAACATTATGTGTCTGACCAATAGAACGTACAGTTTCACATATCACTTGTAAAATGATGTACTAGACCTCAGGTTACATCATACTGCCTTATTTGGATCATAACGGATTCATCTACAAAATTCTACACTTCTATTTCCCACCTAAGGCATCATACAGTATGTTTTAGAACCAGAATTAAGATATTTATTTCAGTTTTATTTCAGTCATACAAAACGTAATAAATGAGTAATAATAGTTAAAGGCTTTCTGTGCTGCCTTTGCGCAGTCTCTTTTAACCCCTTAAGGACAATGAGCGGTCCTTAAACCCATTGAAAACAATGCATTTTGAGCCCCTACATGTACGGGCTTTGTCATTAAGGGGTTAATGGGGACCTTTGAAGTATTTCAAGGCCACTGTTAAAGTCATGTGATATATGCAAAATATGCAGGCTTTGAACCTGGTCATATACGTAGAAGAGATTTCTTCTTCACTGAAGTTACCATCAACACCACTCAACCTCTCCAACCACAGAGTGAAGATAAATAAGGAATTCTTTTTTCACTCCACCTCACTTCCAGTCTGAATAAAAACCACCGCTAATAGGCCAATTATATCAATTACTTAAGAAGTATTTAATTATCAAAGGCTAATGATAGCGTGGGAGTAAATGGCCAGCAGTCATTCTGTAGGGCAAATCATGTCAAAGGCAAAGTTTTGGCTGTTTGTGGTATAAATAATTCTATATTGTAAGTATATCACTAAGTTCATTAGTACTGTTCTATGTAACAAGACAAACAGTCTCGACCGAACGTGTTCTGTGGACCATGGGGATATCATTTTTTTTTTCTGTCATGTTTTTGTTAATGGGAGTAGAATGACTGCCGTGTCATTTAAACAATCGGAAAACAGAATGTTCTCAAATTGATCTGCTGAAGTGCCTTATTCAGAGATCTTAAATCCAAAATATGCACTAAATGTTTTGACGGTTTGGAACAAACAACAGAAACATAGAATTTAATAGCAGATACGAACCATTTGGCCCATCTCTTCTGCCCATTTTTCCTGATCTAAAGACTCAAACTTTAATCATTCCCACAGATGTCTATTTGATTGTCTATGTGATTGTTGCACAGTAACTTTAATGGTTTAGATTGGGCTGGCTGCTGGACCCACACAGCGAGGTTCCCATATGTTTAATGTCAGGGTCCTTAGAAGCCACCTGGACCTTGTGGAAAGACACAATCATTGTGTGAAGGTAGTGAATGGCCAGGGCTGGTGGTCAAAAATAAATCCACGGCTGTGATTTGTGCAGTTGACGTGGGTAGTTAACGTATCAAGATAATGAGAGGCAAATTGCTGTAGCTGAAGGTTTTAGCAGAGTAGATGAGGTCTGGAGAGTCAGTGGTCAGTGGGTCAGGAGGTAAGAAAAGCACGAAATACACATTTAAATCTCAAGATACAAATATGTTAAACAGGCGTAATATCGCTTTACAGAGGAAAGATATGTAGCTTGCAAGCTTTACAGTATCTGTATTACCGGTATGTAGAGGATCACTTAGGATCCAGAAAAAGACTCAGAGCTAAATACTTAACAATTACTAGACTTGGGCACCAGGGGGCTCTTCGTGCTCGTCTTCGGCAAAAAAAAAAAAACTTCGTATTCCGCGAATATTCGCCTGGTCCTGTCTTCTCTTCGGGCGAATATTCGCGGACATTCTTCGTGTTCGGGTTTTCTTTTAAAACCCCAATGCTGCAACTTACCCTGCTGATGCCACTGGTCTCCCTCCCTGTTCAATTAGTTAGGGGTTAATTTTTTTTTTAAAAGGTTAAGGGGCCGTGCAAGTGAGCCTATTGGTCGCTTGCACGGCCCTTTAACCTATGGATTTCCGCTCCCGTTAACCCCTTCGATGCTGTGTTAGATAACGCAGCATCGAAGGGGTTAACGGGAGCGGAAATCCATAGGTTCGCTGTCAGGGGTTACAAAGACCGTGCAAGTGAGCCTATTGGTCACCTGCAGGGTCTTCCTCTGGCATCAACCAATTGGTTGATGCCAGAGGAGGTCCCTGTAGGCGACCAATAGGCTCATTCGCACTGCCCTGTAACCCGTGACGGCGAACCTGCGGATTTCCACTTCCGGGAACTGCCGCGATGCCGCAAAGCCGCGAAGACAAGGTAAGTTAGAAGGGGGGGGGATGGTAGACGAAGACGAAGATAATCACGAAGATCTTCGTGGTGTGTGTCTTCGTCTTCGCCTACGTTTTACCGTCGCCGTCTTCTCTTCGGCGTGTCTTCGGAACGAACACGAAAACGCACTCTTCGTGTTCGTTTCCATGTTCGCCCGAAGACGAATGCACAAGTCTAACAATTACATTGTTCATAATTGATGAAAAACTAATATTACTCACAAACTTTAGTGGTAAGTGTATGAGTGCTAACGTCCATCTTTGTAGGCTCGCTTATCTTCGAATGACCATTTCACCATCATTTTTTGCTTGCAATTATATCTGAATTGGTATCATATTAAAAA
The DNA here is from genome assembly GCF_027358695.1 of Spea bombifrons. Classification (NCBI taxonomy): domain Eukaryota; kingdom Metazoa; phylum Chordata; class Amphibia; order Anura; family Pelobatidae; genus Spea; species Spea bombifrons. The sequence continues at coordinate 8,926,018 of NC_071090.1, forward strand.
GTGCTTCTCCTTTTTTTTTAAATCCTCTTGTAAAAGCAGAGATAGTTTGAGAGATCCCAAATTCCTAACCCCACAGAGACAAAATTACAATCAGGAACGTACTGTCCAGAAAAGAAAATAATGAACAATCTTGTTCGGTGCCACTGCTGTGTTAGTACTTTTCCATGACCCTGATTAAACTTTCTAACCTTTTACATTTTTATTATACTTAAGCACTTATATTTTGTAGTTGCTTTAATGTACATACACCTTAATTGTACCTTTATGATTGTTATGTATACATCACACTATGAATATAATTTGGTAATATGATAGTCTTTCATTATTTGTGTCACCTTAACTGAAATCATAAGGCTACAAGTCTATTATTTAATGAAAAAACCTAACGTTCTTAATTCATGTTTTTTTTTGAAAAGTGTGTACAATGTCTCTTTAAATGACTCCATCTGAGAAGACCATTGATGGGATGTTAACTAGATGTTGTCAGGAGATATCCTTTTTCCTTATGATGTCTGGGGCATTGAAATATGGTATTTCGTCAGTGACACAGAATGAAAAGAATGATGAGGCTTTGCAAACACTTTCATTATTAGCCCAACGGGACAACTTTGAACAGAGAGAGAAGAATGAAGAACTACACTAAAGCTCATTAATGGTCTTCTTAGATTCTTCATAGAAAATTGCTTAATGAGCAAATCATTATTGAAAATTACATTTGTGCATTTGGATTCGCATGAATTTTAATTTTATTAAAATTTACCAATTTCGTTAATTCATACTAATGTCCGAAAATGAGGAAGGAACCAAACAAAAGAAACCGAAGCAGACAGCTCTGAATTTTCATTTGCATTTTGTTTCTTTTTTTTTTTACTCTCACTCTTTCAATGTATCTCTGCCTTCACCAGTCGAACGCTTCCGTGTTGCTGTCTCCTTTTCCGCAAATCTGCTTATTTTCTTTCCTCTTCTTGTTCTTCTTTCTTCCCCCGCTATCTGCTCTGTTAACCAGGCCTCCTAGAGTGCTTCTAATTGTAGAAACAGGGGAGAGACTGTCCTCTTAGTGCAGAAAAAGACAGAAAAGCATTTAAATAAAGATTAAGTATTTCAGCACTAACATCACTGGATTAAACATGGACATATGATTTTTATCACAATACCAGACCTTCATATTAAATTTTCTTCCTCATTTAACAGGCCTCACTTTGTTTATTTCTCTAATAAGATTTAGAGAGCAAATTCAGTAAAGATAATACCTTTATTGCTCCGATGTCAGTGACCATGTCCTTGTTTCAAAATGGAGTCACTGATCATGTGCTGGTTTCAAAATAATTGTTTAATTGTGACAGTCTATGAGCTGTGCCACCAGTTTGAAGATATATGCAAGCCTGTGTGACACAATTAATTCATGATTCCAATCTCCATGAGCAGAAAACCAACTTCACTAATATGGGTAGGTGTAATGGCGGAGTCTCTTACTGCAGGTGATGGAGTCTCGAAGCAGGAGCGGTAGCCGCATACAATAACTTTCTTCTAAGCAGTTGGAGATGGAAACAACTGAGGAGGCAGTGAATTGGTGCACAAGGGCAATAAATCCAAAGGCCTGGTACAAACAGGAGAGGCAACCAAATGATCTAATGTCTGCACAGTGTCAACATGTCAAATATGTCAACAAGTAATCATTTTTATGTTCCTACATTATATAATATATACATATACATATATTACATATTTAAATTCCACAAATAACAAGTAACATGCATAAAAATGAACTAAGAGACATAAAAATGACACAAATGTATATTAAACTGCAAGACTAGTCCATGTCTACAACAAAGTATGAGATTAGCTCAACTGAGACACACAGTGCCTTAATACCCTGCCCTACAGTGTATCCCCACTTGTGCCATTACAAACCTCAACCACAAGGGCAGTCCAAAAACAAAAGACAAATGTAATCTATACAAAGGAAGTAATAGCCTCAGATGTACGTGTCTGCCTTCATGTGACCTCAACAGTGGGGTTTGACAGGATACCCCTCTAGGAAAAAGGGAGCAAGGAGGCCCACGTCTGGACACACTGTTACACTGTGAGAACCAAAACCCATCCCCTGATGGAAACAGGGAGAAAATGTGTACAAGGGTGTATGAAACTAGCTCAACTGAGAAATATCAGCATCTTAACAGCCAGTCCTTCTTGAAAGAGTCTCAAATCTTAGCCCACTTGTGCCATTACAGAAACAAAACCCCATCAGCTTATCAGTCTAATCACACCCACAACGGCGGTCCAGAACCGAAATGAGAGGCAACTGTCCTCTGCCCCAGAGAACCCACAGAGAACAGCTGTCACACAAAGTGCAAGCTGCACTACAGATAAAGGCTCCACGCACAAGGTAAGGGGGAAGGGGGGCTCTATTGTGGAGATAGAGGAGAGGGGAAGAGAAGATCAGAAGAAGAGGTGGAAAAGACATGCGACAGAGGAAGAGGTCGAGAAGGGGAGGAGATGTGAGAAACAGGGAGAGAAGGTAAGAGAAAGACAGAGAGTTTGTGTATGTGTGCATGGAATTAGAGTGAGTGTGTGTCAGTGTATGGTGTGAAAGTTGTTATGTTATTGTTATTTTGTCTGTTATTAAGGGGGCACCATAGAACTACTCTAGACGTCACTAACTCTAGGCTCACCCCTGGATGGATCAATAACAGACTTACAAGTTTCATAAGAAATGTATCGTAAAGTTGGTTTTGTTGGTTTTACAAAGTGTTCAACCTGTTTTCATAACAAGCTTAACAAGCTATGTCAGTCTGTCTGAAAACATAACAATTGTTTTTCATCCTGCTTTTATTACGTAAAATGATTGATTATCTATATTTTGCTTCTTTTAAATCTGTATTGCAGCAGAAATTGCTGGCCTCTCTCACACAATATAAATACAAAAGAAGTATTAGGAGAATCGATTGCTCTACGCTTTCGCGTTTGAAGGTTTTAATAAAATAATCCATGGGGATATTTTCTTCCCACAGGTTATCCCATTAGATGACTATCATTATGCAATAATATAGGGATGGAAACACAATTAGTAGACCTAGGGCTGGCTGAATCCCTGGCGTGACTGTGCTAGAACTTCTATTATATAGTCTTAAAATATAATATTGACAAACGTTGGGTCCACATTTACTGAAAACCTCAATAACCACTGTAATACAAAACAATACTTCATCTTGTGTCAAGTTCATACTCACAAGAAAGTCCATTGAGAAAAGGGCTTTTGCCCCGACACCTTTGGCCATACAGCCGTATGGGCTCCACCGGTGTCCACATGGGCTGTTGGATCTTAAATTGTGACACAGAGGATCTCACGTTGCGTTATGAAAACACCTGCGATGCATGCTATTTGAAAGAGGTAGTAGGAAGTTCTTGGCAGTAAGGCAAGTAATAATACTCAAAAGCTTAAGATGGACCAAAACCTTACTTTTCATTTAAGCAGAGTTTGCTTACTCATCTTAAGGCTTAAAAATAAAGGTTGATGTAACCTTAATAGCTTCAGAGTGTGACAATCCAAGAGTTTTGGATATGTATTAATTTGTATTCATTTATATGTATTCATTCATATGTATTCATTCATATGTATTCATTCATTTATATTCATTCATATGTGTTCATTTGATGTGAAATAGAGGATGTTCTAAGATCTTCTAGATTGCAAGCTTTTTTGGGTAGGGCCCTCCTTGCCTTTTTATTCTGTGAATTTCAAATTGTTGTGTAATGCACTACTTGTTATGTCATGCTTACCCATTGTACAGTGCCGCGGAATATGACAGCGCTATATAAATCAATAAATAATTACAATCTCTTCCAGCCAAGTGGACAATATGAATCGCTGCCTGGAACACGATTTTGCAGACTGCTTTGGTGTCTGGAAAAGGAACTTTTGTTTTTTTGTCTTTTGGTATTTTCAAGCGACGTAATGTGGAGTTTTAATAGCTGTTCTTTCATCTGACGCAAAATATTTGAAACTTTCTAAGAGGTGGACTTTTTTTTATACGTTGCTTGTAGGAATTCAGATTCTGTTTTTATGCCGCATTTAATTAATGAAATGTCTTAAACTGATGAATTAAAGATCATGTTATTTCTGAAATGATGTATTGATATACAGTATTTATGGTACATAAATGTAATTCATCTAAGTGGTTTAAATTAAAACATTATGCAGAGAAGATGTATCATTTGTAATTTAGTAATATAGGAGACAAGGCAAGAGGATTGAGTACTTTTGTAAGGTGTGTTATTCCAATCTAAATGCATATTAAACGAATTGTCCTCTAAAAGTGAACAGTTAAGGTATTTTTAATATTAAATACTTTTTTTTACTTATTTGACCTTTTATGTGCCTATAAAACCTTAAATAGTTTTACTATATGGTAGACGTGCACGGCAAGTAAAACTGATTCAGACAAAATTTTCATTTCGTTTTTGCCACCAGCAGCACTGCACCAATGGATACATACATCCAGCAGCATGATATGGGATTGTATTTCTCCAAGAATTGCACCATTTTAATTAATTGAGAGTAAGGAATTTCCCCTAAAATTAGAGAAATATTTAAAGAGTAAGGAAGGCGATTGAGCCGCAACAGCAGAGGCAGAGCTGGGCACAATGCAGGCGCTGGCAGACAGTCTGAATCCCTCATAATAATAAAAAAGAGGCACAGGGGCAGACAGACACATTTAGCCACAAGACTCCCCATGAATCCTCTCCCCATGTTAGAAAAAAGAAGAATTGATCCATCAGAGTAAGCATAGGCATTGAGGCACAGTTGCAGGGCACAGGGCAGGCACTGGCAGACAGACACACGTCATCCCACCACGAGAGCGTAAGATGAGAGTAAGGACAGTGAGAGAGGAGCAGCAGCAGTATTAGAGGACTGGGCCTTGGCAACAGGCACTGTAAGATGATAGGCACGTGCAGTCCCTTGGTGCAAGAATGAATTTCCCTAATATTATAGAAAGTTAAAATATATATATTCATTAGGGTAAGGACAGTGAGAGAGGAGCAGTACCAGCAGCAGGGCACTGGGCCTCACATATATTTAACATTATTTATTATTTTGTTTGGATAAACCTGTGTTGTGTTTGCGATTGTTTGATATCCACATATTTGTGTGTTCTTTAAAGATCAAAATATTAAACAATAAATAAAAAATTTTCACAGCATTCTTTAATCATATTTATCAAATATGGTCAAAGGAAGGAAAAGCGGTGAACCGTCGACAGGGTCATGGGGTGGCCAAGGCTCATTAATGCACATGGGGGACGAAGGCTGGCCCTTGTGGTCAAATCCAACGGCCGAGCTACTGCCCGAATTGCTGAATAAGTTAACGGTGGTTCTGATAGAAAGGTGTCAGAACACACAGTGCATCATAGTTTGTCTTGCATGGGGCTGCTTAGCCACAGACCAGTCAGGGTGCCCATGCTGACCCCTCTCCACAGGCGAAAGTGCCTACAATGGGCACGTGATCATAAGAACTGGACCACGGAGCAATGGAAGAAGGAGGTCTGGTCTGATGAATCAAGTTTTCTTTTACATCACGTGGATGGCCCGTGTGCGTCGCTTACCTGGAGAACACGCGGCACTGGGATCCAACCATAGAGGCCGCATCTTGCAACTTACAGAACTTAAAGAATCTGCTGCTTGGTGCCAAATACCACAGCACAGCTTCAGGGGTCTAGTGGAGCCCATGCCTCATGCCTCGACGGGTGACGGCTGTTTTAGAGACCTACATAATATAAGGCAAGTTGTCATAATGTTATGGTTGATCTTTGTATAAGCTATAAAGATAATAACAAAATATTCTCCACAAATTAAGGATTTGGCTGGTAGCGTCAATGGGCAAATCCTAGGATATGATGAATCCTATTTAGTTACAATATAAAAGGGATTTCTAAAACATTATAGGTATATTTGATAAATATCAATAAACATTTTTTCCAAGTGTTTTTAAAATGGTTCTTAACCCCTTAAGGGCAATAGGCGGTCCCTAAACCCATTGAAAACATTGCATTTTGAGCCTGTACATTAAGGGGTTAACAAAATTAAGAAATTAAAAAATACAAATTCAGAGCATCTTGTAAATAAGTAATATTGAAAAACCATTGTGTGGCAACTATAAACCATATTAAAAGAGGAATTAGACCTTCAAATATTAAATGAAAACCAGACATGCAGAATTTTAGACTTGTAATTGTTCCAACCATGGGTTCTGTTGTTGCAATTTCAGCCCATGTGAACAGGCATATTAAGTGAATAATCAGTACATTTCCTGGGGTTGATGAAAGATCAAAACACAGATGTAATCTTCCCGTTAAAAAAAAAAAAAAACTTTGCAGCTAAAAATCCAATGGGACTATCTAGCTTGTATTTGTGCTTGCATTTGTGCTTGCATTTTTTTTTGTTCATAAAAGTTGCCTGCATAACACAAAACAATTATTGTATTATTTATGGTGATCGGACGTTTAAGGACATATCTGTACCAGAAATGTTCTGTGCAGGCCAAGCAGGTTCCAGAATAAAAATATGCTTCATATATTATTTCTAATGCTAACAGGTTTATTTATTATGCTGCACAATTAATTTCCCATCCTCTTCACCTATGCCGCACAATTTAATATGTAACATTGGAATTATTCATGAATTGTATTTGATGGGAAATAAAACCCGTTAAACAGGAGGTTGTGTGCGGAGATTGGAGCAAGGAAGGCCCAAGGTGTATGAGGTGTATGAGTTGTAGGTGTATAATTATCATGTAAGCATCACGTATTCTTTACTTTATGTCCTTCTTTCCTTCAAGTTCACAATGTTTAGCGGCATGCCTGGGAACTCTCCAGGTGTGACCTGGACATCTCCAAGTGAAGCATCGATTCTCCGGTTCTCCGGGTCAACAATCGAATCCTCCGGGACCCGGGCCTTGACAGGCCCCGCTCCCTGCAAATTTGCCTTTTAAAAGGGGTGTGTTTCCCGCTGACAGCAGCAGGAATGCCCCCAATGTCCACAGGAACGCCCACAGACATCAGCGGGAACTCCCACAAAAGTCATCAGGACCGCCCACCGACGCCAGTGGGACCACCTACCGACGTCGGTGGATATAAATTGGACCCCTCTACTTGAATTCTGCTACAAATTAACTTTCCGTTGAGTATGCTCACTCTGCCCAAGCCATATCAATTCTAAAACTGAACCAGTTCCCTATATAACTCATATTAATCTTAGTTATAAGTGTGTGACTGTCAGGTACTTAACTCCGAAATCACCGATACTCGCTGAACCGCCGCACGACAACGGGAAGAATCTTCTGCATGCTCATGGGACGTGTCCTCCTCTTCATATGGCATCCCGTATATTGTGCGCTCCTTGTGTTCTGGATTCTGCTGCTTCTCTATGTTGATGGCACTCTAGGGCTTCCCTATATAACCTGCACTCTCCAATATGGCAGTGCAAAGTTATACTGGGTCTATAGTAGAGGCAAGTTGCTCCCAGTTGTCCTGGTTCCTGATTTTTTTGGCTTGTTATTGATGATCCTGATATGCGGTATCCTGAATGTTGGTGTGGACTATCCTAACCTCTGGCATCCTGAACCTTGTCGTATCTACTGGTTATCTTGGCTTCTGGCATCCTGCATATTGACTTGTGTATTGATCTCTGGCTACTGATCTCTGGCAACCTGACCCCTTCAACTCCACTGACCTGCACACCCTCATATAATTTGTGCTTGTAACTACGCCCTAGAGTTCTGTTGCATACCCGGGTCTCTAGAGGTGCTTATCACCTAAGCAAGTGTGGTTCTTCCTGCATCTCGGTTCTACCTACTGATCCATGAGTACTCTCCTGACAATGGCATGCAAACAGTTATAGTATGTTAGGGGAAGCCTACAGTAGATATGGTAATGGGAATATAATATTACAAATCACAAAATGATATTAATTTTTTTATGAAAGCACCTGGATTCTTGATTTCCATGAATCGGTGATTATCTGGCTTACAAAGAATTCTAATTAAAGTGATTTATAGTGTTGCGTTACAACACGCCATTTGAAAGTGTTATTTTTATTTATGACAAAGTGGTTAAATCCAAAATTTCGACTTTACACGTTCTAGCTCTCCAACATACATGGGTGAAAAAGTACAATATCCTCTGTGTGCTTCTATATGTTGTCATATAAGAAGAAGCTAACAACCAATCAAACAAGTTAGAGGGAAAAGGCTCATTTCTGCAAATGAAGAATGGAAAGAGAATCAGTAGCCAATAACTGCACATCAAATCTTCTTAATATACTCCTTCTTTTATACTTAAAATGCTTGTATCGATAGATAGACAAACCTCCACATTTGACCCAGAATATCAAGTTTTCCCAGATCTCCGAGTCAGTTTTTCTTTTTCTGCAGACACTCTTCCTCCTGCTCCAAGTCTTTCTATGGATGTCTAAGGCTACCCCTCGCCAACACACAGCTAGCCTTCCATCCATGCTTCCCTAGTCCTGTCCCCTCAGAAAAATACTTTCCTAGGTAACTTACCCCGGGCTGTTCCCAGATATGTAGATATCATCAGCAAACATTACAGCTTTCACTGTAGACCGGCGTAAAGGGGCCAATAGGGAAGGGGGTCATGACTGCTGGCTCATGCCCAGGCAGTCATGGTGTCATTGGTGGGTAGCTGCAACATTGTTGCAGCTATTAGGGTTATATTGGGGACAAGAGGAGTAGTTTCAATAAACGCCTTGGTATTTTCAGTGAATGTGGATACACGCATGAGCAACCTCTTCTTTCTTTTCTAGCTGGATTGGGGGTCTAATTTAGGAACTGCACAGTTTGGTAAACAATAACTCAAGGTCGTTGGAGGAAAAGCCATAAAGAATTGGCTCAGTGCCGCGTTTCAGCAGAGAAGGTCATCATACATTTCAAAGGCAGCCTCAAGGTCTACAGAAAAAGGACTTAATTTGAACAACGAAACAAACTTTTTCATCAATTCTAAACTACATTATAGAGTGAAAAAAATTCTTATTTTTCGATAGGACTTCTCCTTATAATAGACCGCGTGTATAGTTGAGGAGAGGAGTGCTGTTGATGACACTAGCTTTTGAACTATACTTTGAATCCTTTTGTGTATATTATCTTTAATCTCTAAGGAAGACAAACGTTCTTGGATATCTTCCACAATTATCAAACGACTATAGTAATGGGTCAACTGATGTTGAATGAATCTTTGTTTAAAGAAACAAGACAAGGGGTGGCTCCTATGAAGCTATTTTGAAAATGTTCAAAAATACTTTGTTTTGTTAAACGTACCTAAAGCAAAGCATAGCTATGGAACGTCGTGACATTGTGAATAAAATCTCAGGGAGAGCTATTGAACTTTCGGTTGAATGACTAACATTTTCCAGTTCCTACTTCACTATTCAAACCTGTGTTTAGTTATTTCTCCCCAGTTGGTCTGCCATAATCTTTATGTCTTTTTTCTTTAATAGGTGCTTATTCTCCCTTCTGTACCGCCACTCTTAAGCTACATGCATTTCTACACAAGGTCACAGAAACGAGGGAGCGGAGGAGAAAACGGAAAGAAAAGAACATGCTTAGATATTTTGTAGGCTCTGACACAAACTGTAATTAGTCACACAAATTACCTTTCTTGACAAAGTCCTTCAATTTTCGAACAGAAATAACCCAATGCGCACAAATTATTTTGAGACACTTGAGCCGGTCGCCGGGAGACAGAATGGCATATGTCTGAATCTTTGGGTGGCCGTCGAATCTCTTAACATCTTCCGTGCCAATGAGATTTGTCAATCACTATGCAATTATTTCTTTCTTTGTTAGAGAATAGGAAGAATGATGCACTAATCAAAAAGCTACGATAGAGCCGGAGTGCCGTTTTAATGCAAATGCGTGTTTTCTGCAGCTACGATGGACATGGACAAAAAACCTGCACATGATTATTGCTTTTTCATGAGAAAAAAAATAATTAAAAAATATTTATTATGTACTAACAAAAAAATACTAAATCAATCATTCAAAAATGAATAAAGCAATGGGGTTACAATGAGGTTATCGCTAGCAGATGTATGTGTTTTCCCCATTTTCTACTAGAATTAGCAGGGCTTGTACAGGGCTCCTAGGGACCCCTTAAAATAAATTTATGAGCGCTTATGAAAAGCAAGCAATGTAATGATCAGAAAAGTACGGAACAATGTTACATATATTGTTTAAATTATAATTACAGAAATCTCTTTTCACATTGAAATATTTCTCTATTGTAATTGGGACCATCTTATTGCTTTTTATAGAGCAGCCCCACCTGCTTTATGTGGCCCATGTGTGTTCTGCTACCTCAGCGGGATGTCGGTTCATTATGTCTTAATAGTCAATATATTTTACAACCAGTCATCAGTATTTGTCACTCCAGGGTATAGGAGGCCTTTGCCGTAGGATCTATCTAATTAACATGCAATTAGAGGAGGAACATCTGAGATAAAGCCATAATGGAACCCAACACTGAAAACCAACTACATTCTTATTATTTTTTTCATTTATTTACCGTATTTCAAGTAGTTTTTTTTTCTTCAAATGATTATTAGAATAAATAATACATTTTTTTTGGTTTTTCTTCCCCTCTACCTCTGCCCTCACTGATGTAATCCTCTCGTATTTCGAATGTTTGTTACATGTTTGTAGTTGTCATGAAAAAACTTGAAAACAATAAAAAATATTAAAAAAAAATAATAATAATAATAATAATAAATAGACAGAATACTGTTCTGTGGTTAGTGCATGACATTATGATGTGACATGGTGAATGGTTTTGTTCATATAGGTTTTATCAATGGGCATTACCACCATATATTTATAAATGTCCCACTCCTGGTCTCCAACAGATTGAGGACACGGTGTTATAGAGTTCAGAGAGTATATTAGGGGTTAAGTACCAACTGGTGTGTGTGTAATTCAACATGGTTAGTACATTGAGTAACCGCTCACATATTTTCTTCTGACTCTATCCATTGATCTAATGTTACCAATATGTTCAAGTCTGATTCCCATGCCAGCATATGTTTGAGCTTTAATGAATAAAAAGAGCTAAAGAGCTAGAGTAACGGTGTAAAATTACTCATGGTGCCTGCGTACAAAGGATGATGATGACGTGAGGTGATCTAGGAAGATCTAAAGGTTTAGTATCATGGTGGAGATAATGACTTTATTTTCCATCACTTCCCTTGATCCTTTATTGAAGATAGCATTGAAATCATATTGCTGGTCAAATTTGAAAGTTGTAAGACACTTCTTGGGCTTACATTTTTTAGCAGACGGGGCATTATTCACAGTGTGAGATTGTCTACTGCCATGCAGTTCCCTTTTGTGTGGTCTAGACTAGAGGCAGCAATAGAGTAGGTAACATATTTTTTTTGTGGAAATTTTCCAACTTAAATATATTTTAGATTAGTAATCATCTATTTTTGTTCCAGACTCACTCAATCTGTGTGCTGTTACATATACATGGTAAGGTGCCAGCGTTCTGAGTCCACAGCAATGTGTGGCTGTACAAGGAAGACGAAAATGATTTATTTTAAATTTGAAAACATGATGTACATACCCTGCAACTCTTAAGGTGTGACCCAGAGACTACTGCTGTTCTCTCCTTATACGTCATCTCTTGGCAACTCCTTTAGCCTCCAGTGTCATCTATATGCAGATGATATCCAAATGTACCCATCTTCTCCTAATCTCTCTCTGTCTCTCATGTTCCATATTACGAAACTGCTTGTCTACTATTTCTTCATGGATGCCAGAATGCTACCTGAAACTTAATCTTTCTAAATCTGTACTCATTATCTTCCCTCCTTCCATCTCCACCCCAGTACCAGAATTCTCTATCACCATTAACAACACGACTATCTCTCCTACTAACCAGGTCCGATGCCTTGAGGTCATCTTTGACTAGGGTGACCACATTTTTTTTCTGCCATTCAGGAACACACTATGAAGCGCATGAGATTACACACACAGGCATATATATATATATATATATATATATATATATATATAAATATATATATATTCGTTAGACATGCATTTTTAACAACATAGTATGAACTTATCTCTTTGAAGTAAAGACCGAACACACAAACCCAGCATTGCAGGAATAGATCAACTGGAAATCACATGTAAACACAGCACTGAAGGTATGGATCAAATAAACAACACATGGAATCAGCACTGTAGGTATTGATCAACTGATTAAGACATACAAACCCTGTATTTGCAGGTATACATAAATAATGTATGGAAACATATAGCAGCTATAGATCAACAGAATAACACACAAACCCAGCTGGAATTCACATACAAACTCAGCATTAAACGTATAAATAAACATCCCTACATTACATGCATAGCTCACAGTTTGCACACCCCAAAGCCAGCCCTGGAGTCCACATTGCCAACATAGAACCTGGCCAGCACCCAAACAGCCCGCCCTGTGTCATCTTTGTCACATAAACATGCTGCCTGTGCCATCTTTGTCTAAGAAACATGCTGCCTGTGCCATCTGTCCCATAAACACTCTGCCTGCGCCATCTTGGACCCCAATGCTCAAACACCCTGCTTGTGCCATCTTTGCCTTTTCACAAATCAATTAAACATCTATGACACACATAACCATTTTACAGTAAATCACTAATTCACACTTTCATTCACATCATTCATTCACACAATCATGTATTCTCTCACTTATTCACACAAATAATTTACACATTCAGTAATGCATTCTCACAAATTCATTAATTCTCTCACTCATTTACACAATTCATCCACAAATTCATTCATTCATTCCCTCACTCATTCATACAATTCATCCACACATTAATTCATACTCACTCATTCACACAATTCATCCACACGTTAATTATTTCATTCTCTCACTCATTCATACAATTCATCCACACTTTAACTCATTCATTCTCTCACTCATTTACACAATTCATTTACACATGAATTCATACTCACTGATTCACACAATTCATCCACACATTAATTCTTTAATTCTTTTACTCATTCACACAATCAATCCACATATGAATTCATTCTCTGATTCATTCTCACTCACGTGACTCTGCTGGGTTGCTGCTTCCCCTGGGCGGAACAAGAGACATTGCTCTCACGGTGTGAGCAATGCACAGGTAAGCAGCAGGGCCCCTGCGGAAGTGAACATTAGTCCGGCCCTGTATCCAGGGTCATAATTTGTCCGGGGACGTCTGGTCGCCCTAACATAAGGGGAGAGGGACAGTGCTATTTGAGTCCCAAAGAGGGGCTTTCCCCCTAAAGATTGACACATAGGAGGTATGTTTAGCGATCTCTTGCCCCTTTTTGAGGTAACGGAGGATATACATGCCCTTGTGTACAACTAGGCCCACGCCAACCTAGTCCCACAAGCTCATTTATGGATCGGGATAGAGCTCTCGTCAGCCACCCTAGGAATCTTCCGTGTACTTTTATAAACATAGAATTTGGCAACAGATTAAAACCATTCAGTCCATCTGGTCTACCTGTTTTTTTCTGCTGTAAAGACATCAACCTTAATCAGTCCTTGGTCTCATCTTAGATCCGGAATATCCATTTACCTATCTCATACATGTTTAAATTCTCTTACTGTACTACTCAAATTTATATAGTAATTTGAGAGTTGAGCAATGTGAACTACAGAAATTAATACCCCCCACGCTCACATGTACATCTTATTTCAAGCATGAATTATTTTATATAGGCTATAATATTTATATCCTGTTTCATTTCATAATTTTACTGACAATACTTTATTAGGTTTCCTTAAATTAGAAGTATTTAATAATGTAGAATGAAATATAATTCCTCAATATAATGATTATCTCTACGGGAGACAGTATAACATTAAACCATTTGTTTCTAATCATTAAAATAGCTATATTATTTTTTGTTAGGGATGCTTGCCTTTTGTTGTGGATTTGATAGCATATGTTCTAGTTTGATTAAATTTAAATTTATTTGCAGAATGGGCTCTGTTCAGGGAATCCATCCCACTGTATAAAATAAACAAGGGTACCTAACAGGAACCTAGCTAGGTGTTTCTGAAAAACCACTCACGTGAGTCTCTTCTTTCTAAAGGCTGCCTAAGTACGATGGAACCTGTATCACACCTTAGCTCACATCAGCTCTTCCTAATCTTTGATTCTTTTGTGCCATAATTAGTCTAATTACATACGTAAAAATTTATTTCCACTGCAGTGGAAACACCATCGTGCCTGGCAAATATTTGTATCTAAAGTTTACAGCCATTTTTTTTATCAACCACATAATCATATATTACTAGAAGGAGTCTGTCATCGAGAAAAAGTGATTAACCTTTCACTAAGCTGTAGATAAATCACAGGAGGTGTCCTACCAGATGACCCTTCCTGTAAGATAAAACTAAACTCTGTTTTTCTTTTCTACTGAAGGCCAAGTGAATTCATTGATTTTTGACAGCCAGTAATACTACAGCATTAATTTAGCAAGAAAAGATGAGCAAATCCTTTGCAAATCATTTTGTCTAGTCAGTCAAGTGTTTGGGGCTTGAAAAAATTCAACAGGACTTTTGTCCTTTCAATAGCCATTTCTTGCTTACTTTTGACCATACCTAGCAACTTCCCAGGTAGGCTTCTCAGATCTCTCTGCCTTCTGATGGAGCTGCATTGTTAGGAGACAGGGATAGTTTTGCAAAGGGGTGGAGCTATCTGCACATAGAGACGGGCCTACCCAAGACAGCCTGTAGTAGGGAGGGGGCATGACCAAAAGCCCCTCCCCTGCCAGGCGAAAGAAGATAATGACCTGGAGACTCAGGGAAGCAGGGCTTAAGCTGGAGGCTCTGGGTCAAATCCAGAAAGTGCCAGGGTATACTTCTGATCTGCCTTTATTCTAAATATACAATCCTCTCTAGAATCATCATGATTGTAGATGTTTTGGGCCAGACACCACTTCTTTTTAATTGATATCATGCTTATTCACCTGGTCTCATTGCCATCAATATGTCCCAGCAGAGTTTAATTCTGAATCCTTGTGTTATGTAAAAATGGGAGAGAGCATTCCAACGCCTCATGCATATGTGCACAATGTCTATATTGCATATATATGGGGGACATGTCAATGCTGCCTGCCAGGAAACAAGCAGCAGCGACAGATAAAGCATACAAACGGCATACACTCTACTAATTCTGGGTAAAAATAACGTATGACTGCCATTTAAAAGAGAGAAATAACACAGTTATTGTTACACAGTAATGTAAGAGTTCTGCTCCCAAGTCACAAACGTAAGATTGGTTCTTTGAAGATATATGCTGCATTTTTAATTTGTAAATAATATTACATATATTTATTTAGTGCATTGTACTATAAAAAGTAGGATTTAAAAAAGTGGCTATAAAATAGAAATCAATTTTCAGAGAATTTAAGTAAAATGGTAGCCACATGAACTTGAAAAGGACTCACGTTGCAACAGACTCTCACCAACTAAGTTCCAAAATGTATGGCTTAGAGGAACTTAGAGGAAACATTACTATAGCATAGATTCAAAAGGACACCGCGGATCCACACAATACATCTGCACATGAGGTTGTATTTTAGTATCTCAATAAACAGGAGAGAAAGATCACTCATCTCCGCCATGTGCGATGTTAAGGAGTTCAGAACAACAAAATATCCTATAATTAAAGAGTGTCTGAAGTTTTTATCTATCATTTAAGATGCATTAGGGCAATCAAATGCTCTGATTTCAGACGCAACATGTAACTTCTGCTTCTAGTGAGCATAATGAGCTATGTAAGTGCTAATATCTAAAATACATCACCCATATCATTTGCTTCATTAGCAGCGGCTTTAAAAAAAAAAAGATAAAAGATAAGGCTTTTATCTGTCACATGCACCAAAATTCTTATTAAAAAAAAAATAATGACATAAACACAGCCTGCGCGGTTTTTGTGGCTGAGTAGGAGGTGGTAGGGTTGTATTAATTCCTTCAACAATAATACTTTAAAGTGGCCACAAACAAATAACTAGCTTAGGTGAGAAAATCCATAATCATCCTTTCCCTCTGCCTTTCATCTTCTGTAATATCGTACATACTCACAATGTTTCCTTATTTGAGAACGCTTAGAGAGTAGGTATGCAAACCTTTTAACAGTTCTGATATTTTGCAGGTTGGGTACTGCCCCACTTTTGGCCTTGTACCCTCCACACATTTTGTCACGTCACAACACAAGGCACCTGAAATGGGTACGTATAAGATGGCACAAGAAATAATGTGGCGGTGTATAAATGTTTGGTGCAACTTCCAAATTAAACGTTGATATTATGCATTAAGGTATATTTTTAACCAAGGGTTTGTGATTTATAGGATTAACTGAGGCCTAAAATTAAGAAAACATAGGATAACCTGTAACTATAATATATTTTGATATACTATTTATTATAGATTGTATTATTAAGCATTGTGATATATTATCTATTGTACATGAATCAAGTTTAACAGTTAAAACTCAAGGGAAAACACATCTTCTCATGTTGATATCAGATCCGAGCATTCTGCAAATTCACTTTTAGCCAAATTAATCATTGGAGACTTGAGTTCAAGAAAACACTGGGGCTGGATACTGAACTGAGATGCATAGGTCTATTCAGTAAACAGTAAGTTCATGTAAGTTTTAAGAAAATGTGAGTTCAAATTCACACATGGGGGACGCAACCAATCAATTTTAATCGATTGGTCACTCAAATAGTCCAAAGACTTGTTGTTCAACTTGCTTCAGTCCAAGATTCTAAGATCCTGGCAAATTGTTACATTCGGAAACAACATTTGTTATCACTCACTCTCATTCACTCTCTCTTGCTCTTTCACACTGTCACACTCTCATTCACTTCTCTTACACCCTCATTCACTCTCTTTCATTCTCTCTCTCTCTGACTGTCTCCCTAGCTTATCTGCCAACCACTACTGTGTCCCTGACTTTATGCCGCAAAGCTCCGCTTCTTCTCTTGCATCTTCTTTCTTCTTCTGTCTTTCTTTGTCTGCTGCTCCTTGTGTCTCCTTTGTTTGCTTCTCTGTGGGCATGGTCTCCTGGTGAATTTCTGCAATTCTCCAATTGGGGGAGAGGGTGTGTCCAGAAGCTTCACCATTTTGCAGAAGTTCACAGAGAGGCCAGAATAATAAAGAGAGTTTGGCCGACAAATCTATCTGCATTATTCTGGCGTCTCTGTGCACAAAAATGTATGAAATGCTGCTATCAAACAATGTATCTAAAGTGACATTTAAAAAAAAGGGCCGCTTCATTTTTCTAGTAAATGGAAGTACATTATATTTGAGTATCTAAATGAATTCATGGAAGGAATATAGCACATGAAACAATATGAGTTATTGTTAATGCTACAGGATGCAATATTTTATCAACAGAAAGGTCTGTTTCAGGTATAGGGGTGAAACTGCAAGTCAAAAATATATTTTCTCAGTAATGACTACGATACTTGGTTGCCAAACATACACTTACCCTTTCTGCCATTCATTAAATTGTTCCTTTTTCTATGTGCACGGTCTATCCCATCCATCATACCACTTTAGCTATCATTCGATATTTAATGCAGTGAAGAAGAAACTAGAAATATTGTCTTTTGACAGAATTCTGCTTATATGAAGATGCAATCTTTGGTTAAAACAAGTCAAAAGATTTAATAAAAGACAGTATCCAAACATATTTCAAAGGAAGAATAATATTGGTGCTGAAGAAAATGACCTTGGCATAGAAACAGAAAGAGGGACAAAATAATGCGATGGTTCTTAGATGGACCTGGGGTCATATGTTTGTGGCCAGTGGCAGAACTGAAATGTAGGTGCGTTGTGGTGAAATTGAGGACTCCAGCTCTCCACGTTAACTATGCATATTGAAGGCCAAACATAGCTTTCCACAAAAGAAGAACTGAGCTGATGTGGAGCCTGGTAAACACATAGTTCTTATTAGTTGACTCAGATCTACAGTACTACCTGTTGCATGAAAGCTGTACCAAGTAAAAAGCACATCTCGCTTGAACATCATTAAGACATCATGATGAAGATTACACCTTATATAGGATATACGCCTATTTCTATAGTAACTTCTGGCAACATGTGTTTTGGGCAGTTTTTTCCCTAAACCCATCTGAGGTGGCTTTTTACTTAGCACAGGGCTAAAAAATAGACAGTATCCCCTCTTCACAATGGATCCTAAATTATTACCATTTGTCCCTGTTTCAAAGTCTGACTCTTTAGTATTTAACGCATACAGAGTTGGCCTACAGTGATTACAAGACAGTACCAAACTACACTTCATACAAATTTAATAATAGCCACCCATGTGCGCAGTGTTTTCTTATCTGTTGCTACAAACTTGCACAGTCTATTTGCAATTATTATTTCATACTCCTCAAGTTAAAACGAAAATAAATCCAATCAAAAGAACAAAAGCAACAGGGGTAGTTGGACAATTACCATTCTATTAATTTGTAGCTCTTAATGATGTTCTCGCATATGGTTTTTGAATGTATTGCTTTTGTATCTTAATCTCAACTTCAATCTGTAACTTTGTGTTCCCAAAGATATCAGGACATCTTCCCACTGAAATTTCCAATTACTAACTTCCTTATAGTATTTTAATATTAATGCTATACATATGCCAAAGCTATTAATTTGAAAAGTTCTAAATGTGGAGCGTATACTTTGAAACCAATATCTTACAATTCTAAGTCTATAATGTAAGCTCATTTGAGCAGCCCCTCCAACCTTTTGTTGGACTTTTTGTGATGTTCTCTTAACCCATTGTACAGTGGTGCTGAATATGATGGTGCTATGTGTCATGATTAACTCATATGATGTAGTGGGTGCATGGAAGGGTAATCCAGCACACTGTGGGAGATGGGCTAAGTGCAAGTTGCATGTTGTGTTGTAAGGTAGTGAGCAGGGGTAAGGTGAAAAAAAAATTCACCAATTCTGGGATGAATCAACACCTAAACTGGGTTTCACAGACTCTGAATAACCCAATCACCATACAAGTTTCTGCGACTATACCTTTGTCATAAGATCTGCATATTCAAATAACACAATTTTCCTCTCACTGATTTCTGGGCCTAGAAAGTTTTGTCTTCTGAAGTTCAATTTATTCCTACAGTAAGTAAAGTACCAGGAAACAGAATACCAAACACACATACCAGGACAGGCTATGTCACACTGACACCCAAATACACACACCAGGACAGGCCCTGCCATACCGACACTCACCCACTCCAAGACAGGCTCTGCCACACTAACACCCAGACACATAAACCAGGACAGGTTCTGCCACATTGACACCGAAACACACACACCAGCTCAGCTTCTGCCACACCAATATCCACATACACCAGGACAGACACCGACCCCACTCACACACACACACACCAGGACATGCTTTGCCACACCGATAGACACACATAAGGACAAGCTCTGCCACACCAATACCCAGACATACACACACCAGGACAGGCCCTGCCATACCGACACTCACCCACTCCAAGACAGGCTCTGCCACACTAACACCCAGACACATAAACCAGGACAGGTTCTGCCACATTGACACCGAAACACACACACCAGCTCAGCTTCTGCCACACCAACATCCACATACACCAGGACAGACACCGACCCCACTCACACACACACACCAGGACATGCTTTGCCACACTGATACACACACATAAGGACAAGCTCTGCCACACCAATACCCAGACATTCACCAGGACAGGCTCTGCCACACCGACACCCACATAAAAAAGTATTTTCCACGCTGCTTTGTCATTAACCCCTCCTGTTTTGCTCCCATTGTGTATTGATGCCCCAGCCAAGCCCCTTAGTATTGATTAATGTGTTCCCCCCAAAACCTTGTGTATGTGTGCCCCAGCCAGCCCCTTTGTATATTTATGCCCCATACGCTTGTGTATTGAATAATTTGATGCTCCCCCAGCCAGCCCCCCTTAGTATTGATTTATGTGATGCCCCCACACCCTTATGTATTGTCCCTAGCCAACCCCCCTTTATTGATTTATGTAATGCCCCAGCCACCCTCTTGTGTATTAATGCCCCCCACTGCCATATGTATTGCCCCCAGCCAACCACAGTCCTGTTTGTATTGATTTATGTAATGCCCCAACCACCATGTTGTGTACTTATTCTCCCTAGCCACCCCTCTTTTGTATTATTTAATTGTTACTGATGTCCCAAGGCAGCCCACACATTTGAATATGGGTCCACTTATACCTATCACCCCAACTATTCTTTTGGAAAAACAATTTTGCTGACTTTCTTCCCCTTCAGAATGTTGCTCACACTACTCTCCTCTGACGTGACTATCTTCTCACTGTCACGAGGAACTCTTCTGTTTGAGCCCGCCCCTTAGAGCGTTACATCACATGCATGCTGGCCGCTTTAATTTCATTAGACGGAAGACGAATGCAGTCTTATGGCCGCTCTATGGCCGGTTTGAATCTTGGTCTGCCGGCCCACAGACCGGCCAGCCCACCGGGAAATCTCCCGGACCTCCTACACGCATCCCGCAAGGGTGGCTCCGGATAGCCAGAAAGTTCAGCATCACAACAAACAATCTTTGTCTCATCAATGCTTCCACAAGCACAAACGTGATTATTTTGTTAAGTATAATCTACTATGAAGGAAGTCAGATGGGCTTGGTTGAATCACCCACGCAGGATTGTATCTTAGTGTACTCAAAATGGATTAAAAACTGCATGAGACAAATATGAGGAATAATAGCAGACACTGCATACTTTTAAAGATCTCACGATTTGCTCTAAATCGCTTGAAATCATTTATAAACTTGCATATGATTAACTATTCTTTTTCTTGGGTCTGCTATTTCTGGAGGTGTCATGGGGGAGAACAGCAGTATGTCTTTGCAATGGCACAGATCATTCTCCTTCTGTTTCTTTGCATTTACGTATTAGTAGAGACTAGACTTGATTGCTGACGAGTCTTTGTCTTCGTGAAAAAAACCTTCCTACTCCACGAATATTCGCCCGTTCCTGTGTTCTATTTGTGTAGGTTCTTTGTGTTTGTTTTTTTTCTTCATTTTTTGCTGTTTTCTTAGCAAGGGTTAATACGGGGTTAATACGCGGTTAACGTGGTAACAGTACACAGCAGCTTTGGCAACAGGATTTTAAAGGTCTGTAAGAGCAACTCTATTGGTCGCAGGCAGGGTGCTCTTCAGTGGTTGATGCCAGACAAGCCTCCTGCCGGCGAAAAATAGGGTTGCTCTTACGGACCTTTAACTCATGATGCTGAAGCCATTAGTCTCCTCAAACCAAGTTGCTCAGAGGTGTACCTTGCCCTGCCCTTTGCCAGGGGGACTAAAATCCCTGTTCCCCCGTGACCAAGTTGCTCAGAGGTCTCCCGGCTCCAGAGGTTAAAGGTCCATACGAGCAACTCTATTGGTCACCGGCAGGGGCCTCCTCTGGCATCAACCAATGAAGGGCAGCTGCCCTTCATTGGTTAATGCCAGAGGAGCTCAGTGCTGACAACCAATAGAGTCCGCTCATATGGACCTTTAACTCCTGACACAGGAACTTGGCCTGGGGAGGTTCCAAGAGTTGAACCCATGTTTCGGCGTCAGGACCAAGTTGCTCAGAGGTCTCCCGGCTCCAGAGGTTAAAGGTCCATACGAGCGACTCTATTGGTTGCCATCAGGGGCCTCCACTGGCATCCACCAATGAAGGGCAGCTGAAATAGCCTGCATACCTGGGAACTTTATGAGTCTCCAGGTAAAGCGCCGCACAGGGCACCAGGTTAGTCTCCTCAAATGACAGGTAACTGAGTTATGTTTGGTCATTCCCACTTCTTCCCCTGCAAAATATATGTGGGTCTAGCCCCCCCATGTGTAGCTAGCCCCATGCCTAATTGCACACTCTGTGCTTAAACCATGTTGTATTCATGAAGAGGTATTCAATTTAATTAAAAATACCCATAGGAACGTATAGTAAAGCGTGGTATAATTCTTCCTTGTCTCACCATCGAAAAATAAAGTTCATACATTATAAAGCAAGAAAGACTTTGACCCATTACTTAGGTTTGATATACTATACTATGAACCTGTGGACACATTACCACATATCATGTGAATATGTCATAGAAGAGATCTAGTGCTTAAAGAGTTAAACATTTTTATCCCTGATATTGATTATTCATCACTCTGTGTTGTGAAATATGCAATTATTTCCTATAAAAGAATATATAATTCTAATCATGGTCCTTTGTTAGGTATTGCTTCTCATTATAACTCAATAGTCGGAGACTTTTTCACAAAATTATATGGTACAGTAGGAGTTAAACAAGAAAAGTGACTGTGGCGAAACAGGGAAAAGTTATTTTTCATAACCAATGTAATGAACCTGCTAGTTTGTTGTCATGGTGATAAGACCAGAATCATTTTTAAAACCTCACTAAAAGAATTTAGATTCTGCAATATGTTCTTTCTTAAGTAAGATGACCTCTGCCAAAGGAAAGAATACCCTGGAGTCTTTGGCGTAAGGGAGGCATGACCCTGCCGGCACTGCAGGAGGGTTACCCTCGAACAGTTAATGAGCCCATATGAGTCACAGAAAGAGGTTAACCTAAAAGGAAGGAAGGGAAGTAACAGAAGGAGTTGGGGCAGTGACTGGGTCTTCAGGGTCTTCAGGACGAGGTACTCCACTTGTAACAAGACCTCGCTCTGAATACCGTATTTGCTCGATTATAAGACGAGGTTTTTTTCAGAGCAAATGCTCTGAAAAATACCCCTCGTCTTATAATCGGGGTCGTCTTCTAATCAGACCTCAAATAGAGGTCTGATTAGTAGACTAAGATCCAGATCCCCCGCACCGCTGCAGGGGACCTGGATCCTCCTGTCGTCGCCCCCCCCCCTCCCCACACACTTACCGGTGCTTCCGGAGGTGAAGTTGGCAGCGGGGGTTTGTATGCGTCCGTCGCAAATACCTTCCCCGACTGTCAGAGACTAGAGTTCCAGAGTTCCTGATCTCTGACAGCCGGGGAAGGTATTTGCGACGGACGCATACAAACCCCCGCTGCCAACTCCACCTCCTTCCGGCTGCCGCGGAATGAGACGTCAACCCGCTGCCCCGGCAATGCAGCAGGAAATTGGAAGCACCGGTAAGTAAGTAAGTAAGTGTGTGTGTGTGTGTGTGTGTGTGTGTGTGTGTAATGCCTTACACCCCTATATGCCACTCTGGCACTTAGGGGGTTAAAAGGCATATTATGGGGCAGAGTGGCATATAGGGAGGTATAAGGCATTTCAGGAGGCAGAGTGGCGTTAAGGGGGCATTTAATAGAGCACTCTGCCTCCTGAAATGTCTTATACCTCCCTATATGCCACTCTGCCCCATAATATGCCTTTTAACCCCCTAAATGCCAGAGTGGCATATAGGGGTATAAGGCATTTCTGGAGGCAGAGTGCTCTATATAATGCCTTTTAACTCCCTTAATGCCACTCTGCCTCCTGGAATGCCTTATACCTCCCTATATGCCACTCTGCCCCATAATATGCATTTTAACCCCCTAAATGCCAGAATGGGATATAGGGGTATAAGGCATTTCTGGAGGCAGAGTGGCACATAGGGGGTCAAAAGGCATACCATGGGGCACAGTGGCATATAGAGGGTTAAAAGGCATATCATGGGCCACAGTGCCATATTGGTGCGGCAAGCCTGGGGGCAGATGTGCGTAACTGGGGGACAGGTTGGAAAATACAAGAAATAAAAACAAAAAAAAAATATTTTTCTCAATCATAGCTTTTATTAAAAAAAATAGTTTACATGAATTAACATTTACTGGTAAAACTTTTTTCCTTTAGGGTCGTCTTATATTCAGGCTTTTTCTTTTTTTCCTAAGTTAATATTCAGATTTTGGGGGGTCGTCTTATAATCAGGGTCGTCTTATAATCGAGCAAATACGGTATACTCCATTGACTACAACCCTTTGTTTACTGTCACTTAGCCACTGCCTAATCGTTCATGCCTGAAGATGCGTTCATGCCTGAAGTGTAAAATTAACCCCTTAAGGACAATGGGATTGAAAACAATGCATTTTGAGCCCGTACATGTACGGGCTTTGTCATTAAGGGGTTAAAAAAACTTTTGGAATAAGATACATAGACAGGGATATAGTTACAATTTACCAAAGGGGGTTCGACCTGCACATTTTCATTGGGTTAGTGTTCCATGTACTGCACCTAACATTTATTTTTGCTTCCTATACTGCATGGACGAGGTGAGATTTAGTGAGCAATAAAACTGCAGCTGTGTGGTGAAATATTTAGTGATTTGGTAATTGTACTTTTGGGAATATATTCAAGAGTTTTTGTTAAATACTTCTCTCATTATCGATATTACCATCTGGTTTAATCCTTCATTATTCATGTGTTCTTGGCTATCAGTTCCATTCATTGTTGGTTGCCTCAGTGATGCCATTCTTTCAATAAAACAACATTTAATTGAGAAACACACCTTGTTGATGGTATCGGTGGCTCTTCCTAGGTGTGTCGCAGATGTCTGTATGCTGCCAATACACGCTATCCTGCTCCAGAGATTGAATCCTGTTGTTCTGTCCATGCCAATGACCTCCTGGCCTGCTGAACAGGCTAAAGCACCATCTGAATTTAGTTACATAGTTACATAGTTATATAGGCTGAAAAAAGACAAAAAAAAGTTCAGCCTTTCCTATATCTGTTAATTTGTTGCTGTTGATCCAAAAGAAGGCAAAAACCCCAATTTGGATCCTTGGATCAATAAGGTGTTTCCCCATAATTAAAGATTATATACCTAAATATTATGTTTTTCCAAGTATCCATCCAGTTGCAGTTTATATGTCTGTACAGACTCCGATAAAACTACCTCTGCAGGCAGAGAATTCCACATCCTTCATTTAAGTAATTTAAGTAAGGGGAGACTGAGTTTTGATAAATAAAACTCTATTAGAAGAAGAGACATAAATGAATAGACATTACTGTTCCTTTCATTGAAAATACAAAACAAAATACTGAATACATTCTAAGAATACATGATAAATCAAATTTTCTCTGCTTGCTTGAACATATTAACCTGGGTCATAGTGTCCATTTCTAGTCACAGAATGTTTTGCATTGTTTTGGTATCCGAATGCTATATTTGGACATTTTCAGAATGTGCCTTATTTTACAGTTTATTGCTGGATTGCTGGGCATCCAAGTAAGTTTTTCATTCTTCTGGTCGTGCGACTGGCTTCTGTCCTGCCCACTCCTTGCCATTTCCCTACACTTTTTTTCCTTAACTTTTTGTGGCTCACTGCCTCCCAGGAATGGTTCTTCCTCTCCTGGCTTGAGTTGAAATGTTCAGGAAGACTCATGGAGAGTTCCAGGGTATGCCATAGGAGAAGCGGATTAGTGGAACACCTTCCCTGCAGATGTGGTAGAGGTTAATAGAGATAATTTAAACCTGCATTGGGTAGACGTAAAGCTCTTTTGAATTTAGGGTGAGACCAAGAACTGATTAAGTTCAGAGCAAGAAAATAAATGGGCAGACTTTAATGGCTGAACGGGTCTGATCTGCCTTCCAATTCTTTGTTTCTATGTGCACTGTTTTTACTGCATAATCACCACTAAGCCCACGCCCATGAGTAAACCCACCTCCAAAGAGCATCTTATTTTTCTTCTTCCTAATTTTTGCTGACATTTTTACATCCATTTCTGGTTGTACTTGCTGCAAGCTGGTGTAGTTTTTTCCATGTGAAATAAGAATTATTTTCTCAGATAATTCACAAATCCAAATCAACCCAATTAGCATAAATACTAAAAATATATTTTGTCTTATAAAGAGTAGGTACCAAAAATTAAAAAAAAAAGTTTGAATATTTTTTCTGATCAAGTAGTAACGTCCTTTTCCACTCCTCATCTTGGTACATAACTCCCTCAATTTGTTCAAATCTTTAATGATTCAAGGGATTAAATTGCCTGCTCTGAATGTTATGTTCGGTGCCCACATCTTATTATATGGTGTATTTAGAGGTAAGTACTCAAACAGCTTTTAGTTCTGCAAATGGACCATTCACGGAGCCAGGAGAGTTGAAAGATTCTATGCCTCAGAATCTTAACTGTTTCCTTTGTGCTTCAATAGCTGGGCATTTTGATGGCATTCTTCCTTCTTTTAGTCATCACTAAAACAGTTTCAAGGTGCTCATTAAAGCAATGGTTCCTGGTGCATTTTTTACAAAAACACCATTTACTGCTTTCTTTACGTTGCATTTAATTTCCTTATTTTTTCTTAGTTTTTTCCTGCCTGCTGCAGTGCTTCTGAGAAACTCTTTTCTAAAATATACAGTATGTAATTGGAAGCGTTAAAGGTAGTTACACTTTTAATGAAGACGCTTGAGTCATTTAAAAAGTATTTATTGTTCACGCGCATTGAAAATTGATTTCCCATTTTTTCTCGTTACGAGTGGACGTCATTTGATTCAAAAGCACAATATCTTGGTATTCAACGCATCCAGCGCCAGTTGACTACATACACAAAAGTATTGGGACACCTGACCATTACACCAACAGGGTCTTTTATGACATTACATTCGAAATACATAGGTATTAATATGTAGTTGCCCCCCACCCCCTTGCAGCTATAACAGCTTCCACACCTCTGGCAAGGCTTTTCAGAAAATTTCGGAGTGTTTCTAGGGGAATTTTTCCTTATTCATCCAGTAGAGCATTAGTGAGGTCAGACAATGATGTTGGAGAAGAAGGCCTGGCTCGAAATCTCCATTCTAGTTCATCCCATTGGTGTGCGATGGGGTTGAGGTCGGGGCTCTTTGCGGGCCAGTGAAGTTCTTCTTTATTGACCTTGCTTTGTGCACTGGGGCACAGTAACACCGTAACCGTGCCCATAATGTTGGAACAATAGCATTGTCCAAAATGTCTTGGTATGTTCCCTTCAGCTTACTACAACATTTTGAACAATGCTATCCTTGTGGCAGATGGCTAGTCCGGGCCTGGATATATATATATATATATATATATATATATATCCAAAAGAACCACTTATGACTTTATGGGAGTATGAGGCAGGGTCTGCCCCTTGTGCCAGTGCCAGATGGCCAGTACATGCCTGGATGGACGCTTCCACAGCTGACAAAGATTTATCACAATGCTCAATCACTAAAACACAAGGATACAGACATCTTTATTGCATTGATTGCCTGTTTGGGAAGTTGCAGTAGGTGTTTGTAAATGCAGTGCATCACCTATTGAATATAATGTAAGCTTCAGACTTTCATTTTCTTTTTTTAATTGAGCGGTGCAGTCAATGACATATGCGTTGTAAGTCAACGTTCATGAGTTTGCCTTCAACTTGCAATATTATAAGTTGCACGCAACTTCAGTTGAGTCAGTCGAGTTAACTTCTACCCCTTTACTTACCATTTAACCTTTTAGTGTATCAACACAATCTGTGAAGAAACTATCATTCAATAAGTCTTAAGTAGCTTTTACATATGTGTTGATCTGTTAACATTTCTACTTCAGACTATTCTTCAAGTTGAATTTTTTTAATGGTTAACAAAAAAGGAATGATATTCATTTCTCTCCAATATTAGATTATAACAATCAGTTCAATGAAAGCTTCAATATAGCACTAAAACATTTTAATGTCAGTGTCCCTTTTATTTTCAGCAAGTCTAGTTTATTCAACAAAAAAAAAAAATAATTTTTATTCCAGCCCCAACAGCAGTCAGTTAAATGTAGTCTTTCAATACGGGCTTATGGTTTTGAAGAGGTCATCAGAATGTGAACTGAGTAATAAAGGTTGTAAGTGATGTCCAGTTCTTCTGACAATCCAATTTTGCCATCTCTTCACTGCCATTAATTCAATACAAATAAGTATTAATTAGCGCGGCTTTCAGCTTTTACTGCGAAGCCCAAACACTATCATAGCTGCATTTCACATTTGTATTTTCACATAACCTCCAGCTTCCGATAACATCGGTGACTGTCTCTGATAACTGTGATTAATTCTATCCTCATATTTCTTTGAGTTGGCTCTTTATAGTGACAATTTATGAAAAAGTTCTCGAAAACACTGCCAGCAGTGGCACGCACCTTCTTCTCTAGTATAATAAATCCCAAAGTCAGAGATATTTCTTAATTAAGGGTACACTTCCATAAAATTAAAAGAATTTAAAAGTAATTACAAGCTCACAATGATCCTGCATCAAGTTCATTTGGTTAATCTTCATCCTCATCTTGCAAATGTACAAAAAAAAGGTAAAGCAATCCAGATGCACAGACAAGAAAATTAAACAAGCCCCACAATGGGGCCATGGCAATACCCCCCCACCCAAAAAAAACCCAAAGCAATGCTGATTGTGGGCTAATGTAAATTATGTATGGAAACATAGCACAGCAGGTATAGATTAACTGAATAACACAGAAATCCAAAATCACATTAAGTGAAGTGCAATATTCTATACCCAATATATTCCAACACCTACTAGTGAAATAGTGCTGCAAAAACATAGAAACAAACTCACCAAATGTCCCAAACCTAATTACAATAAAATAAAGAAAACACGTGTCTGTGCGCCCAAAAAATTATATATGGGAAACAAGTGAAATTATATGAATATCCAATAGGTTCATAAAAAGCATAGTGTAGTATGTTGAATAAATCACATTTGAGCAGGACATCGAGCATCGATATGCCCATATGTTGAATGTAATGATCTCCACTTTGGTGGTCTTGACACAGTGGGACTTCTGTACGTGAAGAGGGTAGGCAGAGAAGGAGGGTAGGTAAAACGATAATCTTTAATATTTAAAATAAAGATAAACTTCTTATCTTCCGTTCTGGATGATAATAAGGCCAGCCCTGGGGTCCACATTGCCACATTCCAAGACAAGTTTGGACAATGTGGAAGGCCTTTTCTATTCCAGCATGACTGTGCCCAGACATGGTTGGATGAGTTTGGTGTGGAAGAACTTGTCTGGCCCGCACAGACCCCTGACCTCAAGCACATCGAACACCTTTGCTATAAACTGGATTGCAAGCCAGGCCTTCTCATCTAACATCAATGTCTGACCTCACAAATGCTTTACTGGATGAATGGGCACAAATTCCCTCGGCAACATCCAACATTCTTGTGGAAAGCCTTCCCAGAAGAATGTAAGCTGTTATACCTGCAAAGGGGGACCAACTATATATATTAATGTCTATGTATTTAGAATGCAATATCATACAAGTCCCTGTTGGTGTAATGGTCAAGTGTCCCAATGCTTTTGTCCATATAGTGTATATATATATATATATATATATATATATATATATATATATACACACACATATACATATGTGTGTGCAAAATAACCACAGTGTAGCAAAAATATTACAATAATAGCTTATATACTTCAGTTCTAAAGGGCCTCTAGAACCCATAGTCATTAAAGTCTTGCAAAGAACTCAGCAGGACTTCATAGATGTATATATTCAACAGTAAGCTACTCTTTTTTGTAGAAATGTAAAAAAAAAAAGAGGTCATCACCCATGGTAGGTGTTTAATTTATCTTCTGCCGATTTCCATATTATCAATATCAATTGCCGATAAGTAAACAATAATTTAGTGTTATTGTTATTATAAATGCAATTTCCTCAAGCATAGAATTTATTCTATTACATTAGCTTCCACACATTACACAGGTTAAATGTTTCCAGATATTTATTTACTCTAAGTCATTAGCACTAAATGTCAGTAGTTCAACAAGTGCTTTCTAAATTAGAGATCTGACCAAATTCTGGTGGCCTTCACCCCAAGCACTTCAAGGATGCTGCTTAATGCAAATCATGGAGACGCATGAACAATTTGTACTTCTCCAGTTTTAGTATAAAAGAGTGATATACATCAAGAGAATGGGATACAATTCTGATTTTTTGCCTGTTTTCCAGAATTGTATGTGCCATGTGTTAGTGACAATTAAAGCAGCAAATTAGTCATACTATTTATAAGTTTATTAAATACAGTGTCTCAAATGCAATAGAAACTTCCTAATATATTGTTATTCCTGGGATTCTCTGCTTCTTCTCGTGCCTCTTCTTGTTCTTCTTTCTTCATCCTCTTCTTGAAGCCCGGCAAAAAGGAGGAGCCCCTGGGCACGCCCTATCCACTGTTCCTCCAACCGGCTTTCCCTGTGGTTCCACCTTTTTTCAGAAGTACTCTAAGAGGCCAGAATAATGCAGATAGATTCATGGAGAAAGAGAGGTACAGAAACGCCAAAGGGTGGAGCCACAGGAACAGCCTCTTTTCCATCCCTCCAATCGGGGAGATGGTATCTCGGGAGGCTCACTTCTTTTGCAGAAATGTGTTGGGAAGCCTGGTTCACAGACAGAAGAACATGAGGTGGTAAGAGAAGAAGCGGAGCTGCAAGAAAGGATACAGGGACACGGAATGCTTAGCGGAAAAGGTAGGAAGATGTTGAAAGAGGGCGTGAAAGTGAAAAAAACAACAAAATGTAAAAAAATCAGAGCCCTCTGCTTTGTTTCCATTTGTTTAGTTGGTGTTCCTTCACTTTTAGATATCCTTAAGGATTGATGAAATTGGCAAATTTCATTAAAATGTAATCCAAATGCATACGTCTGTTGTGTAGCTATTCCAGTACCTGTCGAATTCTTCTCCCAATCCACCCCTCATGTATGACTAGCCCTGTCTGCTCACGAAGCCACTTCTTCAGAAATGGCGGAAAACTGAGTAGCCTTCTCTCTAAAGTTCCTGGGCATCTCTAAGATAAGTCCAAGTCTGCGTTAAGGTTTAAGTATCTACATCAGGAAAAACTGGAAGACTATGGGCTGAATTGTCCTTATCTGCCATCAGCTTCTTTCTGTCTTTCTATTCTATCTTTAAATAAGAGTAGAATATGAATGTTAACTGCAAAATGTGTGACCCTGGCAATCTGCCCATTCACACAGAGAGACTGTAAATCAATTGGAAGTCCTGACGCTCCAGCCCAGAGTCCCCAGGTATGTTTATTGTGTCTTTTTTGCTGCTGTGAGATTAAACATCTAGAAGTTTGAAGATAGAGTAACAATTTAGAGATGTGTGCATTTATGTCAGCTCGCTAGATTAACGCTGAGCATGGTCTCGACACGCCCAGCTCCCCGCCCATTTCCCCTTTAAATGGGGGTGTTTCTTTCTGCCGTCAGTGAGAACGCCCCCAACGTCAGCGGGAACTCCCACTGACGTCAGTGGGCAGTCCTGGCCATGTCCCGCAAGGGAAGGCTCCGGGGTGGCCGGAGCCCAGAAGTTCCCTGGTATGATCATGTGCATTATAATACCGCACAGTGAGGTTGGTCAAAGCCCAAAATAATCAGATGGCAAAATAGTGTAGGCCTGAGTCTATTCTGATGTAACTTGAGATCCGATTTCAAAATGGAAGCATGAAGTTCAGTTAATGAGGTCTACACAATTGAAGGATACCAGTGTCCTTGCACACAATACACAGGTAGAGATTCATGTCTGCTTCTTAACATTCATCAGACCCTATTGCACATGACTCTAGTGGTCAAGCAAAGAACCCCCACCATGCTGAAAAGTGGTCCAGAATTAGATAATCTATTGTTTTGTAAGACCTGTTTGAAATTGTACACAAGGGACGCACGATTCAGCACAAGCGGCCAAGTAACATAGCGTCACAAATATTTGACAGATAACGGGCTGAGGGCACTATGCATGCTTTTTCCCACACTTACTCACCAAAATAAAATTGCATAAAATTACATACAAGGAGCACAAAGGGATCCAGTCAGTGGGTTAATGTTGCATTTAATTCTTGTAACTCTAAACACCGTAGTGGCATTATGTGAAATTGCAATACTAGGAGAGTATTTTAACCACGTCTTTCATGCTAGTAATTGTATATTTTTCCCTAAGAATTTTACTATATAATCTGTTTCATGTCCTCTTCTGACCATATCTGCCATAATATTATTAAAGGATTTAAAATTAACAGATTAATTACTTCCTCCTTCCAGGTAAGCTCTTCACCAGTTATTTCCATCTCTTGTATTATTGGCTTAATTGAATTTAATTAGGACACTTGGGTCTGTGCCTTATTATACAATTTGACATGTATTTTTTTTTCCCATATCAAATTGTAGCCTCAAACTGTTACACAAATTAAACAGCAAAACACGACTTTTTCCATCCATCACGAATGTTGCAATAAAATTAATTTGTTTATCATTTTAGCTTATCAATCTGTCTGCAAAATCTGAGTTAAGGGAAAGGTCATACAAGTTGAAACCATCTTTCATTAGCATGCAAACTCAACACTGTATTTCATCTCAGAGAGCATCTAAAATGTCAGTAATTAAAGAACAGATGAGGACTTCACGAAGATTTTGTATCTCTGAAGATATTGACTAAAAATAATGAAACATATTTGTTGGCTATTCATTACAGCCATCCAATCTAACATTTCCTACATCGCCTTTTTATCTTCCAGAGAGATTTACAAATCTATGTTTATGTAGCCATGGCAGAAAGCGGAGAATCAATACTTTCTGTGATAAATGCTGATGACTAGGTTAAAAATACTCACCAGTTAGTAGAAAAGCATGTGTCACGGAAGCCTCCGTGCCATGGACTCCTGGAGGACACGGACTGCCAGCCTCCTTCCTACAGACTATGGGCCCTGGTGCGGAGTGCCACGTCTCCCCAAGTACAAGAGGCTCTAAAGACTGTGGTAATGTTGCAATAAACTGTGGACTGTGGTGTTTGGACACAGATTTGTCCCAAGGGCACCCAAAGGGATTCTCGCCTGCACAAGCATTTTCCTGAAGACACCTAGGAAACAAAAACATACATATGAAACTGGAGAATGGGGATCTCAACAGTCAAGCAAAGGCTTTGAACAATGTGGATGTCTTAAGAGTATTTCATAGAACCTATCATCATATAGACACTTCAACACACAAGGTTGATTTTAAAACAATTTAAAGAATATTTTCTCACTTCTGAGACCATTCGGTATTCATGCCCAAGAACTGAATAAAAGCTAAAATGATGTCCTGTGGTACAGGTTCTTGGGCAGGCACATGATTGCTGGATGGTGTGGGACCCGGTGCAGCAAAGGCTTTGCGGCTCTCTTCAGTAGCGGCATTCCTTATAAATCATGGTCACTGATCAATAGAAGCCTGATTTAAACAAGATTTATATTATGCACATAGATTTTTTCAGTGGAGCCCCGTATAGAACAGGTTCACACTTACCCCTCCATTACAACCCGGCACTGCTACGAAAACTCGAGAAAAAGCAAGTACAGATTTACTTGACTGGTCAATAACTGAAATGAGACAGAGATGATATCTACGACTTAGCTGAGAGAGTTTCATTTTAAGAAAGCATTAATCTTTTAGACAAGTGCTATCACGTAGATTGCATAGTGGTGTTCCCAGTCAGGATATCAGAGCAAAAATTCAAAAGAGAAACCTGTTTGGAATATATAAATCCTTTTTTTAGGCAAAAGCTACTCATCTTTAAAGATCCCATTTACAGTAAAGGAAAGCAGGGGCTTCGGCAATAAATGAAAACAAAATACTTTGATAAGTGGAGCTGGAGGGAGTGAAGTTGGGGCCTACTGAATGGAAAGGCAGCTTGACATAAAAATGGAGATCCAAATTGAAGTGAGCAGCATATAAGCCAAACATAACTTACTATATACAAAACCAAGAGACGGAAATTAGTAGATACCAATATAGATACAACAGAAATTGGGGAAAAAGGAGACATCTGTATTGATACACGTTAAATTTAAAAAACCTGTCAGCTTAAGTAAAAGGGGCACAAAAGTAGTAATGAAAATAGTGAAGAATTTAAGGAAACACAAAATGTAATGGCAGGCAATAGAAGGAATCTGGAAAAGATCAGATAGAATGTGAAGATGGGGATAGGAAGGGTAATAGAGAATGTAAAAAAGCACCGCCAGCAACAGTAAGAAATAAGAGAGCAAACTAACCGATTGGGTAATGAGTTTTGGTCCTAGGGAACTCATTCAGAAATACAACAACATTAAGAGGCTTGTGTTTAAGAAGCTTATTGCGGGCAGCTAAATACAATACACCACTACAAATAAACTATTATTTTTCAGACATGGTAAAGATTTGTACAGTAGGATCCACAATAGTATTAGGTCTTAGAACATGGATCTTTGATTTCCTTAAAACTTCTATTGTTCTTAAAATAGGGTTCCAGACTGTTCCTATTTGTAGAAAGATATGAGTTAGGTTTTAGATGTTATAATGGGCTGCAAAGGAGTTGGGTTTTAAAACAAAGAAAACATATAAAGAAAATGAAGTATAAGACATATAACACCAATAATGCATACGGCTAATATATACAGGCGGATTAGTCCAGGAAAGTTTTTTTCGCACGGCTCTGTCAGGATGAGTGAGCACAACAGAATAGACAAAATAGAAACATACAATGTAAGTTACATCAAACTGCAATCCCCAGTGACTGAGGTGGAAATGATACCTTTCTTTAGCTTCCAGACTACCATGCAGGAAAGAAGAGTAGGGGGACAAATTTATATTATCAACCCAGAGTAAAATCCTTTTCAAATGCAGTATGATTAAAACCATAGTACCGTTATGTTATTTTTTTTTTAAATGCTTCATTATTAAAAATTACCCATCATCAGTTATAGAGTGGATAGTACTTTCTTACCACTGTGACAGGATGTTATCTGCTTTATATCATACTGACAATACTGAAGAAATCTAATAATATTTAGAAGAAGAAGATGCATCTCTGGTACATTGTCTCCTATAATCTGTAGCATGGCTGGCATACGGCCCCTCCTGTTCAGAATCACATCTACCTTGCTTTCGACCAAATGTAGTTAAAAGAACAAATGCAAACACATTAACAGAAATGTCAACAAAGCGTAGGAGACTGCTTGGCAAAAGATGGTAGACACGGCCAAGTCAAAACTGTAATCTAATTTCAAGAAAAAAAATATAGTATAAAACAAATAAAAATAGTAAATAGTAGTATAGTAAATATATTAAATAAAAGCCCGGGTACAGATAGAAGACAAAAAAAATACATCAAGGGAAAGCAAACTTTAACATTCTCTCTGCCTCTGCATGTCCTGGAGATGTCTTTCAAAACTGTGGCAGTGACAGCGTCATCCACATAAAAGTGGGCACAAGAATGATCACAACAATACTGCATGAAAGAATACATAGAGTATGAGTAAAGTGTGCATGGAAGTGGAAAGGAATTACAACAAACTAAACGTAAACGAAGCAAAAAAAGAACATGAATGGGTAGAGAAAATATTCAGGACTGCAGGTGCACAAAAAGGTCACACATACCAGAAAAGTAGTAAATGTCACACTGCAGGCATTTTGCAACGCACTAATCAACCAGTCTTTTTCATATTTTTTCCAATCAGGACCCTGGTTTGGATAAAGGACAAAACAGCATGCATATACATCATCATAGATCTTTATGGTGACATAAGAAATGGTGTCATTTTCAGGCAGCGGGACAGGGCTTGCAAGGGCAAGGTGGAGTACCGTGTGTTTCTCAACAAATTGCTTAATGCTGATAAATGAGCAATAGGTTGTAATTATATTAATACCACAACTGAGAGCATATTCCAATTCATATCCCCATTATAACTGTTATTTTGTGCCAGGACTTCTGGTCATCACTGGCCTCTGCTCTGTTGGGGTAGATGGAACTAGAGGAACCATCCGCATTATGTCTCTTCCTCATATTTCCTGGTTTGTTATCGCAACGTCTTGCTCCATGACTGTGTGGGGTGCTACAATAGGATAAAAAAAGTCAGCAAGAACCGCTCTGACTTTAAAAGCCCATTATGAAGTACTCACAATCGTGAATATGAAGAGTTGCGAGCATCCCTCATAGCTCTATGATACGATAGGTCATCATAATTGAAGCGAGAGCGGGGATTCAGTTCATAACCACCGCCTTTCACATGGCTGTGGGAGCTTTCGCCCAATATTTTGGCTCTGAAGAGACTTCCTTCTTTGTGTCTATTCATAGACAGATCATGCTCTTTTTTTCTTTCAGTTTGTTTTGCAAATTTAAGCAAAATTCACGATTATAATTTTGTAAAATTATTCAACAAACTAAAACAAGAGTTACAACAATGGACAAAGACTTACCTCATGTGGTTAGGCAGAATACCAGCTATAAAAATGATGGCTTAACCATGTTTTCTGTATATTTATCGCATAATACCAATCCCCATACCAAACTTTTATTTCTACTATAGAGAGGCCTAATAGAGAACAAGCAATAAAAAGTCATTCCATATCTAATGAACTAGCTTGGTAGGACATTGAAAACACTAGTATCTTTTCCTTCATGTTGGCCCAATAACTTTGGACGCCAAAGACTAAACATCCTATGTCCTTGAATGTGCTCCAAAGTACACAGCTTGCTATAGAATCTTGGGGTAACTATATACGCAGAATTTCAGATTTTCCACAAATAGCACCAGAGACCCCACTCATGTCTTTAGATCATATGTCGAACCTTACCTTAAAACAGAATCTCACTAGCAAAGAAGCCTCTTTGATTCCTATTTTGTGGTCCTTTCCCTACATTGCTAAATTTTGGACGAAATTTCAAATGCTTGGGAATTTTGCAAGTCTCCACTCTTAGCTCTCCTTAATATTTTCCCTAATGACTTGCGAGTCCACGAGAAGAAACTTTTCTTTTTCCAAAAATATAATTGCACGACATTGGAAACATTCAATAGCTCCGCCGGTGTCTGAGGTTTATTCTCTCAGGGCTACCATCTCTAGACATGAACTTGCTTTTTTCAAATCTCAAAATAGAGAGAATTTTTATAAAAGATATGGAATCCCTGGATCCAATTACAACATAGAGCTAAGTAGCCTTCTCACACATTCGAACCATACTTTTTTATATTTTATTACTGCGTACATCATTACTGTGGGTTTTTTTTGTTACACAAGGGAAAAACGTGGTTGCTGAACAACACTCAACATAGAAATTCGACAACAATTTTTCCATTTGCTGAGGTAGAATTAAAAACCAAAACAACATCCTATGTCAGAATACTGTGACAGAACATTATATCAGAACTTTGTTAGAACTATATGTTAGATCTCCATATTGGAATTGTGTGACACTGTAATAGCATATTTTTGAATGGTATATGGTTCAACAAAATGGTTGTGTTCCTCATATAGAGGAGATAGTTATGTGCCCCTCTCTCCTTTTCTCTTTACTTTCCTCTCCTTTCTTTCCCTCTTACTTTCTTTATTATTTATACTATATTTGCTCGATTATAAGACGACCCCCCAAAATCTGATTATTAATTTAGGAAAAAAAGAAAAAGCCTGAATATAAGAAGACCCTATAGGAAAAAAGTTCTACCAGTAAATGTTAATTCATGTAAACTATGTAAACTATTTTTTTTTAATAAAAGCTATGATTGAGAAAAATATTTTGTTTTTATTTCCTTTTATTTTCCAACCTGCCCCCCAGTTATGCACATCTGCCCCCAGGCTTGCCTTTTAACCCTCTATACGCCACTCTGCCTCCTGAAATGCCTCATACCTCCCTATATGCCCCTATGCCCCATGATATTCCTTTTAACCCTCTAAATGCCACTGTGCCCCATGATATGCCTTTTAACCCTCTAAATGGCACTGTGCCCCATGATATGCCTTTTGACCCCTATATGCCACTCTGCCTCCAGAAATGCCTTATACCCCTATATGCCACTCTAGTATTCAGGGGGTTAAAAGGCATATTATGGGATATTATGGGGCACAGTGACATATAGGGAGGTATAAGGCATTTCAGGAGACAGAGTGGCGTACAGTGCGCGGAGGGAACTCTGATCTCTGACAGCTGGGGAAGGTCTGCGCGATGGACGCAGACAACCCCCGCTGCTAACCGCACCTCCTTCCGGCTGCAGCGGAGGTTGCCTACGCGAATCGTGTAGACGTCTATTTACGTTTATTTTACTAATCACATTGTAATTAGAAAGTTCGGCTCCATCGACCTGCGTGGTTTTATGCAATACCTGTATTCAACCTCCAGGGGGAGCCCATAGTTCTCATGAAAGTCTACTACCATTTAGAAGGTGCTCATTTTTAAAATTGGAATTTTTACATGCGGTCATTTTGTCCCCATGTCCTATTTGGGATGTCTTTGAATCCAGCCAATTCAATTTACTCCCATCAAACCCAGAGAATGGGTTAGGGTGACCACATTTCCCGGGCTGCCCACGGCAGTCCCGCAATGGGTCATGGGCATCCTCTATCCGGGACAATGCATGGTCCCAGAATGATAATTCTCAACGTGAAGAAGGTCTCAACCAATCAGGAAAGACTTCTCAACTCTCCTGATTGGTTAAGAGTTCAGAAGCCTCTCCTGATAGGAGCTCAGTGTAAGCTGCAGTGAGAACTAGGTATGTGTGTGACTGTGTGTGTGTAAATGACTGTGTTTGTCTTTGTAACTTTGTGTAATGTCTGTTAATAAAGGTGTTAATTCACTGAATCTGCTCATGTCTGGTAATAGAGGGATTAATTATCTGAACGGCTCATGTCTGTAATGATTGTATGTATATCATAATATAAATATCTCATTAAATCTGAAATAAAATGGTTCCCAGGGCTTCCTAATAATCAATATAAAATGCATTTTTCGAGTAAGTGATGGTGTGTATATGTGAATCAGTGTATATGTGTATGTGTTATATATACTCACTGGCCACTTTATTAGGTACACCATGCTAGGATCGGCTTGGACCCCCTTTGCCTGCATTCTTTGTGGCATACTTTCTACAAGGTGCTGGAAACATTCCGAGATTTTGGTCCATATGGACACGATGACATCATGTAGTTGCTGAGATTTGTCGGCTGCACATCCATGATGCGAATCTCCCATTTCACCACATCCCAAAGGTGCTCTATTGGATTAAGATCTGTTTTTTTGTGGAGGCCATTGGAGTACAGTGAACTCTTTCTCCAGGTGAAGTGATGCTTTCTGGGCCTCTGGGTTACTTACCTCTTTTTTGGGGCAGCGAAGTAAGTGGTGTTTGGCCCATCCGATCTCACTTTCCCTACTATACCCAGCCCATTAATGGTTTTCTGGGCCTATCCCCACCTCTTGGGGGTGGCTAGCCTTCTCCCCCAGCAGAGGGAAAGCTCTGGGTAGTCTACTCTGGGAAGTTTACAGGTATGTCCATGACCTATATTATAGGTATTGATTATATGTTTTTTCTTGATTAACATACATTTCCAGTTTTTAATAAAATTCAATTCTCCTTCGTTTATGTCCTCAACAAAAGCAACTAAATATTTTTTGAATATTAAAGGCAATAATAAAAAATGGCATTAGAATTGCAAAAGAGTCAATTAATTACGTGAAGCTTTCAATATCATTATTGTGTTTAAAATTTATCTTTAGAAATAAAGAGTGGTCACGTTTGTCCTTTAGGAAATAATTATGTTAATCTGTGTTTCAATGGAGCACTGCTGTTTGTATTTATTTATTTTTAAAGTGTAGTCCTTAAGCTACCTCTATTAGTGCAGATTTTAAAGATTTCCTCCCGAGCACACAAGTCGCTACCATATCACTAGCACAGCAGGTCAGTGCGGCTTACCAACCAATGGAATAATCTATAAACCTGTCAGGATATGTCTATAGTCATGACATGAGCACTGTTTCTAGCGCCAGTGAAAAAAAATAAAGTCCAGTATACCAGCAGCCTCCTCCAACATGAGAAGACCCTTATAAATTACACTCTGTGCGTGGCGCTTGATTCA
Source organism: Spea bombifrons (assembly GCF_027358695.1). NCBI lineage: Eukaryota > Metazoa > Chordata > Amphibia > Anura > Pelobatidae > Spea > Spea bombifrons. The sequence continues at coordinate 8,965,970 of NC_071090.1, forward strand.
ACTCCACTGTCGTCGGCAGCCACCACCCTACCTCACTTTTCCGTACGTACAACACTTTGTGTAGCCTTTGAATAGTGAAACTTTCCTCTCCTCGCCACACGCACAGGATAGAGGAGGATCGCAATATAATTCAGATTGCTTAGCAAGTGAATTGTGCGGGTTGGGCGAGTGACCTGAAACGGACGTGTGAGTCATGATCAGGGCCGGCTTTAGGTGTTCAGGCACCCTGTGTGGGCCACCCCTTAGGCGCCCCTCCTCCATCATCACCCTTAGAGTTCCTTTGTCCCCTCCTTCACTGTACCACACCTCTCTTTAACTCCCCTGTGTAGTTCAAGTATACTGTATATCATAAACAACACACAGAGACACAGCATTGCACGTAAAGAAACACTGAATAACATATACAAATCCTGTATTTGCAGGGATAACACATGCAACATAGCCTTGTAGGTATAGATGAAGTGAAAAATCACAAGCAATCTTAGCTTTGACGGTATAGATCAAATAAATAATGCATAGAAACCCTTAATTGCAGACACAGGTTGCAAAGGCCATCCCTGGCACCCAGATTGGGCACACAGGACTTGTCCCAGGACCCAGATTACATCCACAGCCTAGCACCCAGACTGAATGCATAGGACTTGTCTTATTTGTCCCCAAGCAACCATCTTGTGCCACCTTTGCCCCAAACAACCTGCCTGTGCCATTTCATGCCCCAAACTGCCTGCCTGTGCCATTCTTGCCCACAAACAGCCTGCTTGTGCCATGCTCCCTGTGTCATCTTTGGTCCCCACTTACAATTGTGCTCAAAAGTTTGCATACCCTGCATTAATTTTGAAAATGAGTGATCATGCTAAAAACTTTTGTTTAAGGCCAGTGATCATATGAAGCCATTTATTATCATACAACCATAATGATAATAGATATCACCCAAATGGCCCTGATCAAAAGTTTAAATAGCTTTTTAATGTTTGGCCTTGTTACAGACACACACACAGGTTAAACAATTAAATGTTAATTTCCCACACCTGTGGCTTTTTAAATTGCAATTCATGTATGTTTGTAAATAGTCAATGAATTTGTTAGCTCTCATGTGGATGCACTGAGCAAGCAAGATCCTGAGCCATGGGGAGCAGAAAAGAACTGTCAAAAGATCTGCGTAACACGGTAATGGAACTTTATAAAGATGGAAAAAGATATGAAAAGATATCCAAAGCCTTGAAATTGCCAGTCAGTACTATTCAATCACTTGTTAAGAAGTGGAAAATTCGGGGATCTCTTGATACCAAGCCAATGTCTGGTAGACCAAGAAAGATTTCAGCCACAACATCATAAGGGATATTTTTCCAAAGCTACCCCCTCTACATCTGCAGCAAAAAAAAGAAAAGGCTGGGGGAAAAGAAGAGCAGGGAGAAATATTGTCCCGTCTTTAAAAGCAAGAAACAACCCAGGAAACCACAGTGATTTTGAGCGTCAATACTTTTTGCAGAAACGCCGGTAAATATATGTAACTGTTCTTGTTAAGTGTACCGTATGCATAAACACACAAAAAGTATCTTAACATTTTCCCCTGAAATCTTACCATAGGAGCTTCTTGTTTATAATACATCTTGTGTACCTGCTAAGAAGGCAATAATCTGACCCATGACCCCTCATTTTCAGAATTCTAGATAAAGCCTCTTGCAAACCATTGTGTTCTGTGTTGTTCTAACCAAATTGGAGACATAAACTTCCTTTTAGCTGAACTGTTGCGCCTTGGTGCTTGGATTTTTGTTTCTGAAAATATGTATATATATAAATATATATATATATATATATATATATATATATATCTACATATAACAAAAAACTAAAATAAGAAAGAAAGTCTTCAAAGAGAAATATGCAATTTTTTATTCTTAAATTAATTGGCGAGATAACGCTGACATACTCAACTCGCCGCATACAATAATGTTAAATACACAGGCAATTTATTACAAGAATCTGTTCTAATCCATATTTACACCCCAGTTACTGCCATGATTATTCATGAGTAATGTCATGTCCTGGTGCTATAGTTTTGGAGGCCCCAAGGAGACCTGCACAGATCATGGCTCCTTCAAGCTCGGTAACAGCAGATAGGCTATGATGCTTACAGCTGTTTCTTTGTATTCTCTAAAGTAGCGTGGTATGCAGGTCTGCTGATCAGTTGGCTTTAGGTTTCCTAGGGGATGGAAGGGCAATTACCCTACTAGCCTACTTCAACATCTACTGCTGCCAAGGTTCCTCTAAAGCAATGAAAATCAAGGCACTTAGGCAGCTGCTTTGGGCAGTGATCTGGTTGGTATGCCAATGTCAAGTTGGTAAATGTATTAGTAAGCAAATTCATGCAGGACACGGACACAACAGATGTTTTTCACCTAGTGTTCTGGGGTCCGAAGGAACATTACCTGATGGAAACTTGCACCCCTAAGTGAATCAAAGGTTTTGTGTGGGGAAAAGAAGCAAAAAAATGTAATAATATTAATGGCGATTACTTGATGACAGTCAGTAATGGGCAGAGTTAGGTGCTAATGGGTTATTGATAGACATTTTACTTAATGCACCTTACGGACCAATTACTTATTTTTATGTTTTTTCCCCCTGTTTTTATATATTTTTAGAAGTGAGGAATTAAAGAGAATTTATGATAAGCCTGTTTTCCTGTATGGATATGTGACTGCAATAATTACCCGCACTATTACAGTTGCATTATTGTTCTATCACACTATCACACAGTGTTGTATCACACTATCACCTGTTTGTTCATCCTACTATGGCTGCAAAACAAACCCAAATTATCACCCCTCCACCACCGTGCTTGACAGTTAGTATGATATGCTGTGTTTGGTTTTTGCCAGATGTGTCTTTGTGCATTATGGCCAAACATCTCCACTTTTGTCTCGTCTGTCCAAAGGACATTGTTCCAGAAGTCTTGTGGTTTGTTCAAATGCAACTTTGCAAACCAAGTGATGCTGCCATGTTCTTTTTAGAGAGAATAGGCTTCCTCCTGGCAACCCCTCCAAACAAACCATACTTGTTCAGTTTTTTACTTCTAATGTCATGAACTGTAGAGTGTGAGATATAACTTTTGAGATTTTTCAATTTCTCTGAGCATTGCACAACCAGACCTTGGATTGAATTTGCTGGGGCATCCACTCCTGGGAAGATTGGCAACTTTGTCTCGGATATTTTCCACTTTTGAGTAATGTTTCTCTCTGTAGAATGATGGACTTTTAATTTTTTTGGAAATGGCTTATAGCCCTCCACAGACTGATGGGGAGCAACAATTGCTTCTCTAGGGTTATTGCTGATGTCTTTTCTCCTTGGCATTGTGTTAATACACACCTGGATGCTCAGAGCAGTAAACGGCTAAAACTTCAGCTTTGATTAAGGTGGTCAAACGTGCTGATGATCAATTAATCTAGGGCATTTGATTAGCAGCCCCTGTCAGCTACTTAGCATCTTAATTCCTATGGAAGCAGTAAGGGTGTACTTAGTTTTTCACACATGGCTTCTCCAATTTTGCTTTATTTTTGTTGACTAAATCATGACAAAGTATAATATGCCATGTGTTGTTGTTCATCCGAGGTTG